>NW_021963004.1:0-300000 GCF_901765095.1 Microcaecilia unicolor
GGTTGTGATAATTAAGTAGCTTTTAAATTTTTTATTTGTATATGTAAAGATTATGATTTTATAGCGCTGTATTGTTATCTGAACATTGTGTTCACCTCTCTTTATATAACCCGCATTGATATTTTTGGGCTATAAGTTCTGTATAAATCAATAAATAAATGATATGGAGTACCCAGAGATGTGTGGTAATTGACATTCATACACCTTGGAAAAACTGAATGCATCCTCCCTCTTCCCCCTGCCTGCCAGATCTTTGGGAGCAGAAGCTCCACATTGAGGGAGGTCATCTTCCCCAGAACTGAGCCACAGAGAAGCTCCCCGCATGCAGGGCAACGTGGCGGGTAGAATCCCTGCTCTCTCCGACAACACAGGATTATGGGATTTTCTCCCTCTTCCCCCTGGCCACCAGATCTTTGGGAGCAGAAGCTCCACATTGAGGGAGGTCATTTTCCCCAGAACTGAGCTATAGAGAAGATCCCCGCATGCAGGGCAATGCGGCGGGTAGTAGCCCCACCCCCTCCGATGCACAGGACGCCACAGGATTTTCTCCTTCTTCCCCCTGCAGCCAGAACTTTTGGATGACACAAAATCACCAGTGCCAAGGTCCAATTTCCAGGCACCATGGCAACCTGTCACTCAGGATTTGTCAAACCTTGAATCGAGGGACCTATATATTCTAACATTTATTTTATGAACATGCAAAAGACATAAGCATATATTAACCAATGTATACTATTCAAAAATGTTATCAATTATTAAACACTGCTATTTCCATCCATGGAAAATCCCAAAATGAAATGGTGACATCAGTGGTGTAGCTAGGCGGGGCCACGGGGGCCTGCCCCCCCCCCCAATTTCATCTGGGCCCATGGTTTTGCTGGCGGGGTTCCCCAACCCCTGCCAGCTTAAACCTTCTCCAGCGCCGGTCTCCGGCACTGCCAAGTTCCCTGCCCTGCTCTCTCTTCCTCCTCACGTTCTGCACGCTCCTTTAAGTGAAACTGAGCATGCTCAATTTCACTAAAAGGAGCATGCAGGATGTGAGGAAGAAGAGAGAGCAGGGTAGGAAACACAGCGGCGATGGAGACCAGCACTGGAAAACCCCCACCAGCCAATGTCTTTGCTGCTGTGGGGAGCACCGAGGCGGTGGGAGGGGGGGCAGCGGCGGGGCAGCAGACTAAAATGACCCCCCACCTCGGGCTCTGGCCCCCTCCCACCGCGAGGTCTGGCTACGCCCCTGGGTCACATTAGTGAAGTAACATCCAGCGACTAGACTTTGCATCATAGGTGTCAATGATCTGCTCAGGGTTAATATCTCCAACAAGATCACTTCAATGTTCAGTAAACATAAAGATGTCAGTCTTTTCTGACCCATTGTGGAACTCAGCTAGTTTCGTACATGTTGCTTGGTAGAAAAGGATCTCTCACAGGTAGCTGTGCCAACAGGAAGAGTGCCAATTTCAAAAGCTTTGTAAAATTTGGATAAAAAGGTGTTGAAGGAGCTGCTTTCAAAGTTAACAAAAGTGATTTCTGTCACAAACCTGGAATCAGACACGGGGTGTCAGGCGTGTGCAGCCATGGTGGCATTCCTGATTCACACGTGCCGGATGCAATGCGTGTAGCACCGCTTTCTCTAGGTGGGTCATCTTGGCGCTCCCTGAGGCTACAGCCTTCAAGTTGCAGTGCACGCAGGTAGGGCGTGGACTTCCTTTGACGTCAGATACCTTCAGCTCTTAAGGAAGGAATCATTCGGTGTTTCTTTGCCTCAGCTACTACTTTGTTGGATAGCACTGGTGCATTTACTCTTGTTTTCTTACCTGCCTGAACCTTTGCATGAACCCAGCTCTGCCTTGATTCCTGCCTATCTGAACCTTTGCCTGAACCTGACTTTGCCTTCTGATTGTCGCCTGCCTGAACCTGACTCTGTCTTCTATTTGTCACCTGCCTGAACCTGATTCTGCCTTCTGATTGCCGCCTGCCTGAACCTGACTCTGCCTACTCCTGCTGTCTGCCCTTTTCTTCTGGCCTGTATCGGTGGTTGCCCACTGTTTCTCTGCTGCCTAGATTCACCACTTCTGGTAGTCCTGCTCCGCACAGACCCTACTGAAGTCCTGCCGGCTGCCTGCACCCAGGGGCTCAACCTCTAGGGAACTGCGGTCATCACAGATGAAGCACTAGACTTTTCAGACTGCCTGTTCTGGAACTGTACCCTCCCCTTCGGGCCTGGTGCCTCTATTCTAGGAACAGCACAAAGGCTCAGAACCGGTAACTGTACCTGGGGCACTCGTGACTGACCAGGACCGACTGTGACAGACCGTGACAACTTCTGTGTTTGGTAAGTCAAATTTTATCAACTCCATCTCTGTGAGCAAGTTTGCATTGATAGAAAGAGAACTTGCATATTTACTGAGTAACCCATTAATCTCATTCTTAGTGGTCTGGCTATATCCCAGCGGAGCAGTGGGACACCCTAGGGGGCACTGCAGTGGACCATATAAAAGCTCCCAGGTACACATCTCACTGTTACCCCCCTTATATTGTATACCGAGCCGTCCAAAACCCACCAAAAACCTACTGTCCCTAACAATAGCCCTTATGGCTGAAGGGGTCACCTATATGTGGGTACAGTAGGTTTTTTAGTGAGTGTGAGAGTAGGATTACCATATTTGCTCCTCCCAAAAAGAGGACACATGCCCTGCCCCCTGTCACAACCCCACCCCGCCCCTGGTCACAATCCGCCCGCCCCCATCACCCCCCCCCCCCCCGTCACACACCCCTAAGGGTGTCCTCCCCTCCACTTACTAGACTGCCTTGGTGGTCTAGTGACCTCTTTGGGGCATGAAAGAGCCCCCTTTTTCCTGCCCGGAGCGCCTGCATGCTGTTCCTTGCTGAATCCGGTCCTGGCGGAGATTCAAAATGGCCATTGAGAGTTGAAGAGGCATCTCGAGACTTCATCTCTCAGCAGCCATTTTGAATCAGCGCCGGGACCAGAGTCAGCAAGGAACAGCATGCAGGCGCTGGGGGCAGGAAAGAGGTGGCTCTTTCCTGCCCCGAAGAGGTCACTAGACCATCAGGGCAGTATAGTAAGGGGAGTGGAGTGGAGGATAGGACACCACTAGGCTCGCCCGCCCGCCAGTCGGAGGGCTTGCACTTTCCACCACAAGTGTAAAAGGTAGAGTGGGATATGGGGCTGGGTTCTCCTCTCTAGACCACTAGGCTACTCCAGGGATTGCAGTTCTAATAGTACTGGCCATAACATCTGGGGCTGTCATAGGGGGCTGGTATGTACTGTTTCTTTCACATATTTTGGGGGCGGGAGGGGATCAGTGACCACGGATGGAGTAAGGGAGGGGAAGGTCATACCTTAATCTCTCCAGTGGTCATCTGGTAATTTAGGGCACCTTTTTGTGTCTTATTCATTATAAAAACAGGTCTAGACCAAAATGTTTACATTGTAGCCCCGGACGTTTTTGTTTTGTTCCATTATGGCAGAAAGTAATGTCCAAATCCCGCTCCCAACGTGCCCCCTTGTGTTGTGGATGCACTGCCGACGAACTGCATACCAAAACATTTAAATAATGAGTTTCTACATTACCGATTTGAACGTTTTAGCAAGGAAAATGTCCGCATGCTGCTTTATGACACTTTTTGAACATTTTTTTTCTGTTTTGAAAATGAGCCTCATAGTCAATAAGGGCAGCCCTACAACCAGGAGTGTGTCCCTTGTTCCTTGAAGCAATGATCATTTGGTTCTGGCACTCCTTGGTGAGTCCAAGGCAAAGCTCTATGTTTCTGGACGTGGGGGCTCTGATTTTCACATTGGTTTTACACAAACCGGAGTTTGTGCCTTATCTGATGCTTTCTGTCACATACCATTCTGGAAGGTTTTAGCTAAATGTAGCTTTGCAAATCAGTACCTGAGCCTTTCTGCAAATCCATGACTGTCTCTCTCCCTACATTCTCTAAATGAGTTATTAAAAATCATTCTTTTTTTGTGACTTTCAGAGTCATTGATTACAAATATAACTAATCAGTATTGTTATTTTTGCTTCATACAAATATAACTTGTTAGACCCAATATGGCCAGCTAGCAACCAAATCCAGGGGTTACTGATTGTTAACAGGTGAATTTTGCTTCAATGAATGAAACAGTTAAAAAAAAAACACCTCTCTCTTCAACCAAACAGACTATATAAAGACTTTATTTTTCTTATTTAATTACATGATTTAATTGCAATAGTGTTCTTGGAAGTGGTGCTACCAGTTAATGTGCTACAGGTCTACTGCTTTGAACTAGGCTTCTTATACATCACAGGAAGTATCTTGTAATAAAGCCCACTACCAGGGGCGCTTTTAATACTGAATGCAAGAATGGGAATTCATGGTCTATTAATAACAAGTGGATTAAGAATCAAAAATGACTGCCTGTTGATTGCCACTTAAAGCAAAAGAATTACCAATATCCCTTAAGGTAGCTTGCCAATTTCTTGGCTCTGTAATACTTCTTTTTAAAAAGTTATTTTATTTTACTTACCACATATTGGTTTAGAATAAAAATATAATCTGGTTTTTGTGGTAATTTATTGTATTTTAGTTTTACATCTTTTTCCTCAGAGTCACTGTTTGCACATATGTAAGGGTCCTAAACATAAGTACATAAGTATTGCCATACTGGGACAGACTGAAGGTCCATCAAGCCCAGCATCCTGTTTCCAACAGTGGACAAACCAGGTTACAAGTACCTGGCAAGATCTCAAAACAGCAGAATATATTTTATGCTGCTTATCCTAGAAATAAGCAGTGGATTTTCCCCAAGCCCATTTCAATAAAGGTCTATGGACTTTTCTGTTAGGAAGCCGTCCAAACCTTTTTAAAACCCCGCTAAGCTAACTGCTTTTACTACAATCTCCAGCAAAGAATTCCAGAGTTTAATTACACGTTGCGTGAAGAAATATTTTCTCCGACTCATTTTAAATTTACTACTTTGTAGCTTCATTGTGTGCTCCCTAGTCCTAGTATTTTTGGAAAGAGTAAACAAGCGATTCACGTCTACCCGTTCCACTCCACTCATTATTTTATAGACCTCTATCATATCTCCCCTCAGCTGTCTTTTCTCCAAGCTGAAAAGTCCTAGCTGCTTTAGCCTTTCCCCATAGGGAAGTCGTCCCATCCCCTTTATCATTTCCGTCGCCCTTTTCTGTACCTTTTCTAATTCCACTATATCTTTTTGAGATGCAGTGACCAGAATTGAACACAATATTTGAGGTGCAGTTGCACCATGGAGCGATACAAATGCATTATAACATCCTCATTTTTGTTTTCCATTCCTTTCCTATAATACCTAACATTCTATTTGCTTTCTTAGCCACCTCCACACACTGAGCAGAGAGTTTCAACATATCATCAACAATGACGTCTAGATCCCTTTCCTGGTCGGTGACTCCTAATGTGGAACCTTGCATTATGTAGCTAGAGTTCAGGTTCCTCTTTCCCACATGCATCACTTTGCACTTGCTCACATTAAACGTCATCTGCCATTTAGATGCACAGTCTCCCAATCTTGTCAGGTCCTCTTGTAATTTTTCATAATCCTCTTGCGATTTAACAACTTAGAATAACGTTGTGTCATCAGCAAATTTAATTACCTTACTAGTTATTCCCATCTCTAGATCATATAGTAACATAGTAGATGACGGCAGAAAAAGACCTGCATGGTCCATCCAGTCTGCCCAAGACAAACTCATATGTGTATACCTTACCTTGAATTGAATTTGTACCTGTCCTTTTCAGGGCACAGACCATATAAGTCTGCCCAGCAGTATTTCCCGCCTCCCAACCACCAGTCCCGCCTCCCATCACCGGCTCTGGTACAGACCGTATAAGTCTGCCCTCCCCTATCCTAGCCTCCCAACCACCACCCCCTCTTCCCCCCAACTGCTCCGCCACCCAATTTCAGCTAAGCTTCTGAGGATCCATTCCTTCTGCACAGGATTCCTCTATGCATATCCCATGCATGTTTGAACTCCGTTACCGTTTTCATCTCCACCACCTCCCGCAGGAGGGCATTCCAAGCGTCCACCACCCTCTCCGTGAAAAAATATTTCCTGACATCTTTCCTGAGTCTGCCCCCCTTCAATCTCATTTCATGTCCTCTCGTCCTCTATATAAATATGTTAAAAATCAGAGGTCCATACACAGACACCTGGGGAACCCCATTATCTACCCTTTTTCATTGAGAATACTGACCATTTAACCCTACTCTCTGTTTTCTACCTTGCAACCAGTTTTGAATCCATAATAGGACATTACTTCCTATCCCATGACTTTCTAAATTTCCTCAGGAGTCTTTCATGAGAATACTTTGTCAAATGCCCTTGCCTCACCAAAAAGTTTCCAGTCAGCTGTCAACTTCTCTTAGCAGAAGAGCGATTAAGCTTGTCTTTCTGCTGCCGCTACTGTTCTTATCTTTGGCTGACCTTGGCAACCAGCACCACAGGCTTGGGATAGGAGTGGAGGAGTAGCTTAGTGGTTAGTGCAGTGGACTTTGATCCTGAGGAACTGGGTTCAATTCCCACTGCAGCTCCTTGTGACTCTGGGCAAGTCACTTAACCCTCCATTGTCCCAGGTACAAAATAAGCACCTGAATATATGTAAACCGCTTTGAATGTAGTTGCAAAATACCACAGAAAGGCGGTATATCAAGTCCCATTTCCCTTTCCCTATTTGAGATTCTACATGGAATGTTGCTACTATTGGAGATTCTGTTGGAATGTTAATGTTGCTATTCCACTAGCAACATTCCATGTAGAAGCCTGCCCCTTGCAGATTAGCAACGGGGCCGCACAGGCTTCTATTCCTGTGAGTCTGACGTCCTGCACATACGTGCAGGACGTCAGACTCACAGAAACAGAAGCCTGCAAGGCTGCATTGCTGATCTGCAAGGGGCAGGCTTCTACATGGAATGTTGCCAGTGGAGGAGTAGCCTAGTGGTTAGTTCAGTGGACTTTGATCCTGGGGAACTGAGTTCAATTCCCACTGCAGCTCCTTGTGACTCTGGGAAAGTCACTTAACCCTCCATTGTCCCAGGTACAAAATAAGCACCTGAATATATGTAAACCGCTTTGAATGTAGTTGCAAAATACCACAGAAAGGCGGTATATCAAGTCCCATTTCCATTAAAATCAGAAAGCAACTACCGAACAAGAAGTAGTTGTTCTCTGATTTTCACAAGCATGTGATGCTGCAGCTGGGCAAGGATAGCAGAGAAGGGGCAGCTGAAGTATAAGCTCCTGTATCGCTGTAGGAGATTTAAAGGTCAGGGCCAGTGTAACCCGGTATGCGAGGTAAGTGCGGCGGCGCCAGCCTTCAGAGGGCACCATTGCGCTGACAATCACGGTCACCGCGGAAACAAAACTTTTTACCACCCCGTGGGAACAGTAAAAAGTTTTTGTTTCCACAGTAAAAAAAAAAAAAAATCTTTTCCTTCCTTCCCTTCTTCCTCCCCGCAGGTCTCTGGTACAGGATCTTGCAGCCGGCAGTGATTCACAGTAAGAGGCTGTCTCTGCGGCCTTCCTCCTGCAGCGTCCTGCCCTCTCCACTGCAACTTCCTGTTTAGCATCAGAACATGTAGCAGAGAGGGCGGAAACTGGCAGAAGGAAGGCCACGGCATGGAGACGGCCTTTGACAGTGAATCACTGCTGGCTGAAGGAACCTGTATGTGCAGGGCCGTGCCGATGCGGTAAGCGGGGTAAGCACCGCAGGAGGGCGCCCACCTCTGGAGGGCGCCGCCGCAGTGCTTACCCTTGCCCCGCGCCGCCAAGGCCTTTAAATCTTTTACTTGCAGTCGCAGCAGCGTCTGTGAAAGCGGAGCGCTGCCGACGTCTCCCTGCCCTTGCACTCGTTGGTTCCCTCAGTGTCCCGCCTTCTTCTGACGTCAGAAGAAGGCGGACACTGAGGGAACCAAGAGCGCGAAGGGAAGGGAGACGTCGGCAGCGCTCCGCTTTCACAGACGCTGCTGCGACTGCAAGTAAAAGATTTAAAGGCCCCCAGGGCGCGCAGCGATCATCTTCACGGGGGGGGGGGGGGGAGACAGGGGCGCGCACGCGCCAACTGTTCTTCTGCGGGGGGGCGCTAACAGTTCGTCTGCGGGGGGGCGGCATAGACCCTTGGCACGGGCCTGTGTATGTGAGACCCACGGGGAGGAGGAAGGGAGGGGAGAAAACTGTTGGCTGGACCCATGGAAGGAAAAGGAGACTTGGGGGGGGGGGGCTGGAGGGAAAGGAGAGAAGTGCTGGCTGGACCAATGGGAGGAGAAGGAGGGAAAGGAGAGAGGTGCTAGTTGGACCCATGAGAGGAGTTGGAGGAAAATGAGAGAGGTGCTGGCTGGACCCCTGGGAGGAGGACAGAGAGGAAGAGAGTTGCTGGCTGGACCCATGGGACGGGGAGAGGTGCTGGCTAGACCCATGGGACGTGGAGAGGAAGAGGGAAATGAGGTGGGAGGAGGAGGAGGAGCAGGAGGGGCGGCTGGAGGGAAATGAGAGAGTAACGGGCTGGACCCAGGGGAAGAGGGGGACTGGAGAGAAAGGTGCTGGCTGGACCCATGTGGGGGAGGAGGAAAGGGGGCGGCTGGACGGAAAGGAGAGAGATGCTGGCTGGACTCATGGGAGACAGGGGGGGCCTAGAGGGAAGGGAAAGAAATGCAGGACCAAGAGGATGAAAGAGGAGGTGAAATACTGAACCCACAGCAGGAAGGAGAAAGGAAAAGAGGGCAGGAAGGTGAGCCCGATGCTGGAAGGGGTGAGGGAAGAGAGGAAAAGAAGCTGGACACATGGAGGTAAGAGAAACAGAGGAGAAATGATGTGCTTGGGGGGTGGGCAACAGGAGCAGGGACACAAAGGGGAGAATGTGCATGGGGATAGTATATAGACACAGAGGGGCAATGCAGACTGCAGATTTTATTCGACACAGGGTCAGAGGGTAGGGAGATAGGTGATGATGGATTCAGGGATATGAACACAGGGGAGATACTGGACAGGAGCGTATAGGGACACAGAAGGGAGATGCTGAACCTGGGGGATAATAGGGACACAGAAATGGAAGATGGATGGTGGACAGGAAGAGAGAAGAGATGTCAAATGGACAGGAGAACCTGGTGAGTGAGTTAAGAGAAGACAGAAGGAAGAAGAAACCAGAGCTTGAGACCAACATGATTTAAAAAATAAAATGGCCAGACAACGAAAGGTAGAAAAAATATATTTTCTTTCTATTTTATGATTAGCGTATGTCAGATTTGAAATGTACATCTTGCCAGAGTTAGTGTTAGACATGGCTGGGACCCAGGGCAAAAATTTGGGAGAGGAACCCAAAGCCCACTACCAGGCTGCACTTTCTTCATCTTCCAGCAGGCTTGGGGCTTTCCCTGGTCAGGAGCCAAGGGTAGTTGCCCTAGTTGCACTCCCCTAACACCATCCCTGGCCATAGGAGCCAACTTTTCAAAATTATTGGGGGTGCTAAGCCCAATGGAAATGACCCCTCCCTGGTCACATACAAGGAATTTTCTCAACATTGGGGGTGCTCCAGCACCCAGAGAGTCGGCTCCAATGTCCCTGGCATGTGCCATCTTTATATTTTTTCACAATACAGGAATAAATGCATTTCTTTCTATATCTCTAGAGTTCTTGTGAAGATGGGTCGGGACAGAGCTTGCAGGGGCAGGCTGGAGACGGGGACCAACTTTGTCCGTGTCATTCTCTATGATCTTCTGAGTGCCAATTTGTAGGTTTTGCAGGGGGGGGGGGGAGGGCGCAAGAAAGCCTTGCACCAGCGCTATTAAAAGCTGCTGATGCTGGGAATGGGAAAAGAGGGGTGGGGGCTGAGGATAGCAAAAGCAGGCTTATGCTGGCAGAATTCTGATGCTGGTAGCGGGTTGCAGAAGGGGGCTAGGAGAAGGGACTTATGTTGGGTAGAGGGAAGGGGGCTCAGAGCTAACACAGAGACTGCCGATAGGATTGGAGAAGGGATCTAATGCAGGAACTGTGGTGGGAGGACAAATGCTGAGGGTGGGGTGCAGGGTCAGCAACTAGGGCAATTGCCCTGGATCCCCTGGCCACAAAAGGACTCCATGCCTATTTCAAGCAGAAGGAAGCATTGCCTGAAGGAGTTTTTGCCCTGGACCCTTGCCTATCTAACACCAGCCCTGCCCCTGGGTAGGGAGTGGGAAACCAAGGGGATATGCAAAGAAAGGCTAAGATAGAGGTCCAAAGGGATGCATGGTGGAGCTTCTCCCCCCCCCCCCCCCCCAACAAAAAGGCATTCCACTGTTCCCAACCAAAAGTTCCAGATGCCTTTTCTTTTAATGTTATTAAGCAGCTTTCAAAAGGTTGGGGAAGAAACAAGAATTTCCAGCAGTCACAGGCAAAGCGCAGCAAATTCGTAAAGACAAATACAAATGAAATCTCTTACCCAGCAGCAAAGGTTAGCTACCCGCAGAAATAACAGAACACACAGGAGACCTGTTATCCAGAAGCTGCTTTCTGTTTCCGATATTAAATCAACATTCACGCTTGCAAAAGGTTGTTTTTATTTATTTATTTAGTAAAGATTGAAAAAGCTGTGGTGCTCCCCGGTTACAGCTTTGCTGTTAAAATGCTTTTTTTTTTTTCCACGGGTAAAGGATAAAAAGGCAGCCGGGGAACAGAATTGTACATTGTATTATGCCCTAAGTGTTCCTCGCTTCCTGGACTGGCCTGGGGCGCCTCTATTCCGTCGGGTAAGAAGCTACCTGAGGGACCGGGGGAGGATTATTACAAGGAGGGGCGGGGGGGGGGGGGGGGGGGGGAGAGAGAGCATAAATTAGAGGGTTCTGAAGAGAAGAAAAGTCTTAGGCAAAGCTGGAGAGGAAGTTCGAGAGAGATCTGCAAAGAAAAAGAGCCGAAGAAGAGATCAGAATGAGAACCTGGAAGAAGCAGCCAACAAGCCCAACAAGAGAGTTTTAGGGGAAGCTGGATTTAGACATAGGCTAATATCTATTAGATTGTAAGCTCTTTGAGCAGGGACTGTCTCTCTTTGTTAAATTGTACAGCGCTGCGTAACCCTAGTAGCGCTCTAGAAATGTTAAGTAGTAGTAGTAGTAGTAGTATCAGAGTAAAAATGGTCAACTGGGAAGTAGGGGTCTGGGCGAACGGTTAGGAAATTGTGGGTTAGAGAAAGGCAGAGATAGAGCTGAGAACATGGGAAACAGGAGAGAGGGATGAGACAATCATTTGTGAAATTATGGTCTGAGATCTGTGAAAAGAGAGGGAAAAAAAAACACCCAGAAAACGATGTGACAGGAAAGAGAAACTGGGATAAGACATAGATTAAAAGTGGCAGGCAGGACGTTTGGCAGATGTGCGAATAGCAGAAAGAAACCGGGTGGAGCAGGATGAGAAACGAGAAAAGGGGACGGTGTAAAAGCCAGATCTGCGGGATCCACGTACGAGCAAGTAGGAGAGAGACACCGGCCGGGAGAAAAATGCGATCAATCAAGGAAGCAACTACGCTAAGGACAGAGAGAGAGAAAAGTGGGTTGCAGGCAAGCGAGCGGCTATAGGGCAGGTCTGGCAGCTGGGCGGCTCCGAGGGAGGTGTGTCCTGGCCCCGCCCCTTCTCCCAGGGAGGTGTGACCTGGCCCCGCCCCTTCTCCTAGGGAGAGTGGGAGAAAGAAACTCACGTTTGGAGACGAAGGAAGTACTAGTGTCAGCGGTAGGAGCCGTCCAGGCTGCGAGAGTTATTTCCCCACTCTCTTTCTCTCTCTCAACTTCCAGGCGCGCAGGAAGCATGCGAGGCGCCGGCCGGACTCCGAGAGGCTACGGCAGCCAGGCGGCAGCGCGGGACAGCGCTGACTGAAGAAGGGTCCGCTGCCATTATGAACTTTGCGCGGGGCCCCTGCGTCCTGAACGTGGGGGGCGCGCGCTACTCCTTCTCGCGGGACCTGCTGAAGGACTTCCCGCTGCGGCGCGTGAGCCGCCTGCACAGCTGCGCCTCGGAGCAGGACGTGCTGCAGGTGTGCGACGACTACGACCGCGAGCGCAACGAGTACTTCTTCGACCGCCACTCCGAGGCGTTCGGCTTCCTCATGCTCTACGTGCAGCACGGCAAGCTGCGCTTCGTGCCCCAGATGTGCGAGCTCTCCTTCTACAACGAGATGATCTACTGGGGGCTGGAGTGCTCGCACCTGGAGTACTGCTGCCAGCGGCGGCTGGACGACCGCATGTCCGACACCTACACCTACCTGTCGGACGAGAGCAAGCCCGACGAGGCGGCGGCGGGGGGCGACGGGGAGGAGGAGGCGGCGCGCGGCGGCAGGAAGTGGCTGGAGCGCATGAGGCGCACCTTCGAGGAGCCCACCTCGTCGCTGGCCGCGCAGATCCTGGCCGTCGTCTCCATCCTGTTCGTCATCGTGTCCATGGTGGTGCTGTGCGCCAGCACCTTGCCCGACTGGAAGACGGCGGAGAACCGCAGCCTGGAGGAGCACAGGTATAGCAGCAGCGCCTCAGCCGGGCTGAGGGAGCCCTCGGGGTGAGAGCCGCCATTCTTCTCTCTTGTCTGTCCTGTCTAGTCCTGAGTGTCGCCTTAAAGGGCCTGAGGAAACCACGCCCCACCCGGGGAGGGGAGGGGGCCGAACCCGAGTCTTCCTGCCTCTCAGGCGTTCGGGCAACTTTATAGAATCAGGTTTTGTGCGTTCTTTCCAAAATGCGCTGTTAAACTACTACTAAACATTTCTATAGCGCTACTAGATGTATGCAGCGCTGTACACTTGAACATGACGAGAGAGTTCCTGCTCTGCATACAATCTAAATTGGACAGACGAATAGACAGCTACCGGTGGGGAAATCGCAGTGGTGGGGGTGATAAGTGAGGGTACTGAGTAAGAGAGTCATGATTAGGGCTACTACTTATGTCTTTAGCGCTACTAGATGTACGCAGCGCCGTACACTTGAACATGAAGAGAGAGTCCCTGCTCTGCAGAGCTTACAATCTAAATTGGACAGACGAATAGACAGCTAGTGGTGGGGGTGATAAGTGAGGGTACTGAGTAAGAGAGTCATGATTAGGGCTACTACTTATGTCTTTAGCGCTACTAGATGTACGCAGCGCCGTACACTTGAACATGAAGAGAGAGTCCCTGCTCTGCAGAGCTTACAATCTAAATTGGACAGACGAATAGACAGCTAGTGGTGGGGGTGATAAGTGAGGG
The DNA here is from genome assembly GCF_901765095.1 of Microcaecilia unicolor. NCBI lineage: Eukaryota > Metazoa > Chordata > Amphibia > Gymnophiona > Siphonopidae > Microcaecilia > Microcaecilia unicolor. Next base: position 13,234 of record NW_021963004.1, read on the forward strand.
TACTGAGTAAGAGAGTCATGATTAGGGCTACTACTTATGTCTTTAGCGCTACTAGATGTACGCAGCGCCGTACACTTGAACATGAAGAGAGAGTCCCTGCTCTGCAGAGCTTACAATCTAAATTGGACAGACGAATAGACAGCTAGTGGTGGGGGTGATAAGTGAGGGTACTGAGTAAGAGAGTCATGATTAGGGCTACTACTTATGTCTTTAGCGCTACTAGATGTACGCAGCGCCGTACACTTGAACATGAAGAGAGAGTCCCTGCTCTGCAGAGCTTACAATCTAAATTGGACAGACGAATAGACAGCTAGTGGTGGGGGTGATAAGTGAGGGTACTGAGTAAGAGAGTCATGATTAGGGCTACTACTTATGTCTTTAGCGCTACTAGATGTACGCAGCGCCGTACACTTGAACATGAAGAGAGAGTCCCTGCTCTGCAGAGCTTACAATCTAAATTGGACAGACGAATACACAGCTAGTGGTGGGGGTGATGTGAGGGTACTGAGTAAGAGAGTCATGATTAGGGCTACTACTTATGTCTATAGCGCTACTAGATGTACGCAGCGCCGTACACTTGAACATGAAGAGAGAGTCCCTGCTCTGCAGAGCTTACAATCTAAATTGGACAGACGAATAGACAGCTAGGGGTGGGGAAATCGCAGTGGTGGGGGGTGATAAGTGAGGGTACTGAGTAAGAGAGTCATGATTAGGGCTACTACTTATGTCTTTAGCGCTACTAGATGTACGCAGCGCCGTACACTTGAACATGAAGAGAGAGTCCCTGCTCTGCAGAGCTTACAATCTAAATTGGACAGACGAATAGACAGCTAGTGGTGGGGGTGATAAGTGAGGGTACTGAGTAAGAGAGTCATGATTAGGGCTACTACTTATGTCTTTAGCGCTACTAGATGTACGCAGCGCCGTACACTTGAACATGAAGAGAGAGTCCCTGCTCTGCAGAGCTTACAATCTAAATTGGACAGACGAATAGACAGCTAGTGGTGGGGGTGATAAGTGAGGGTACTGAGTAAGAGAGTCATGATTAGGGCTACTACTTATGTCTTTAGCGCTACTAGATGTACGCAGCGCCGTACACTTGAACATGAAGAGAGAGTCCCTGCTCTGCAGAGCTTACAATCTAAATTGGACAGACGAATACACAGCTAGTGGTGGGGGTGATGTGAGGGTACTGAGTAAGAGAGTCATGATTAGGGCTACTACTTATGTCTATAGCGCTACTAGATGTACGCAGCGCCGTACACTTGAACATGAAGAGAGAGTCCCTGCTCTGCAGAGCTTACAATCTAAATTGGACAGACGAATAGACAGCTAGGGGTGGGGAAATCGCAGTGGTGGGGGGTGATAAGTGAGGGTACTGAGTAAGAGAGTCATGATTAGGGCTACTACTTATGTCTTTAGCGCTACTAGATGTACGCAGCGCCGTACACTTGAACATGAAGAGAGAGTCCCTGCTCTGCAGAGCTTACAATCTAAATTGGACAGACGAATACACAGCTAGTGGTGGGGGTGATAAGTGAGGGTACTGAGTAAGAGAGTCATGATTAGGGCTACTACTTATGTCTTTAGCGCTACTAGATGTACGCAGCGCCGTACACTTGAACATGAAGAGAGAGTCCCTGCTCTGCAGAGCTTACAATCTAAATTGGACAGACGAATAGACAGCTAGTGGTGGGGGTGATAAGTGAGGGTACTGAGTAAGAGAGTCATGATTAGGGCTACTACTTATGTCTTTAGCGCTGCTAGATGTACGCAGCGCCGTACACTTGAACATGAAGAGAGAGTCCCTGCTCTGCAGAGCTTACAATCTAAATTGGACAGACGAATAGACAGCTAGTGGTGGGGGTGATAAGTGAGGGTACTGAGTAAGAGAGTCATGATTAGGGCTACTACTTATGTCTTTAGCGCTACTAGATGTACGCGGCACTGTACACTTGAACATGAAGCGAAGAGCCCCTGCTCGCTTACAATCTAATTAGGACAGGCAAACAGGACAAAAAAGAGATAAGGGAATTACTAAGGTGGGAATGATAATACATGAGTGCAGAACAAGCGAGTAAGGGTTAGGAGTTAAAAGCAGCATCAGAAAGGTGGGCTTTTAGCCCAGATTTGAAGACGGCCAGAGGTAGAGCTAGACTTAGAGCTCAGGAAGTCTATTCCAGGCATATGGTGCAGCAAGATAAAAGGGTGTTTTTGTTTTCTTGTCAAGCAAAGAGTACGTTACTAACATAGGGAAACCGTAATAGAAATTCTTAATAATGTAAATCGTGATGGACTCTACAGTCTTCATAGATGCATATAATTTTTGAGGAACTTTACAAAGGATTTCTAAAACTGAAATATATGTTGAGCTACAGAATTAAGCTACACTTTGAAAAAGTAAACTCTGAGCTATATAATCCTCGGATGTATTTTTTTAATACAAAACTTTAAATAGCTATGTCCAGGGTTGAAGGCTAGGTTTTATCAATTCATTTATTTTTAATAAAAATACCTTGGGAATAGGTTGCTTTTTTTGTCTCCTTTTGATGGGTGATGATTGTGATGAGAACTTAATATGGGGCAAGTTTTAGAAAACATAAGATGAGCAAAGGCGCCACTTTGGCTGGGCTAGGAAAAGGAGAAGATGGGGAAGGGTTTCTCTTTTCCCAGCAGGGTGCTGGAGGAAATGGTCAGTGTGGTTTGGAAAGAAAAATGGCCTGTTGTTCTCAGTGCATTTTTTTCTAGTAAAAAAGGTGACGGTACTCAAATACCAGGCCACCTTTCAGGGGTGGGGTGATCACTGAGGGACCCACCTCAAAGTAGCCAGGTCCCCTGCAACCAGCCACAGAATCTATGACAGGACTGAATTGGTGTATAGAGCCTGAGCTGTTTCATTAAAACTTGGAGACCATGAGTCAATTTTAGCAGACTATGGAAAAGGTGCCGGTACTCAGTACCCCCCAAGTACCCCCTCAAAAAAAGCACTGGTGGTTCTATTTTCAGAACCTGAGGGCCTAACTGCTTTACCCCCCCCCCCCCCCCCCCCCAACACACACACATACACAAATGACACACTTCAAATAGCACAACTTTGAGCTGGAACTGTATTACTACTTAGTGTGACATTTTAATAGCAAGTACTAGGTGAAGGTAACCTATGGTTTTGTTTCCGGCCTTTTTTTTTTTTTTTAAACTGAAGATGATGGTCGAAGTTTGAATTTAACATACCTTTGATTCTGCCAGGTTAGATACCTTATTACCAACTTTCTGATTTAAAGTTGAGGCTTTTGTTGTTTCTACCCACAGAATGTTATGCCACTTTTTTTGTTGGTGTTTGCATAAAATCTGATTATAATGTTGACAAGATCTCTCTTGTTTCCTCAGCTATTTGTAATACACATCTGCTGGGTTAAATGATTGTGTAAGTGCCCATAAATTGATTGAAACATATCCCACACAAATTATTTTTGGAGAGAGCCTAACATGATTCAGTATTATACTTCTGGTAAAATTTCAAAGCATGTTATAAGGCTAAGGTATTAAAATCACTGTCTGTCTCTCTCTTTTTTTTTTTTTTTTTTCGCTAAGATAAAATGGAAGGTTTAAACTGAGGATGATGCCTTCTTGACCATTTGCTTGAAATGAAAAGCTTACAACAGGCTTGTCCAAGTTCAGTCCTTGAGGGTTGTGAGCAGACCAGGTTTTCAGGATATCCTTGACAAATACAAACGCGAGATCCATTATATGCAGATCTTTCTCATGCATATTCATTAGGGATATCCTGAAAATCTGGTCTGCTTGCAATCCCTCAAGGACTGAACTTGGACAAGTCTGCTTATAAAATAGGGGGAGGGAATTCACAGCCTGACACCCAATCCCACTATAGGGAAATCTGGCCAAACTAGGGTGGTGATAAAATCCCATTTTAAAAAAAATCTCCTTTTCTTCCATTATAATAACTGTGTTTATCCATATTTACTGAGTACGTGATAGCTGTTTACCATGCAGAAACTGAAGAATTGTTCAGTGTTATGAAAATGAAATGTTTCTCATGTTTTGTCTTGACAGGATAATTGAAGCCGTCTGCATAGGCTGGTTCACTGCAGAGTGTATTGTGAGGTTCATTGTCTCCAAGGATAAGTGTGAGTTTGTTAAGAGACCCCTAAACATCATTGATCTGCTGGCAATTTCTCCGTACTATATTTCAGTGTTCATGACAGTTTTTACGGGAGAAAACCCTCAGCTGCAGAGGGCTGGAGTTACCCTGAGAGTTCTTAGAATGATGAGGATTTTTTGGGTGATTAAGCTGGCTCGCCACTTCATTGGTCTGCAGACACTTGGTCTGACCCTGAAACGCTGCTATAGAGAGATGGTTATGTTGCTTGTTTTTATTTGCGTTGCCATGGCAATCTTCAGTGCACTCTCCCAGCTTCTTGAACACGGGTTGGACCTTGAGATGAAGAACGAGGACTACACCAGCATCCCCGCAGCCTGTTGGTGGGTGATAATTTCTATGACCACAGTTGGTTATGGCGATATGTACCCCATCACTGTACCTGGACGAATTCTTGGCGGGGTCTGCGTGGTTAGTGGCATTGTTCTACTCGCATTGCCTATTACTTTCATTTACCATAGCTTTGTGCAGTGTTACAATGAGCTCAAGTTTAGATCTGCTCGGTATGGTAGGAGTCTTTCCACTGAATTCTTAAATTAATAAATGCTTCAGTTCTTCAAAAGTATTTAAAGAAAATTTATTTACTTTGAAGAGTGGTGTTCGGAAGTTGGGGTAAACCACAAACCTCACCAGAAGTGGCCAGAATAAAACCTTTGACTTATTTTCTGGGATGAATTCAAAGCTGGGAAAAAAGAGTGAAGTGTTCTGAGCGTAGATTTTGGTGTATAAAACTGCATTGTACTCATCCCATGTTTTTGGGCTGTCCAAAGAATGAACAAATACCCCACAAACCATGTCCAATCTAAAAATAAACCAACAGGTTAAAAAAAAGCACAAGGGGCCTCCAAGAACAGGTTAGCTTCGAGATGTGGCTTTATTAAAAGACCCGACACTGTCTATGTTTTGGCAACCTGTCTGCATCAGGGGTATAATAAAAAAAAATATTACATAAATCAATTACATGTGTGGAAAAAATGCTTAAAATTATGGTAAGTTAGTAACATTGAGATTTATAAGCATCAATATTGCGAAGAAATAGTGTCAACAAACTATAAAACAATAAATCGACAAAATCAATATTTATTTGTTGCATTTGTATCCCACATTTTCCCACCTATTTGCAGCGCCATTCAAGAGTAGATAAACAATTGGTTGCATACAAAAAACAAGTGTAGCATAATGGATATAAACAATTCAGTAAATCAGAAACAGTCAGACTATCAAGTAAGTAATGATGCATTGGAATTCCTATTATTGATTATATAATGTCAACAGAACATGTAGTTCGTTATTTTTAGTCTTATACATCAGTAAACTATAAAGTTAAAACAAAGACGTGTTGCTGATAAATAATACATATGGATTTAAAAGGTGGAAGCTATTAAAAAGTATTTGAAAAAAAAAAAAAAAAGAGTGGTATGAAAAAAAGACCAAGCTAAAAATAAACCATTGATAGCCTTGTAGCTTTATCATTGTTTGCAGTGTTGTCTCCTATTTTCTTGATTTTCATTGACAAAATGTGGTGAGTACAAACGTGCTTTCTGAACTAACTAGACTTTGAGCCCGTAAAAACGGGCTATTATAGGAAGGGGGGGTTGAAAGGCCCGCCCCCACCGCCGAGTTCGCTGCTGCCCCCCCCCCCCCCGAGCCGTCACCACCCACCTTCCACCCGGCCGGGCCCTCGCTCCGCTATTGAAACAGCGAGGGTCCGGGAACGCAGCACTGAGCTCTGCTGAGCTGCCGACGTCGGCCTTCGTTCTTCTTCTCTGCCTGTCCCGCCCTCGTGTGACGTAACGTTGTCGAGGGCGGGACAGAGGCAGAGAAGAAGAAGGAAGGGCGATGTCGGCAGCTCAGCAGAGCTCAGTGCTGCATTCCCGGACCCTCGCTGTTTCAATAGTGGAGCGAGGGCCCGACCGGGTAGAAGGTGGGTGGCGGCGACTCGGGTGGGGGGAGCGTTAGATGGCGGTGTCCCTCCCTCAGCAATGCGCAGTACAGACCCTCTGTGTTCCGCCCCCCGTCATCACGTATTGACGTGGGGGCGGGGCAGAGAAGGTCTCTACTGCGCATTTGCGAGTGAGTACGGTCACTCGCCGTTTATATGTTTGATGCTTCACCCGGGTTGTCAATACAGCACTTATTTATAAAACGTCTGGTTTTTTTTTTTAGTAAGTACAGTCTACAAATCTTCCACATCACGTATTTGCAAATATCATTGAATATGTATTGATTAATCCTCTCTCTTCTCCAATAGTTCGTTTTTGTGCCCTCAGCCTTCATGTTCTAGTTCCTTTTAGAGCAATTTAAATTGATCTTGAGAGCAGATTTTCATGCCACCAATCTAGTTTGGTTTATAGATGATGCTGATGTGTATATATTACATTTACTACTGCCTCATAGATAGTGAGTGGGGGGGGGGGGGGGGGTTGGATGAGATCATATTTAAAAATGGCATTATTAATATTTCTCCTGTTTGTAACTTTCATGGGGTGTTAGTATTTATGTTGTAGATCTACCATTGCCCCTATGTATAATGATGCAAAAGCAAGAATGCCATAAATCTGCAATAGTGAACAAAATTAAAATTGCACAGCAAAACGTTTGAGTGCCTCAATTCTGCAGAATTCAGACGTTTGGAAATATTTATGCAGAACAGGGAATCTTTGCAGGACAGAAAAATGTTTTGTTTTTTTTCCTGTGTCATCCACTAACTGATCCAAATACCCTTTTTCTTCCTAGCATGAGAAAAATTACTGTAGCCTGAATATTTCAAGCTAACTTTGGCCATTTGCATGGCCCAGTAACATTTGCAGAATGTCTTATTGTTCTGTGGTGTGGGTGACCCCCCCCCTCCCCCCCCCCCAACTAGACAAAACTGTTTGTTTTGCTCCCAAACATCTCCATAATATGATTCCCTTACAAAGTTAAGCTTCATTTTGGAAGATAAATTAAACTAGGTCACGCCCACTAGACCAGGGGTTTTCAAAACAGTCCTCGGGACACACCTAGCCAGGCAGGTTTTCAGGATATCCCCAATGAATATGCATGAGCTATAACATTTGCAGATTATTGTTCTGTGGTGTGTGTGACCCCCTTCCCCCCCCCCCCCCCAAAAAAAAAAAAGACAAAACTGTTTGTTTTGCTCCCAAACATCTCCATAATATGATTCCCTTACAAAGTTAAGCTTCATTTTGGAAGATAAATTAAACTAGGTCACGCCCACTAGACCAGGGGTTTTCAAAACAGTCCTCGGGACACACCTAGCCACGCAAGTTTTCAGGATATCCCCAATGAATATGCATGAGCTAGATTTGCATGTACTGTCTTTATTGTATGCAAATCTAGCTCATGCATATTGATTGGGGAATTCCTGAATACCTGCCTGGCTGGGTGTGCCCTGAGGACTGGGGTTGAGAATCCTTGCTTACTAACCTTTTTGTGTTTGTGAACGCATGATTACGGCCATATATAATCATGTGAAACCCTCTTCCCCCCACCCCCCAAAATGTAGAATAATGATGTACCTATGGAGAGCCCACTCGAGTCTTGACCCCAAATGCAGGTTTTTTATGACTCTTATTTGGGGTCCTGACTGGGAGGCTCTCCTCTAAACAAGTTTTGTTGTTAAAAGGCCAATTCCAGTATGTAACATCTGAATATGCAGTAATCAAAATGCTAATTAATATTGTTTCTACTTTTTGGTAAGAAGTGACATTTTTTTCCCTGCTAACTGCAGCAGCAGATTTGTACTGTTGAGAAAAGCTTGGCAGGTCTGACCTTTTTGCAGTATGTTTTCAGAGGCTTAGTCAATGTTTTGTTTCCTTGTCTTCAGTGCTAGTTGCTGTAGCTTCCTCATAGAGGAGGAGCAGCTTAGTGATTCGGAGAAGCAGGTGTTGAACCGGAGAAATTGGGTTTAAATTACACTTATCCCACTGACTCTTCATGACCTTGAGCACGTTTCTTCACCCTCTTGCCTGAGGTGCAACTTAGATTGTAAGCCCATTTGGGTAGGGAAATAATTCATGTAACTCGCCTTGAGCTCAGATTTGGAAAAGGTGAGTAATACATTTTTGAACCCAAACCCAGAAAAATCACTGGGTCTGTTTCTCCTCAGTTTTGAGCTTTTCTACTTTTGATTTGTAACGCTTTTATGCTTTTCTGTGTAAGAGTTGGTCTTCTCTGAGACCTTATATCAAAGTCCATTGAAAATGAAGATGCATCTTTCTGTTAGTACAGGACAGGGAAACACATTTGGGGGAGGTATATAATGGTGGAAAATGCTTTCATGTACAGTCTCGATTAATCTGACCTTCGGTAATACAACCATCCGGTATATCTGACAGACTCCCAGTGATGTCATTGCATTTATTTCTGTTAAAGATCTTTGCTTAACAAAATTTTTCGTAAATCAGGAGCTCTATACCTCTGTTTTTTTTTTTTCATTGTTTGAGGTGTTACCATTCTTTTCTGTATTATCCAACATTTTACTTATCTGTCGACGGGTCGGTCCTGTTTAGGTTGTTTAATCGAGACTGTACTGTAATTTAGCTTTCAGGAGTTTTCAGTGCAAAAACTCTGACATCATGAGATAAACAAAACTATGCAAAATCTCTCTTATTAACTATTATTGCATTGAAAAATGCCCCATGTTAACTCCCATCATAGGGAGATGTAGTTACGTTTACGCGGTATGCTAGTTTATAAGTACTCGGAAATTAGCACAACTCATTTGTGTTTTAATCTAGGCTGATATTACATAGTAACATAGTAGATGACGGCAGAAAAAGACCTGCACGGTCCATCCAGTCTGCCCAACAAGATAACTCATATGTGGTACTTTTTGTGTATACCCTATTTTGATTTGTACCTGTGCTCTTCAGGGCACAGACCGTATAAGTCTGCCCAGCACTATCCCCGCCTCCCATTGTAAGCTAATTATTATACAGTAGTAGCTGATATTAACATTGGCTCTGATGCTATCCTTATCCCTTGGTAATCTGATTAAGCAAAAAAAAAAAAAAAAAACCAGGAATGAAATGCAAGGCATCTCTGCTTTTGGAAAGATTATTCAGTTTTGATACATACACGCTACGTATTAGACCCTACAGCATGTAATCTATAATGCATGCATTTAAACGACATCTAACGCTTATTCATATGCACTTCTTCAGCATATAGATACAAATAACCAGTGTCGCTGGAGAGAAAGGATGATAAAATTTGTACTGGAAAATCCCTTCTCCCACAAAATGAACACATGGTTAAGGTCTGAATTTATGTGTGTAAAAGTACATACTGAAAAAATGTCGTCAGGTTTATACATAAGTATATAAGTAATGCCATACTGGGAAAAGACCAAGGGTCCATCGAGCCCAGCATCCTGTCCACGACAGCGGCCAATCCAGGCCAAGGGCACCTGGCGAGCTTCTCAAACGTACAAGCATTCTATACATGTTATTCCTGGAATTGTGGCTTTTTCCCAAGTCCATTTAGTAGCGGTTTATGGACTTGTCCTTTAGGAAACCGTCCAACCCCTTTTTAAACTCTGCTAAGCTAACCGCCTTCACCACTTTCTCCGGCAACAAATTCCAGAGTTTAATTATACGTTGGGTGAAGAAAAATTTTTTCCGATTTGTTTTAAATTTACTACACTGTAGTTTCATCGCATATAAGTTATGGTTTGTAGCATGTTGGGTTGTGCCTGTTCTACCACCCCTATAATTATCATCTTTGCCCTTTGCTACCCCTCCCTGTTTTATATTGTAGCTCCTTTTCCTCCCTTCGCCTTCACTGCAAGCCCTCTCGCCATCCTTTTCTTCTCTCTCTCTCTTTCTTTGTCCATCCTTCCTCTACCTGTTTTAGGTTTGTTAGCCGGTCAGATATTTTTTTAATGATATGTGGGATAATAAGTGCCTAATAAAATTGGAACTTGGATAATACTGTGATAGTTGTAGGCATCCTTTTAATCCCAGAGGAGGCTGCTGTGAGGAATGACGACTGTGATACAGAGAAATGTACAGTGTTTCTTGTGACTACCTCCCCTTAGAGATTGGAACATTCATTAGGGCAGATATTTTATTTGAAAAACACGTTATGTGCCACCTCCCCAAGCTCTACCAGAATGACCAAAAGGATGAGCGGTTTACATATTTTTATCTACTACATGAGCAAATATTTTTCTAAAAAAAAAATACTTTTAAGAAAACACTTTTATTCGGAAGAGGCACATGCTATATGCTCTGACTTCATGCTAGATTCAGGAGACAGGTAGTACCCATTATTGCTCATTACTCGCAAAAGGGTAATTGTACCATTTGAAGCGTCTAGTCTGCAGCAAGATAGGGCAATTATTAATCAGCAGCACTTCTGCTGCAGTACACTGAGAGTTGCATGCTTACCCGCTTCCCATCTGAGGTGTGGCTGGCTATACCTACTACTACTACTATTCAACATTTCTAAAGCGCTAGCAGACTTACGCAGCGCTGTACAGTCAAGAGACAGTCCCTGCTCAAGAGAGCTTACAATCTAAAGGACATAACAACAGAGACAATCAAATTAGGACAGCATAGTACATCTGATTACACAATAGTTCATAGGGACAGAATAATAGATGTAAATAGCTAAAGGCAATTAAGGTATGCAAATGGAGTGGAGGAGTGGCCTAGTGGTTAGGGTGGTGGACTTTGGTCCTGAGGAACTGAGTTCGATTCCCGGCACAGGCAGCTCCTTGTGACTCTGGGCAAGTCACTTAACCCTCCATTGCCCCATGTAAGCCGAATTGAGCCTGCCATGAGTGGGAAAGCGCAGGGTGCAAATGTAACAAAAATAAAATAGATACTATTGGAGATTGTACATGGAATGTTGCTACTATTGGACATTCTACATGGAATGTTGCTATTCCACTAGCAACATTCCATGTAGAAGGCTGCGCAGGCTTCTGTTTCTGCGAGTCTGACGTCCTGCACGTACTCACAGAAGCAGAAGCCTGCGCGGCCACATTGGTGATCTGCAAGGGCCGACTTCTACATGGAATGTTGCTAGTGGAATAGCAACATTCCATGTAGAATCTCAAATAGTAGCAACAGTGGAGGAGTGGAATAGTGGTTAGGGTGGTGGACTTTGGTCCTGGGGAACTGAGGAACTGAGTTCGATTCCCGGCACAGGCAGCTCCTTGTGACTCTGGGCAAGTCACTTAACCCTCCATTGCCTGCTGCATTGAGCCTGCCATGAGTGGGAAAAAGTGCGGGGTACAAATGTAACAACAACAAAATACAGACGGATTGGTAGTGGTATTGAATAGAGGAGTAATGGTTAGGTTAAGTGCCAGCAGCAGAGTTGAAAAGATGGGCTTTGAGCAAGGATTTGAAGATGGGTAGGGATGGGGCCTGACGTATTGGTTCAGGAAGTCTATACCAGAGATGTGTGTTGGTTTAAAAACAAAACAGTGACTTCTTCCTGGGCAGAGGGATCTGCAAGTACAAGTGCATAATCAATGCAGAAATTGGAATATTGGTTTCTTAGGATTTATTTTATTTTTTTTATATAGATTTTATTGAAGAGAGAGCCAAGCTTCTTCAGTTGAAGCACTGTTCCCTAGAAAATGATTTTAAAGTGGAGCATTTGTTTGCCACAAATTTCTTTCCTATCTTAAACACATAGGGGGACCTTTTACAAAGGCACGTACAACGTGCGTCTGATTGGAACTACTGCCCCGGCTACTGTGTGCCCTAGGCAGTAATTCCATTTTTTTGATGCACATCCAAAGCGTGGTAGAAACGCTCATGTTGACGATTACTGCCCAGTTAACGCATGAGACCTTACCGCTAAGTCAATGGGTGACGGTAAGGTCTCATGCCGAAAACGGACATGCATTTGGTTTTAATTTTGCCTCGCATCCATTTTCGGACACTTTTTGCAGGCGCACTGGGAAATGGACCTGCGCGTGTCCAAAACACTACTACTACTAAACATTTCTAAAGTGCTACTAGGGTTACGCAGCGCTGTACAATTTAACATAGAGGGACGGTCCCTGCTCAAGGAGCTTACAATCTAAGAGACAAGTGAACGGACAGTCCGATAGGGGCGGTCAAATTGGGGCAGTCTGGATTTAGTGAACGGTAAGAGTTAAGTGCCGAATGCAGCATTGAAGAGGTGGGTTTTAAGCAAAGACTTGAAGATGGGCAGGGAGGGGGGCTTGGCGTAAGGGCTCAGGAAGGTTGTTCCAAGCATAGGGTGAGGCGAGGCAGAATGAGCGGAGCCTGGAGTTGGCGGTGTTGGAGAAGGGTACAGAGAGGAGGGATTTGTCCTGTGAACGGAGGTTACGGGCGGGAACATAAGGGGAGATGAGGGTAGTGAGGGGCAGCAGACTGAATGCATTTGTAGGTAAGAAGGAGAAGCTTGAATTGAATGCGGTATCTGATTGGAAGCCAGTGAAGTGACCTGAGGAGAGGGGTGATATGAGTATATCGGTTCTGCCGCAAGACATTTTTTCAGCGTGCCTTAGTAAAAAGGCCCCCATAGGTATTTAACCTTTTATGTAAGTTGTAATTTTTGTAGGTAGATGAGAACATATGTTTAACTCTTATCTACAGTTTAATTCTTTGACATACTTCTGGAATGGCATGGTTAGTAATTCTTGCTGTTTAGGGATGGAATTCATTTTGAGTGTGAGCAAAAAGGGGAAGATTATTTTCAGATGCATTTCGGGGCCCTTTTTACAAAGGCACAGCATGCCTGCCGTGTGCTTGCTGTGTGCCAGTTTGGTGCTACCGCAGGACCCTGGCAAAAGTACCTGCTCTCCCTTTTACAAAGGCACAGCATGCCTGCCGTGTGCTTGCTGTGTGCCAATTCGATGGTACCGCAGGAGCTCGGCAGTAGTACCTGCCCTCACAGTGCACCATTTCTGGTGCCTCAAACTTAGGGCCCCTTTTAACCAGCTGCGCTGTAAGCACACTTTTTTTTTTTAGTGCGCGCTAACGATACACCCCCATTATATTCCTATGGGTGTTCTGTCCTCTGACAGGCTCGCACCAGTTTATAATGTGATCCTAAAATGTGTTTAATGCCTTTACTGTTGTTCTCATTTCTAAGGACTCTCATTGCTGCAGTTCTCACTGCAAAGATACGTGAGCAAGGCTTTGTGTGTAATGTAGTTCTGTTCACAGGCAATGCAGCCACACTTGTCTGTCTGTATAAGAATGGTTACCACTGGTTGTGAGGCTGCCTAGACCTTCTTTCTGTCTCAGCCAAGCTTGGCCCCTTTGTCTACCTGCTATCATTTCCCGGACATTCTTACTATCTCTGTCCTGAGAGGTCAGCCAGGTATGACCTTCCCCTGCAATCGAGCGCCGTCCTCTAGCACCTCCCTTGCCACCTGGTGGCAGGCTCTGTCCCTATTGTTCCTTACCTCCTCCTCCCTGGGCCTGTGTGAGGCTTCTTGACCTCCTTGCCCCTTTCGCCATGAGGCATTCACCATCTAATGAGATATCGCACTCTCCAGTCACCCAGCTTTGAACCACTTTCTATCTGCTTAACTAGTTCTCACTTCTGCAATAAAGCTACATCTCTTCAGATCTCCACCTCCAACCACTGCAACAGCTCTCAGGATTACGGAGTCTCTGTGCCCTGGAGCAATACTTCTGAACATCTGACTGTGAGTAAATTATCTGTGATTTTATTCAATAAAGAAATTTCAGAAAAATAATAGAGACTTCAGGTGTGTTCTGGTGTGCCAAGGTTATACTCCAAGATATCAAGACTTTACAGTAACAAGTCTTTGAGGACAATGGGTGTCTCTAACATTAGTGCATGCTAAAGCTAAAAATATATACGGTGAAGCCCCGGGATACATGACAGACTTGATCGACCTACCAATTAGAAACACATTCGAATCAACATGAACGTACCTAAATCTACACTAAAGCTGCAAAGGACTCGAATACAAATCAACCTACGCATCCAGTTTTTCCTACATTAGCACACAACTGTGGAATGCATTACCAAAAGCCTTGAAAACTATGAACGATCACCTAAACTTCCGGAAAACACTAAAAACTAACCTGTTTAAAATAGCATACCCTGCTGATCCAACATAAATGCCTGATATCTGCAACACAACAAAACTAAAGTACGTAATGGACATAACACAACTCTTCCGTTATACGATGCCCTAATGTGGCTGTGCCACATGAACTTTATCTTATCACAACATCACTTTGTATTTGTTCACACTGGAGTCTGCAAAGGCCTCTCGGTACTATGTAAGCCACATTGAGCCTACAAATAGGTGGGAAAATGTGGGACACAAATGTAATAAATAAATAAAACTTTTGTGTGCTTACAGTGTGGCTTAGTAAACAGGGTCCTTATTTTTTATTGGACCGCCAATAAGGGCGCCCCCAGGAAATGGGCTTGTGGTTAACTTGCCACACAGCCATTTTCTATTTTTTTTTAAAGCCTGTTACCCGCTGCAGTAAAAGGAGGCCTCGGCACGCAGCAAGTCCACACACCAACCCCACCAAAGAGCCCCTTTAGCTGCAGTTTAGTAAAAGGGGGCCTTTATTTTTAAACAGCACAAAATTTTGCAGTGTTTTGTGCTACGTCAATGTAAAGCAGGCTGGGTCTGGCTATTATAAAAAAAATTTGAGCAGATGGAACTGAATTATTGTAGTGTTCTAACGTATAGCAACGCTTTTGGATTGCAAATCTAATAATTTTACTGCAAGGTCAAGATGCGGACGAGTTAACAAACAGCTATGTGTATTCTCTGCATACATCTATTGGCAGTATTCCCAAGATTCTATATAGCGCGCCTAGAGATCTGCGCCAAAATCCAATCTGATTCTATAAGAATGCACTTAACAAGAAATAATGAGCACTAATTGGCACTGATTAGAATGTACACACACAGCTCTCGTAGCCTATACTGTAACGAAGTGCGCTGGACTTGTAACGTGTGCAGGCAAAAAGGGGTGTGGTTATAGGTGTGGAATTGGGTGTTTCATGGGCACTCTGAAACTTAAGCAGATAGTTATAGAGTATGGGCCCAATGTGCGTAAATCTGCATGCCAGGATTTACACCACATTTTTTTTGTTGGTGTGAACGGATGCGTGTAATTTTTAGGTGCTGTTACTTCAACTAAGCGTATTCTATAATCGGTGCCTAAATCTGGTCACTGATTTCAGTGCCAATTTTATTTTTATTTTTTTAGGCACCATATACAGAATTTCCTCTTTATGTGCCTTACTCGCTCTTAATACTGTGTGAGGGGGAATAGCCCTAATGGTTAAAGCAACCAACTGAGACCCAGAGCTGAAGTAATTATGGGTAATTAGCCTCTCCTATTTTCTGTCTACTGGAGCAGTGTTTCTTAACCTTATCTTGGAGGCATACCTAGCTGGTTTAAGTTTTGAGGCTTACTGTGATGAGTATGCCTGATGTGCGCACATAGTAGATGACGGCAGAGAAAGACCTGCACGGTCCATCCAGTCTGCCCAACAAGATAACTCATATCTGCTACTTTTTGTGTATACCTGACCTTGATTTGTGTCTGTCATTTTCAGGGCACAGACCGTAGAAGTCTGCCCAGCACTAGCCCCGCCTCCCACCACAGGTTCCGCCACCCAATCTCGGCTAAGCTTATGAGGATCCATTCCTTCTGAACAGGATTCCTTTATGTTTATCCCACGCATGTTTGAATTCCGTTTTCATCTCCACCACCTCCCGTGGGAGGTCATTCCAAGTATCTACCTCTCTCTCCCTCCGTGAAAAAACACAATGGACTCCTTTATATGTAGATGTATTTTATGTCTATTCATTGCAGTTATCCTGAAAAGCTAACTGATTAGTTGTACTTGCACGAAAAGGTTGAGAAGCCCTGCACTACAGACACAGCATAGAGTTGAGGGTACAGTTTCTAGATCAGGGCTTCCCACACCAGCTAATCAGGTTTGTAGGATAGCCATAATGATTATGCGTGAATTGTGTATCCTGAGTTCCAAAGTATGCAGATTTCTCCTGTATTTATCGTGGATGTCCTGAAAATCCAGGACAGGTTTGAGAAACCAGCTTCTAGCTGGAGGAAGAAGATGTTTCTTGCAGTAGATTATGAAACATTGGCTTTCAGGTGTCAGAGAGAGTGGAGTATGGAGCTTTTATTTATTTATTTGACATTTATATCCTGTATTTTCCCAAACAATGTTTAGGTTCAATGTGGCTTACAGATCCAAATATTTAAATACTGTATAGTGCAGTGGACTGCAATTAAGCATAATGTATTTTACAATACATCTTACAAGTCAAAACAGAAAAACGTTTGAATTGTTTCAGGGTTTCAAGTTCAGATGTAGGAAGGTTAGACAGTCAGTTGGCAATTCAGTTTTTGGCTACTAGATTGCTTCTAATGAGCTTGTTCTGCTTTGTAGCTAAACATTAGCTTTATATAATTTTGCTCTCTTTTTGCCCTAACATTCCTTGCTTTCTATCTTCACTTTCTGACGTTTCGTTACACTCCCTTCATATCTGTTCCTTACTGCTTCATTCTTAATACTTTTCTCCCCCAAACCTCCTCCTCCTCTATCATGAACTCTTCTTTCTCATCTCAAAGTGGTAAAACCGAGACTCCCCCCCCCCCCCCCCCACATTGAAATATCATTCTGTTTTTGTGGCTTGTACATAAGTACATAAGTAGTGCCATACTGGGAAAGACCAAAGGTCCATCTAGCCCAGCATCCTGTCACCGACAGTGGCCAATCCAGGTCAAGGGCACCTGGCACGCTCCCCAAACGTAAAAACATTCCAGACAAGTTATACCTAAAAATGCGGAATTTTTCCAAGTCCATTTAATAGCGGTCTATGGACTTGTCCTTTAGGAATCTATCTAACCCCTTTTTAAACTCCGTCAAGCTAACCGCCCGTACCACGTTCTCCGGCAACGAATACACCTCCTGGTTTTTTTTTTCTTGTAATCCTCTTCCATAACCCACAACCCTTCTTCCTCCTCCTCTCTGCTTCCTCTTCTCAGTCTACAATAGTTGCCCAGATGGGTCCCTGCTGATTTTTTTTTTTTCTTTTTGCTGCCACTCTTGCTCTTCTTCCCAGAGTGCACACTTCTTTAGAACAGAGAAGTAAACAGCAAGAAACTGCAAAGAAACAAGAAGTATTGTTCAGTTCACAGTATTTTTTCACGGAGAGGGTGGTGGATGCTTGGAATGCCCTCCCGAGGGAGGTGGTGGAGATGAAAACGTTAACGGAATTCAAACATGCGTGGGATATGCATAAAGGAATCCTGTGCAGAAGGAATGGATCCTCAGGAGCTTAGCCGAAATTGGGTGGCGGAGCAGATGGGGGGAAGAGGGGTTGGTGGTTGGGAGGCGAGGATAGCGGAGGGCAGACTTATACGGTCTGTGCCAAAGCCGGTGATGGGAGGTGGGACTGGTGGTTGGGAGGCGGGAAATACTGCTGGGCAGACTTGTACGGTCTGTGCCCTGAATAAGGCAGGTACAAATCAAGGTAAGGTTTATACATACGAGTTTGTCTTGTTGGGCAGACTGGATGGACCATGTAGGTCTTTTTCTGCCGTCATCTACTATGTTATGTTACTAAACTTGAATGTGCATGCACCTAGATCCAAAAGATGAGTCTTACGCTATGATGGCTGCAGCCTTGTTTTTTTTTAATTTTAACCATTTATAACCTACTCTATTGAAGCAGCTTAAAAAATAACATGCACAGTCAGGTGGAGGACAACAAACAAAAAATGAAATTACTTGAGCGTGCTGTTCACCGCCGCTGCCTTGATTTTCTCTCCTCACATGCTATTCTTGACCCATTACAATCTGGTTTTCGCCCTCTCCACTCAACCGAAACTGCGCTTACTAAAGTCTCCAATGACCTATTACTGGCTAAATCCAGAGGTCAATATTCCATCCTCATTCTTCTTGATCTTTCCGCTGCTATTGACACTGTCGATCACAGCATACTTCTCGATACCCTGTCCTCACTTGGATTCCAGGGCTCTGTCCTTTCCTGGTTCTCTTCCTACCTCTCCCTCCGCACCTTTAGTGTTCACTCTGGTGGATCCTTTTCTATTTCTATCCCTCTGCCTGTCGGCGTACCTCAGGGTTCTGTTCTTGGTCCCCTCCTCTTTTCTATCTACACTTCTTCCCTTGGTTCATTAATCTCATCCCATGGCTTTTCCTACCATCTCTATGCTGATGACTCCCAAATCTACCTTTCTACCCCTGATATCTCACCTTGCATCCAAACCAAAGTTTCAGCGTGCTTGTCTGACATTGCTGCCTGGATGTCTCAACGCCACCTGAAATTAAATATGACCAAAACCGAGCTTCTCATTTTCCCCCCCAAACCCACCTCCCCGCTCCCCCCGTTTTCTATTTCTGTTGATGGCTCTCTCATTCTCCCTGTCTCCTCAGCTCGAAACCTTGGGGTCATCTTTGACTCTTCTCTCTCCTTCTCTGCTCATATCCAGCAGACCGCCAAGACCTGTCGTTTCTTTCTTTACAACATCCGTAAAATCCGCCCCTTTCTTTCCGAGCACTCTACCAAAACCCTCATCCACACCCTTGTCACCTCTCGTTTAGACTACTGCAATCTGCTTCTTGCTGGCCTCCCACTTAGTCACCTCTCCCCTCTCCAGTCGGTTCAAAACTCTGCTGCCCGTCTCATCTTCTGCCAGGGTCGCTTTACTCATACTACCCCTCTCCTCAAGACCCTTCACTGGCTCCCTATCCGTTTTCGCATCCTGTTCAAACTTCTTCTACTAACCTATAAATGTATTCACTCTGCTGCTCCCCAGTATCTCTCCACACTCGTCCTTCCCTACACCCCTTCCCGTGCACTCCGCTCCATGGATAAATCCTTCTTATCTGTTCCCTTCTCCACTACTGCCAACTCCAGACTTCGCGCCTTCTGTCTCGCTGCACCCTACGCCTGGAATAAACTTCCTGAGCCCCTACGTCTTGCCCCATCCTTGGCCACCTTTAAATCTAGACTGAAAGCCCACCTCTTTAACATTGCTTTTGACTCGTAACCACTTGTAACCACTCGCCTCCACCTACCCTCCTCTCTTCCTTCCCGTTCACATTAATTGATTTGATTTGCTTACTTTATTTATTTTTTGTCTATTAGATTGTAAGCTCTTTGAGCAGGGACTGTCTTTCTTCTATGTTTGTGCAGCGCTGCGTATGCCTTGTAGCGCTATAGAAATGCTAAATAGTAGTAGTAGTAGTCGTCATACGAGCGTAAGAAATAAGCCACAATAAACTTCAAAACACTTAAAAAAAACCGTAACAAACAGTTGACTGAATAGATAATTTTAAACATAGTAACATAGTAGATGACGACAGAAAAAAGACCTGCACGGTCCATCCAGTCTGCCCAACAAGATAAACTCATATGTGCTTCTTTTTGTGTATACCTTACCTTGATTTGTATCTGTCTTTTTCAGGGCACAGACCGTATAAGTCTGCCCAGCATTTCTAAAAATGCACAAAAGTCATACTGTGTAAGTCCTGTGATTAAAGTATTCCACAAAAGAGAATTAGCAACAGGAAAGATTGAAAATGGAGTGGTGATACAGCGCTGCATGTAGGTTGATAAGCATGCAATGCTTTGAAGATAAGGGCCAAGGTCTTGACCTGAATTCTACATTTAACAGGCAATTGCTGTAAACTGAACAGATTGGGATAGACCTGACAAAAACCTGCACTACTGCATTTTGAGCTATCTGCAATGCCCCCCCCCCCCCCCCCTGGTGCATGAAAGGGGACACCGAAATACAGAGCATTGCTGTAGTTGAAGTAAGGTGTAATAATTGAAGTTGCAAAACTCAAAAACTCCCTTGCTAATTCTAATTGATAGAAAATCTGCTGAATAACATTTTATAAATGATATTGGAAAGACAGTGGCAAATCCAACAGGACCCCTAGATATTGTACTTGCTTAACAATAGGCAACATGTTTTCCAAAATTATATGAGAGGGAAAAGAGGGATTAGCACATCCCGATGTAAAAGAAAAAATTCTATATTCAATCTTAAGCTTATCAGCCAAGATTCAATTACGTGCAAACAAACCTGCAGAAAAATCGAGCTGGGTATCAGCTGGGTTTCCATTAACAGGAAACAAGAATTGTATATCATCAGCATACAGTCTTTATTGTACTCCTAGACAGAACCTTACAAACTGATTATATATAAATAAAACAGAGAACAGACAAAAGGTCTGAACCTTGTGGAAGCCCTGAATTAAGCTCTTTCTATACTGAATGCTCCTTCACTTGCACACACAACATTTGGTGAGATAGAAATGAGGAAAACCAGTCCTAGACCGTTGGTTTTCAATCAATCTAATAAAAGGACATACATACTTGATCTGTCCTTTCCATTTTCAGGGCACAGACTGTAGAAGTCTGCCACAACTACTGGAGTTGCTGTTGAAGCCTGCTGCAGCCCAACTACATCTGTTTAGCCATAATTGGGACAGACTGGACATCTGCCCGGCACTGGCCTTAATTCCCAACCACTGGATTTGTCACCTTTGTTTTGATTCTATTCTTTTTCTACATATAGGAATCCTTTGTTTCTCTTGTGCCAGCTTGAATTCCATTACCATTTGTATGTCCACCACCCGTGGGCGTGCATTCCAGCCATCGGCCACCCTCTCTGTGGAAAAAGTACTTTCTGGCATAATTCTTAAGTTGTCTCTCTCAACCTCAATTCATATCCACTAGTTCTACCACATTCCCTTATCTAGAAAAGATGTTTGCATATTAATAATTTCCAAAAATTTAAATGTCTGTCGTCACATCACCCTTATCCCTCCTTTCCTCTAGGGTATACATATTCAGGTCCTTAAGCCTCTTCTCATACATTTTTGAGCACAAATCCCATATATCATTTTTGTCACTTTTTTTCTCCGAACCGCTTCAAGATTTTTTACTTCCTTAGCATAGGTTTTTAACTTCATTCACAAGGATTTGAATGTCTTTCAAAGCCTCAAACAACAGATGCAGCGGAAAGTGTTGCAGAAGCTGGTAGAACTGCAACAGAGCGCTCGGGAACAAGCAAGAGGGGGTGTCCATGCACCCGGCCTGCAGACAACCCCTCCAGTTTCAGTATTAAAGAAAATGGTGCCAGAAGACAACCTGGACTACTAGTTAACCAATTTTGAGAGAACTACCCACTTTGCTGGTTGGCCAGAGGTGGTGTGGACAACTGATCAGAATTTTTTTTTGTTACATTTGTACCCCACGCTTTCCCACTCATGGCAGGCTCAATGTGGCTTACATATTGTATACAGGTACTTATTTGTACCTGGGGCAATGGAGGGTTAAGTGACTTGCCCAGAGTCACAAGGAGCTGCCTGTGCCTGAAGTGGGAATCGAACTCAGTTCCCCAGGACCAAAGTCCACCACCCTAACCACCAGGGCCGTGCCAACACGGTAAGCGAGGTAAGCATGGCAGGGGGGCACTTTCGTCTGGGGGGCACCGCCGCACCATGCTCACCTCGCTCGCCCTCCCCCCAACATCCCTTTTCTTTTTTTTTCCTTTTTAAATGTACCTCCGTAGCCATAGGCGCCCCGTATAAGAGGCTTGGGGAGGCTTACCAAGTTGTGACCTTTCCTCGCCTTTTCCGCCGTTGCTGCAACTTAAAAAGGTTTAAACGCCGGGCGGCCACTGCAGGAAAGTCGGGGAGCTGAGAGGGCGGCGGCGGAAAAGGCATAAGCAAGATGGAGGCCGAGTGGTCCACTCCGAGATTGAACAAGCAAGCCGCGAGAAATGGTGGGAACTGGTGCTGGAAGGACCTGTGGAGCAGCGGTTGAAACAGGCTGACGGGGTGTCGCGCTGCCCGCGCCTGCGTGTGTTGTCGGCCGAGTTGTTGCTTCTGCAACAGCTGCACAATCTAGTGTTGCGCCGGAATGGCCTGCAGCAGCTTCACCCGGGGCTCGGCAGCCTATGTTCCCTGCGCCTTCTCGATCTCTCCGGCAACCAGCTGCGGGAGTTGCCGGCCGAACTGGGGGAGCTGAAGGAGCTGGCCATGCTGAACCTCAGCAGAAACAGGCTACAGGCTTTGCTGCTGTCTCCAGTAACGAGCTTTCCCCCGCGGCTTTTTCGGGCCCGAGCTCCATCGAGGAGTTCGAGCTTCACCCCGACGTCGGCCTCCTACCACCTCTCAAGAGCTTGGATATGTCTAATAACAGAGTGAGATTCCTACAGAACTGGCTGACTGCCCCAAATTAAAAGAAATCAACTTTAAAGGCAACAAACTAAAAGACAAACGTCTAGAAAAAATGGTGAATGGCTGCCAGACCAAATCAGTACTGGAATACCTGAGGGTTGGTGGCCGAGGAGGTGGCAAAGCGCAAAGGAAAGGGTAAACTGGAAAATTCAGAAAAAGAGCACATTAAGGAAAAAGAGAGAGAGAAAACAGAAGAAGGACAGTGGAGATGGAGAAGAGGACGGAGTAGAAGAGGTCAGTAAAATGTTGCTAAGAATTTTGCAGGTTTCTGAAAATCCTGCAACCTTGACTGTTAAAGTGACTCCAGACATAAAAGTGCGGCCCTATATTGTGTGTACTGTGGTGAGAGGGATGAATTTAAAACCAGGGAATGCACTGAAGAGGTTTCTAATGGCTCAGGTAATTCAGAGGGCTTTACATCAATCCTTTTCTTATTTTATTTTATCAACCTCACTTTAATATTCCCTTATCTCTTCTCTGTCCTGTTTCTCTGTCCTAATTAGATTGTAAGCTCTGTTGAGCAGGGACTGTCTCTTCATATTCAAGTGTACAGCGCTGCGTACGTCTAGTAACGCTATAGAAATAACTAGTAGTTTCTTTAAGGGGCGCTTATGATGGGTGCTTAGTGCCAAGTCCGCGGTGGCAGGTGTTGATTGTGGAAGTGGCAGCACACAACTGGGATGGATGGATGGATCGATCATGGAGCTCTCTGTCGTGCATACCCTATCAACTCAGCTACAGCCCAGATAAGTGCCCTATTTAAATCAAAAAGTCTGTGCAAAAATACAGCTTAGTTGAATTCAAAGTTCATTACTCAATCGGAGGTTTTTTAACTTGTGAGGAGCTCCCAGCATAGTCACTAAGCAGAAATCTAGCCTGCTTGGGATATTGCACTGGCATGAATCTGTGTTTATTTATTTGGATTTTTGCTCACATCTTTTTCAGTAGTAGCTCAAGGGATACTACATTAGCCATTTAGTTTAAGTTTTCTCTGTTGAAAAAATGCTTAGGTTGATTCACATATTTTATTTTACGTGCCTTCAATTTGTGAACTCGGGGTTCTAGATGTCCTGATTTCCGTGACAAATTATTACTTAGATTGTTTCTGAAGTGAGTATAATGAAGGTTTGAATTGTGCATAGTGTTTTGCAGTTGAGGGATTGTGGTTTGTATATGCTTTGAGCAACCACTTTATTCTGTGACATATGATACATAGCTAATATCTAAATTTAACAAAAGGTATTAATTGTGACTTATTTTTATTTTTTTTCTGTGTTATCAGACAATTATGGATTTAAGCTCCACCCCTGGCCCCACCCTAACCCCGCCCCCTTTAGCCTCCCCAAACAGTTGGGCCACCGACCGCCTATGTCCGTAGCGGTTCTGGCAGCGCAGCATCGGTGAAGGAGGCGGAACACAGCGAAGGGAAGGCTAGCGACGTCGGGAGCACCGCCTCCTTCACTGACGCTGCCGGAACCGCTATGGAGGTACATTTAAAAAGGAAAAAAAAAGAAAAGGGATGTTGGGGGGAGAGAAGAGGGCGGGCAGTTGAACAATGGGATTGGGAGGGCAGGGCTCAGGGAGAGAGGAGAAATTGCTGGACATAGAGGGGAGGGAAGAAAGATGAAGGAGATGAAATGAGGGAAAAGGAAGAGAGGAGAAAAACTGCACATGGATGAAGAAAGTAGGCAGAAGCTGAGGACCAGAAATGAAGAAGAAAGGAGGAAAGGAAAGAAATAAATGGAACGGAAGCCCTGGAAACGGAGTTAAGAGGACAGATAGCAGCAGAATCAGATACTGGGCCAGCATGATCAGAAAAAGAAAGTCACCAGACAACAAAGGTAGAAAAAAATCATTTTATTTTCATTTTAGTGTTTGGAATATGTCCACTTTGAGAATTTACATCTGCTATCTTATTTTGCAATGTATAGCAATCTGTTTCTAAGAATATTGCTGACAATTCCTGTCAGTGTGGCAAGTGGTGAGCGATCATTTTCACGGGGGGGGGGGGGGGGGGGGGGGAGGGGCGCCGCCAACTGATATTCTGCAGGGGGGGGGGGGGCGCCAACTGATAGTCTGCAGGGGGGCGCCAGAGACCCTAGGCACGGCCCTGCTAACCACTAGGCCACTCCTCCACTGTTGCTACTATTTGAGATTCCACTAGCAACATTCCATGTAGAAGTCGGCCCTTGCAGATCACCAATGTGGCCGCGCAGGCTTCTGCTTCTTTGAGTCTGACGTGCAGGACGTCAGACTCACAGAAACAGAAGCCTGTGCAGCCTTCTACATGGAATGTTGCTATTGGAATAGCAACATTCCATGTAGAATCTCTAATAGTATCTGTTTTATTTTTGTTACCTTTGTACACCGCGCTTTCCCACTCATGGCAGGCTCAATGCGGCTTACATATTGTATACAGGTACTTATTTGTACCTGGGGCAATGGAGGGGTTAAGTGACTTGCCCAGAGTCACAAGGAGCTGCCTGTGCCTGAAGTGGGAATCGAACTCAGTTCCTCAGTTCCCCAGGACCTTATTCCACCACCCTAACCACTAGGCCACTCCTCCACTGGTAGTAGCCAGACGGCATTCCAAGATGTTAATCCCGCTGGGATGGCCACCTATGTGGAAGTGAAAGTTGCCATTTTGGAGAGGGCGGGCTGCACCCCAGAGGCCTATCGGCAGCAGTGCTAGAAGGGGTCCATACAGGTGAAAGAGAACCACTGGAGTGTCTTCTACCGACTCAAGGAGGTCACCTGGAGATTGCTGCAACCAGAAGGGGAAACAGGTTCGGAGATTGCAATTTTGGGATGGCCCTATTTCTCTTTGTGCAGTGGCCTATGGGAAGTCAATGCACAGGGGTAAAGGTTGGAGCTGCGTTTGTACTGGTTTAGCTCTTTGCATGTTCCCAGGCCTTAAATACTTTTGGTTGCATGACAGAGACTTGAGCCGAAGGATGAAGAACCTCACTGTGTGTTCTCAGTAGTTCAAAGGATATAGTGGGGACTAAGTGCTTTGACACAGCAATTTCTGCAACTATACATCTCGGTGATAACTGTGCCTTCAGTGCAGTCAAGCTCTTCTGGTACAGACACTGGAACAGATCTGTTGGTACATAGGGAACCCATCCTGCATTCATGATACTGACCAAGGTTGGCCTGTGCGAGCAACATTTATGTCCACCACAGTGGTCCCTGACCAGTCTCCCTTCTGCGTAAGCAACATCTACAGTGCAGTGTCTTGATTTCTGGCCTAAACCGTACCACTAGGCGCTCTGGTATAGAGCTGAGATCTTTGATCTGACTATTTCTGCTTCGACGTGCAGTCATTCCTAGCATGGACTCTTGAACAGATAAAGGTTTCACAGAACCTGCTAGCCCCCTAAGCGTGAGGATCTCCTCCAAGAGGCAGCACATATTGATTCTGATCCTGCATGGTTCCTCTTACAAGGCATGAGAGGGCATTATGGAAAGGGCTGCTTTGAAAGGAAGGGCCTATGCTGTGATGTAATATCCCCTTATTTATCTTCATAAATTAAATATATTAAAAGAAGGATGCTTCTGTTTCTGGTTTTTCTAAAGCTTTTTTTTATAGAAGCAGACTCTTGTTTTATAATTTTAATAAGAGATTGAGCCCTTTCTTTTCCAACATTTGAGCTTGGCAACTCATTACAGTAAGCCCACTTTATGCGGTGCATACCATGTTTATCCTAAAATCAGATGCCTACATTCCATACCAGACTGATAGATTTACCTCCCAGAAATTCATCGGTGTCTGTCATCCTCGTACT
Source organism: Microcaecilia unicolor (assembly GCF_901765095.1). Classification (NCBI taxonomy): domain Eukaryota; kingdom Metazoa; phylum Chordata; class Amphibia; order Gymnophiona; family Siphonopidae; genus Microcaecilia; species Microcaecilia unicolor. Next base: position 39,454 of record NW_021963004.1, read on the forward strand.
TATCTTATTCTGCACTATCCTTCCTGCAGGAATCTAAAGTACAAGTCAATCTATGCTTCATCCTTTTCGTACATCAACCCGCAATCCTGGAACGCCTTGCCGAGACAACTGAGACAGACTTCGGATCACCTAACATTTAAGAAATTACTAAAAACTTATTTGTTTAGTAAAGCCTATCCCAAAGCCCCCAGTGCTCTTTAATCCCCTATTTCCATTTGTCAGATTTCCCCGCTCTCTTTTTTGCCTTTGTCTGCTTCCCTTTTGTTGCTCCCGATTTCCCATCCGTATTCTCTTATTTAGCTGCTTACGTTCTGTATTTGTTACTTTTTATTTTACTATTATATCCTGTTGTATTATGTAATTTTATTGTAACTTTGTTAGCCACATTGAACCCACACTTGCTGGGAAAATGTTGGATACAAGTGAACCAAATAAATAAACTGGCACAAGCCCTTTGTACTGTCATTTCATTTTTTTTTTATGACTACTACTACTACTACTACTTAACATTTCTAGAGCGCTACTAGGGTTACGCAGCGCTGTACAATTTAACAAAAAGAGACAGTCCCTGCTCAAAGAGCTTACAATCTAAAGGACAAGTGAACAGTCGGTCCGATCGGGGCAGTCAAATTGGGGCAGTCTGGATTTACTGAACGGTAAGAGTTAGGTTCCTCATGGGAAACCACCACTGCAGAAGGGCCCCTATTCCATGGGGCTTTAATTTTCCTTAGGAAGTCGACATTTGAACCACTGGAGTCTTGTTTCATTGAAGCACCTTAAATGGAAAATATTCTTCCTAACGTCAGTTACCTCTGATAGTTGAGTGACTGAATTTACAAGCACTTGTAACTTACGAGTCGTACATAGAACTTAATCATACCAATTTGTTATATGAATTCATCAACATTTCTTAGCTAAGGTAATAATACCTTCAGAATGAGATGATAGCACAGGGAGGACGTCTTTAGATTTGTTAGGAACTGGGGAACATTCTGGGGGAAAGGAGAGCCTGTTCTGGGGAAAAATGGGCTCCACCTTATCCAGGGTGGAAGCAGGCTGCTGGCATCAACATTTAAAAAGGAGACAGAGCAGCTTTTGAACTAGAAACTGGGGGAAGTACATGGTTCAGAACAAGGTATCTTTAAAAGATATCACCAAAACAGGGAAGATAAGGCACCTCTCGATTAGAAAGATTGCAATAAAGCCCATAGGAGACCAGGGGGCCCATTTTCAAAGCATTTAGACTTACAAAGTTTCATAGTAACCTATGGAACTTTGTAAGTATAAGTTCTTTGAAAATACGCATCCAGATGAGCAGACAGATTTAAAGATTGCAAATTATCACTGTCAACTGCTGAGCAAGTTGTAAATAGGAATAACAAATATTGTTTGAAATGTCTGTATGTAGATGCTAAAAGCCTAAGCAATAAGATAGGAGAGTTAGAATATATTGCACTAAATGAAAATATGGATATAATAGGCATCTCTGATGGAAGTAAGGTAACTAGCGGGATGTGGTCATACCAGGGTACAAATGATATTGCAGTGATAGGGTGGGTTGAATTGGTGGAGGGGGGGCAGCATTATGATTTATAATTTATCTGAATTTGCTATACCGCCGTGACTAACTGGCGGCTCTCGGTGGTTTATAATAAAAACAATACAAAATTTGAGAAAAGGAAAGGAGTTACAATGTTTAATGGTAAAGCGGATAGAACAGAGAGGTAGAGATGCAGAGGGGTAGGACAGGGAAGGAATAAAATACTACAATGAGAACCGATAATTGATAACCTCACTAAACCACCCCACCAACCTACTCAGTTATGAAAGTCCACCTTCTATAACTACCCTAATCAATCCCTTCTTTCCTCTCTCTTCCCTACTTAATCTTTACACAATCCTAACTGTATCTGATATCCTGAAATGACAATGCTATTAAAACTATGTAAGCCACATTGAGCCTGCAAATAGGTGGGAAAATGTGGGATACAAATGCAATAAAATAAGGAAGAAGAGGACAGAGGGTAATAGCAAAAATGCTGTAACAACTTAGCAGAAAAGGCTTTAGCAAAAAGCCTTTAGTTTTGAAGGTTTTCAGAGAGGTTTTGGTACGAGTGTGTAGCGGGAGAGAGGGCCTTGAACTGAATAGACTAAAAATTCTACAGGACATAAAACACATCTTGGAATCCCTATGGATAGAAATTCTATGTGTAAAGGGGGAAAGGATACTGATACGAGTGCACTACTGTCCACCTGGCCAGGATGAACATACAGATGCAGAAATATCAGGAATTAGGGAGGTTAACAAACTGGGTAACACAGAGGGGCATAATCGAACTGGGCGCCCATCTCTAAGGATGCCCCGGCGAATGGGCGGGGCATCCCATATTATCGAAACAAGATGGGTGTCCATCTTTTGTTTCGATAATACGTTCGGGACCGCCCAAATCTCAACATTTAGGTTGACCATCTTGACATTTAGGCTGGTCTTAGAGATGGGCGACCTCGGTTTTCGCCAGTAATAGAAAACCGAGGACGCCCATCTCAAAAAGTACCAAATACAAGCCATTTGATCATGGGAGGAGCCAGCATTCGTACTGCACTGCTCCCCTCTCATATGCCAGGACACCAACTGGGCACCCTAGGGGGCACTGCAGTGGACTTCACAAATTGCTCCCAGGGGCATAGCTCCCTTACCTTGGGTGCTGAGCCCCCCAACCCCCCAACCCCCCCTCCCCAAACCCACAACTGTACAACACTACCATAGCCCTTAAAGGGTAATGGGGGGCACCTAGATGTGGGTACAGTGGGTTTCGGAAGTCTCACATTTACCACCACTAGTATAACAGGTAGGGGGGGGATGGGCCTGGGTCCACCTGCCTGAAGTGCGCTACAGTACCCACTAAAAACTGCTCCAGGGACCTGCATACTGCTGTGATGGAGCTGGGTATGACATTTGAGGATGGCAAAACATGTTTTTTAATTTGTTTTTTTTTGGGTGGGAGGGGGGTTGGTGACCACTGGGGGAGTAAGGGGAGGTGATCCCCGATTCCCGCTGGTGGTCATCTGGTAAGTTTGGACACCTTTTCAAGGCTGGGTTGTGAACAAAAAGGGACCAAGTAAAGTCGGCCAAATGCTCATCAGGGACGCCCTTCTTTTTTCCATTATCAGCCGAGGACGCCCATCTCTTAACCACGCCCCCATCCTGCCTTCGGTACACTGCTGACATGCCCCCTTGAACTTTGGTCGTTCTTGCGACGGAAAGCAGTTGAGGACGCCCTAAATCGGCTTTCCATTATGCCGATTTGGGCGACCTTAGGAGAAGGACGCCCATCTCCCGATTTGTGTCGGAAGATGGGCGCCCTTCTCCTTTGAAAATAAGCTGGATAATAATAATGGGTGATTTAAATTACTCCAATATTGACTGGGTAAATATAACATCAGGGCATGAAATCAAGGGCTGATACATGGAGCAGCTGGGTCAGGAACCAACAAGAGGAGGAACAATTCTAGACCTAGTTCTTAGTGGAGCGCATAATTTGGTGATAATGGTGTTTAGGCCACTTGATAACAGTGATATCATGATCAGATTTGATATAATATCTGGAGTAAGTACATAAAGGAAATCCAATACATTAGCATTTAACGTGCAAAAAGGAGACTATAATAAAATGAGGAGAATAGGGGAAAACCCAAAAACATTTAGGGGAACAGCTTCAAATATGAAAACTTTTCATCAGGTGTGGATGTTATTCAAAAATATGATCCTGGAAGCCCAGACTAGATATCTTCCATGTATATAAGAAGGAGGAAAGAAGGTCAAACGGCAGCTGGCATGGTTAAAAATTAAGGTGAAGAAAGCTATTAGAGCTAAATGAAAATCCTTCAGAAAATGATCTGAATGGAAAAAAGGAAACAGCTACTTTTACTTGCATAAATATATTGCTTATGAAACTAAAATTGTCATTAATGGTTTGGAGAGGTTTTTTTTTTGTAAGTATTAAGTCGTAATAAACGAAGAGGAACATTTTCGATATGATGTCTAAATCTGACTTGGATGGTGGCTCAAAAAGTCCAAAAATTGAATAGCAAATATGAACATTTTTAAACTGACAAAACATTTATCTTTTGTTTTGAAAATGACCTTTTCTAGATGTTGGTGTACTCGGTATGTTTATCTTTTTTTGACCATTTTTGAAAAAAAAAAAAGTCCAACTGAACAATGCATGAAATCAAGCCATTGGGATGTAGTAGGAGACAGCATTCATAGTATACTGGCCACACAAACATCCTAGCAGTGCACTGGGGCACCCTAGGGGGCCCTGCAGTGGATTACATAAAAGCTCCCAGGTACACATCTCACCGTTGCTCCCTATATGGTGAACCCTCCAAAACCCACCAAAAATGTACTGCACCCAACTGTACACCATTACAATACTACTTACTACTATTACTACTTATCATTTCTATAGCACTACTAGACGTACGCAGCGCTGTACACTTGAACATGAAGAGACAGTCCCTGCTCGACAGAGCTTACAATCTAATTAGGACAGACAAACAGGACAAACAAGAGATAAGGGAATATTAAAGCGAGGATGATAAAATAAGGGTTCTGAACAAGTGAATAAGGATTAGGAGTTAAAAGCAGCATCAAAAAGGTGGGCTTTTAGCTTAAATTTGAAGACGGCCAGAGATGGAGCTTGACGTACCGGCTCAGGAAGTCTATTCTGGGCATATGGTGCAGCAAGATAAATAGCCCTTATGTCTGCAGGTAACATCTATATGTGGATACAATAGATGTTTGGTGGGTTTTGGAGGGCTCACACTTTCCACCAGAAGTGTAACAGCTAGAGTGGGCTATTGGCCTGGGTCCTCTTCTCCACAGTGTACTGCACCTGATCACTAGGCTACTCCAGGGACCTGCTTTCTACTCTAATTCGACTGGCAATAACATCTGAGGCTGTCATAGAGCCAGGTATGTACTGTTTCTGTCACATTCTTTGGGGTAGGAGGGGTCAGTGACTATTGGGGAGTATGAGGGGGATCATTTCTTTATTCAGTGGTCATTTAGGGCACCTTTTTTGTGGCTTATTCATTATAAAAACAGGTCTAGTTCAAAAGTCTTAATTTTAGTCCTGGACGTTTTTATTTTGTTCCATTCTGGCTGAAAAATGTCCAGTGTCTTAGGATCACCCAAATCCCACCCTTAACACACCTCTGACACCTCCCCCCCCCCCCCCTTGAAATTTGGATGCCCTGGAGATGAAATGCAAAGATAAACATCTGAAAAAAAGGATTTTTGAAAATACTGATTGGGACGTTTTGGCGAGAAAAAGATCTATCTGCTGGTTTATGAACTTTTTAAATGTTTTTCTCTTTCAAAAATGAACCCTACAGTATACTACTTTTGATTATTTCTATAATATACTGTGCTCATAAGTACATAAGTACATAAGTAGTGCCATACTGGGAAAGACCAAAGGTCCATCTAGCCCAGCATCCTGTCACCGACAGTGGCCAATCCAGGTCAAGGGCACCTGGCACGCTCCCCAAACGTAAAAACATTCCAGACAAGTTATACCTAAAAATGCGGAATTTTTCCAAGTCCATTTAATAGCGGTCTATGGACTTGTCCTTTAGGAATCTATCTAACCCCTTTTTAAACTCCGTCAAGCTAACCGCCCGTACCACGTTCTCCGGCAACGAATTCCAGAGTCTAATTACACGTTGGGTGAAGAAAAATTTTCTCCGATTCGTTTTAAATTTACCACACTGTAGCTTCAACTCATGCCCTCTAGTCCTAGTATTTTTGGATAGCGTGAACAGTCGCTTCACATCCACCCGATCCATTCCACTCATTATTTTATACACTTCTATCATATCTCCCCTCAGCCGTCTCTTCTCCAAGCTGAAAAGCCCTAGCCTTCTCAGCCTCTCTTCATAGGAAAGTCGTCCCATCCCCACTATCATTTTCGTCGCCCTTCGCTGTACCTTTTCCAATTCTACTATATCTTTTTTGAGATACGGAGACCAGTACTGAACACAATACTCCAGGTGCGGTCGCACCATGGAGCGATACAACGGCATTATAACATCCGCACACCTGGACTCCATACCCTTCCTAATAACACCCAACATTCTATTCGCTTTCCTAGCCGCAGCAGCACACTGAGCAGAAGGTTTCAGCGTATCATCGACGACGATACCCAGATCCCTTTCTTGATCCGTAACTCCTAACGCGGAACCTTGCAAGACGTAGCTATAATTCGGGTTCCTCTTACCCACATGCATCACTTTGCACTTGTCAACATTGAACTTCATCTGCCACTTGCACGCCCATTCTCCCAGTCTCGCTCAATACAATAACCTGGCAAAACATCAGCAAAATACTGTATGCATAAGCAATTATTAAAGCTGAAGACACTTGTATGTTTGTGAATCACGTAGACATCAAATTCAATATCCTACTTAAAATTCATAAAAAGGAGGAAAAGGACCTCAAAATCTCCTGGTGTGACAGCAAGCAAAGAAATCTTAGTGCCAACGTTCATCGGCACTAGTGTATATTTTAGAGTGCAGTTGCCAGAAGTTTTCTGTGGGGAAGACCACCAGGAGTCTGCATCAAAGAATCACAGAACACCGTTCTTGCATCAAAAGGCAGAAATCTGGAGCATTTTTTAGTAGCACATTGTATAGTAAAAGAAACATAGTTCTGATTCTTGTAAATGTTTTGCAATAGATTATGCAGCTCCCAATGTTCAGGTGTGGGGGGGAGGGGGGGGGGGAAGAGATTGAGATAAGGTTTTAGTAAGATGGGAATAATGGTAGATACAGACTCTACAATCTCTGGAACCGAAAGGTATAAACTCACATATTGAATAGACAGCGAGTTGTTTTGAGAGGATGAGGTTGTGCGGAGAAGAGGTTCCCCACAGGGAATTATAATGATAGACAATGGACAAAGTTTTGTGACAGGGCTCGATTGGGTCTCATTCATGACATTGATGAATAAAGTTAACAGTGGATTTCCGCTTCCAGTTAGGGATAATGTTGGCATTATACAATCATTAAGTGCCATGTTTGAAGTTTGGTGGCTTCATTAAAGAAGTAAGTTTCTTAATTTTTTGAATTAAGAGTCGCAATATATTGTGTGCACTGACATTTTCGTATTATTATTATTAGTTACATTTGTATCCCACATTTTCCCACATATTTGCAGGCTCAATGTGGCTTACATAATACCGTAAAGGTATTCTCCAAGTCCGGTAGGGGATAAGTACAAAAAAAGTTATAGTGGGATAGGGAAGATAAGATTCAATCAAGTTGGGTTTGAGGTAAAAGGGTTTGTTAATGTCCAGTACGATCTTTGATAGTGAAGTGTTGCAGGGTTGAGGCATTTACATTTTAGGCTACTTTAACGAGTTCAGCACTTAGTCCCCTGAAGAAGCTTATATAAAAGTGAAACGGAAAGCCCCGTTGGGTACAAGAATTGGGAGCTAAGTTTTATATATATATATATATATATATATATATATATATATATATATATATATATATATATATATATATATATATATATATATATCTGTTTAATATTTGGAAAACCCACAGTAAGAATTTGAATTATTTGAAGAAGCTTGAGTGTAGACTATATAAATAAAATTGAAATACATTTTGAAAGGAGGTTTTTTAGACCAATGAGAAGAATGGAGTCTGATGAATGTTGCCACTAAAATATCTTTGCTTGCTGCCATGCCGGTACATTTGAGGTCTTTTTTTAAAGATTTTTAAGTAGGAGTGGAACAGGTGGATGTGAAGTGGAACAGGTGGATGTGAAGCGTCTGTTCACGCTTTCCAGAAATATTAGGACTAGGGGGCATGCGATGAAACTACAGTGTAGTAAATTTAAAACAAACCGGAGAAAAGTTTTCTTCACCCAACGTGTAATTAAACTCTGGAATTCGTTGCCGGAGAAAGTGGTGAAGGCGGTTAGCTTAGCAGAGTTTAAAAAGGGGTTGGACGGTTTCCTAAAGGACAAGTCCATAAACCGCTACTAAACGGACTTGGAAAACTCCAAAATTCCAGGAATAACATGTATAGAGTGTTTGTACATTTGGGAAGCTTGCCAGGTGCCCTTGGCCTGGATTGGCCGCTGTCGTGGATAGGATGCTGGGCTCGATGGACCCTTGGTCTTTTCCCAGTATGGCATTACTTATGTACTTATGAGTGGAGGAGTGGCCTAGTGGTTAGGGTGGTGGACTTTGGTCCTGGGGAAGTGAGGAACTGAGTTTGATTCCCACTTCAGGCACAGGCAGCTCCTTGTGACTCTGGGCAAGTCACTTAACCCTCCATTGCCCCATGTAAGCCGCATTGAGCCTGCCATGAGTGGGAAAGCGCAGGGTACAAATGTAACAAAAATAAAATAGATACTATTGGAGATTCTAGATGGAATGTTGCTACTATTGGAGATTCTACATGGAATGTTGCTATTCCACTAGCAACATTCCATGTAGAAGGCTGCGCAGGCTTCTGTTTCTGTGAGTCTGACGCAGGACGTCAGACTCACAGAAGCAGAAGCCTGCGCGGCCACACTGGTGATCTGCAAGGGCCGACTTCTACATGGAATGTTGGTTCCATGTAGAATCTCAAATAGTAGCAACAGTGGAGGAGTGGCCTAGTGGTTAGGGTGGTGGACTTTGGTCCTGGGGAACTGAGGAACTGAGTGTGATTCCCACTTCAGGCACAGGCAGCTCCTTGTGACTCTGGGCAAGTCACTTAACCCTCCATTGCCCCATGTAAGCCGCATTGAGCCTGCCATGAGTGGGAAAGCGCAGGGTACAAATGTAACAAAAATAAAATAGATACTATTGGAGATTCTAGATGGAATGTTGCTACTATTGGAGATTCTACATGGAATGTTGCTATTCCACTAGCAACATTCCATGTAGAAGGCTGCGCAGGCTTCTGTTTCTGTGAGTCTGACGCAGGACGTCAGACTCACAGAAGCAGAAGCCTGCACGGCCACACTGGTGATCTGCAAGGGCCGACTTCTACATGGAATGTTGGTTCCATGTAGAATCTCAAATAGTAGTAACAGTGGAGGAGTGGCCTAGTGGTTAGGGTGGTGGACTTTGGTCCTGGGGAACTGAGGAACTGAGTGTGATTCCCACTTCAGGCACAGGCAGCTCCTTGTGACTCTGGGCAAGTCACTTAACCCTCCATTGCCCCATGTAAGCCGCATTGAGCCTGCCATGAGTGGGAAAGCGCAGGGTACAAATGTAATAAAAATATATCCACTATGAGATTCACAAGCATACATGTGCCTTCAGCACTGCTTATAATATACTGTAGCCAAGCAACCACAATATTAAAATTTTGCTGCAAAACCTGAAATTATTTGGAAGAGATGCTTATTGGCCAGCTTTACGTACCTGTACAACATGTTTTATATCCTATGAATTCTCAAACCCCGATCTGTGCTTCCCTAACTTTTTGAGTGTAGTGGGTTCCACAGCAAAATTATGATAGTAAATGTTTTATGTGTATAAACAATTAGCTCTGGCTGTGCATAAGTACATAAGTATTGCCATACTGGGAAAAAGCAAAGGTCCATCAAGCCCAGCATCCTGTTTCCAACAGTGGCCAATCCAGGTCACAAATACCTGGCAAGATCCCAAAAATGTACAAAACATTTTATACTGCTTATCCCAGAAATAGTGGATTTTCCCCAAGACCATTTAATAACGGTCTATGGACTTTTCCTTTAGGAAGCCGTCCAAACCTTTTTAAAACTCCGCTAAGCTAACCGCCTTTACCACATTCTCTGGCGACGAATTCCAGAGTTTAATTACACATTGAGTGAAGAAAACTTTTATCTGATTCGTTTTAAATTTACTACATTGTAGCTTCATCGCATGCCCCCTAGTCCTAGTATTTTTGGAAAGCGTGAACAGACGCTTCACATCTACCCGTTCAACTCCACTCACTATTTTATAGACCTCTATCATATCTCCCCTCAGCTGCCTTTTCTCCAAGCTGCATTTGTATTTAAAGCTTTCAATAAGAAGGGTGTAGCATCTGGAAGAAAATCTCTGCCAATGAACAGAAGAGCCATCGAGAGTGGCATCTGTGACCTGGATTAAGTAAGTCTTTTCTAGAAATAATCTAAATGTCATAAGTTGGTAAATTCACTGCTGCATCCCTTCTGCCTAGCACTTGCTGCTGAATTTTTCTTTTTTTCCTTAATTCTTCTGGTATATGTTGGAGAATGCATTGCAATATGCCTTTTTTTTCATAAGCTGTTCCTTTTCAAGTGAAACCGGAGCTAGGAGAGATACAGTGAGGCACTTGAGTACTTTTTTTCAGCTTGTTACCAATTGTTTTGGCAGGTCTTGCAGTGATTAAAACTGGTAAACATACTGGAATTTCTCTGCTCAGTGCTTCATGTTTTTCTGGAATATTGTATCGTAATTTTAATAACTTGGGGTTTTATGTGTCATAGTAACATAGTAACATAGTAGATGACGGCAGAAAAAGACCTGCATGGTCCATCCAGTCTGCCCAAGACAAACTCATATGTGTATACCTTACCTTGAATTTGTACCTGTCCTTTTCAGGGCACAGACCATATAAGTCTGCCCAGCAGTATTTCCCCCCTCCCAACCACCAGTCCCGCCTCCCATCATCGGCTCTGGTACAGACCATATAAGTCTGCCCTCCCCTATCCTTGCTTCCCAACCACCACCCCCTCTTCCCCCCACCTGCTCCGCCACCCAATTTCAGCTAAGCTTCTGAGGATCCATTCCTTCTGCACAGGATTCCTCTATGCATATCCCATACAAGGGGGTTCTCTCATAGTAACATAGTAGAAGATGACAGAAAAAGACCTGCATGGTCCATCCAGTCTGCCCAAGAAGATAAACTCATATGTGCTACTTTTTGTGTATACCTGACCTTCATTTGTATCTGCCATTTTCAGGGCACAGACTGTAGAAGTCTTGCCCCGCTCTGCCACCCAATCTAAATTGTGTGTGTGTAATAACTCATGTACAAATACACAATGGTGTGAAGGCATTTGCCAGGGGGTGCAGTATCTATGTATACATGAATTTTATAATGTTTGAGCATATACAGTACAGTCTTGATTATCCGATCTTTGCTAATCTGACCATCCGGCATATCCAACAGACCCCCCGGTTACATCATCGCATTTATTTCTATTAAAAGTCTTTGTTTTAGAACAATTTTTGAAAATCGGGAGCCAGTGGCGTAGCTATGTGGGGCCACGGGGGCCTGGGCCCCCCTAGATTTGGCCTTGGACCCCCCCTGCCGATGACCCTTGTGACCCCCCCCCCCACCGCCAACCCTGCCCCGCCCCCGCGAGTCTGACGTCCCGCAAGTACAACATGCAGGACGCCAGACCCACAGAAACAGAACGAAGCCCCGCGCCGGAAGAAGAGGACCTCTCATTCACAAAAGAGCTGTGGGAGTTTCCAGTAATTTCCTTTTTTTTTTTTTTTTTAAACTTTGAGTGCCAGTTTTGGTATGCATTATAGATAAGAAGTCTCTGTAATTATTCTGATTAACATGCAGTAGTAGCAGGGCTTATGATTTTTATTTTTTTTATTATATTTTTATTAAAGGTTTTGTCATACAGAGAATACAAAAGTAAACACAAAATCAAACAAACCCCCCCCCCCGAAAATTAACCCCCCCCCCCCAAAAAAAAAAAAATCAACATAGCATAATCAAAGTCAAAGTTCCATGGCAATACCCAGAGACAAATTGCAGGGTTACACAAGGTCAAGGAGTGCTATGTGGCTCCTGACAAAAAAGGTCTAAACGAGCCCAGACCTAATGTTTCGACGCCTATGGGCCAAAATTGTTTCATATTTTCTGATCACGCATACATAACTCCACCATTCATTATAATTCAGGTACACATTATTTTTCCAATTGGAGACAATTAAATGCAAGGCAACAGCTAGCAGTATGTTATACAATTTCTTATCAGACTCCAAAAGAGAGATAGCAGGACAAGAAGCTCGTAAGATCACAACCTCATAAGAGAGCGCAGTGGACTCAGGCAAGTGAAAGATAAGACACATTTTTGACCAAATTAGTTGCCAGTAAGCTCTGACGTTTTTACAGTAGAAAACCATATGTGCCAGTGAACCATCTCTTTCCTGACAAGACCAGCAGTTGAAGTTGACACTTAGTATTTTTTCACGGAGAGGGTGGTGGATGCTTGGAATGCCCTCCCGCGGGAGGTGGTGGCGATGAAAACAGTAACGGAATTCAAACATGCATGGGATGTGCATAAAGGAATCCTGTGCAGAAGGAATGGATCCTCAGAAGCTTAGCTACAATTGGGTGGCAGAGCAGGTGGGGGGAAGAGGGGTGGTGGTTGGGAGGCGAGGATAGGGGAGGGCAGACTTTTTTATACGGTCTGTGCCACAGCCGGTGATGGAAGGCGGGACAGGTGGTTGGGAGGCAGGAAAAACTGCTGGGCAGACTTATACGGTCTGTGCCATGAGAAAGACAGGTACAAATCAAGGTAAGGTATACACATGAGTTTATCTTGGGCAGACTGGATGGACCGTGCAGGTCTTTTTCTGCCGTCATCTACTATGTTAGTGATTCTGGCCACTCGAGCAGGAGTCCAATAGGCTTATGATTTTTAAGTGGGGCTTTTTTTTTTTTTGTAAGACCTCAAAACTGTGAAACAGGGGCGTAGCCAGACAACAGATTTTGGGTGGGCCTAGGCAAGAAGTGGGTCGGCACCAAGTGTCCCCCCCCCCCCCGCCCCGCGTACCACCACAAAAAAAAATATTTCAGCTGGTGAGAAAAAGCTTCTTTCCACCTACTCGAGAGCTCTTTGGAAGTTATTACTGAAAGGATAACATTGCTGGTGTCATTTGCTCTAGAGCTGGACCGAAATAACGTATTTAGACTTTTTTTTTTCGCCACATCAATACTCCTTTCCTTGGGTCTAAGATACAAGTTTTCCCTGATCTCTCTAGAGATACTCAAAAACGAAGAAAAGACTTCTTAGCGATGAAGGGAAGGGTCCTTCATTTGGGAGGGACCCTTATACTTTAGTTCCCCTGTAAATGCTATATTTCTTTGGAATCTAACAATTATATATTCTTTGATCCGGGAAAGCTGTTAGAATTTATTGTCAGTAAAGAGTAACTTGGCGTTACCCCTGGCTTATACGCTAAATCGGCTGCGCTAACTCTAATCTCTTCCATCCCTTAGAAAATGTTTTCCTACACAAATGTAACTGTGTTATAAATGTTCTAAGTTCCTAGTTCTTGGATCTTCTTAATGTGGACTAACTGATATTTATTTATTTATTTATTTGTAGCATTTATACCCCGCTCTTTCCCACTCGATAGCAGGTTCAGTGCGGCTTACAGAGTATGGTACAAAGTATCACAGATACAATACAAAGTATGTTACAAAGTATCACAGAGACAGTGCAAAGTATGTTACAATGTATCACAGAGGTAATACAAAGTATGGTACAATGTATCACAGAGAAACATAGTTATATAGAGTGGGGCAATAGTAAAAGATGTGGGGAAAGGATTGTAGTGTGGGTAGTACTGGTGGTGTGGTCTAGGTTCGAGGATTAAATTGGGGCGTTTGGGTAGGCTTGTTTGGAGAGGTAAGTCTTCAGCAGCTTACGGAAGGGTAGGCGTTCATTGGTTTTTCGGCTATGTCTAGGTAAGGCGTTCCAGAGTTGGCTGCCTATAACAGAGAAGTTGGATGCATAGCAGGTTTTGTATTTGAGGCCTTTGCGTTGCTTCATCAAGCCCATTAAATATATTTAATAGATCACGTATGTACACTATTGTATTCTACTTAGGACTAGATCTAAAATAGCTCCTCATCTTCTCGGTTCTTCGACCAGTTGCGCCAAGAAGGTTTAGTTCTAACTGTTCCTTTAAATTAATCTTTACAATTATTATATATTGTCTCTAGTTGACTGCCTTCTGCAGACAAGTCCATTAATCCTAAATTCTAATGCATCTTCTGTTTGCATTGAGAAATCCAAATTTCTTTGTTTTTGCTTTAATTTTTTATATCTACTTTATAGTGCCTGGATAAAAATATTACTTTTCATCTCATTATATTTTTCTGTATATTCTATGATTTATGTATTTTGCATAAATGTAAAGTTTAAAATTGATTAAAAAAAAAAAAAAAAGCTTCTTTCCACCTTGACAGTCTGCAGCAGGCACGCGCTGAAGACTGAGCATGTGCAGGTGACAGTATCAAGGACAGTAACGTTTTCATTACCATCAGGGGGGGGGGTCTTCAGCTGGTGGAGCTAGGGATCCCCACCAGCTACCACTAAATGTGTGCTACTGTTGGGTGGGCCTGAACCCCTAAGTGGGTGGGCCCTGGCCCACCCAGGCCCACCTGTGGCTACGCCACTGCTGTGAAATATATGTGCTATACCTGCAGATAAGAGAAAAAGCAGTGGTATAGGGTGGCTCGGTGATCCTCATTTCATTGTGAGCTTTGCCAAGTTTCCCAAGTTTATTAAACACTTGTTATCCTGCACATCAAACAATATATCTGAGCGGCTTACAATTCTAGGGATAGTAGAGGGAAGAGAGGGAAAGAGAGATAAGGACAAGCGAACAGTACGGGGAAAGCACAAATGGAACTACGGTAAACGACAGGAAAGACGTGGCAGTAGTAGAGGACAGTTTTCTCACCTGCACATTGTACCTGTGGTTATAGAGCATCATTATCAATTAACAACTCTTTACCATTTTGTTCTAGTTAGGCTTGAAAAATACAAAAAAAAAAGTTCAAATAATGTGATGTCTAGTAAGAACTGTGATCGGTTTGCATGATGGCAAGTTCTGCGTTCCTGTCTCATGTTCTTGTTTATTGCTAGGACTGAAAAGCATGGAGCTGATGTAGGCGCTAATCACGCTCTGGCTGTTGATGTGATTAGCCAGCATAAAAGAGACCGAGCCAAACAGCTTAGTGTTGCCAGGTGGCAGCCATATAGAAGGTGTAACTTGACTCTGTAGTGAAATAAACTATTCTCCATGTTCTACTCTGGAGGAAAGGTCCATACCATTTAAATGTCTTTATCAGCAGGGCCGGTCTTAGCAAGTGCGGGGCCCTGTACAGACCAATTTGGTGGGGCCCTAGCCCCGCCCCCACCCTAGCTCCACCCCATTGAAAAGATTACTCCATTTTTAGAAAATTTTAAGTGTGACTGATGAAGTGACAGGGGAATCCCTAGTAAATTATTTATATTGGGTAACTAGGTTGTTTGTGAGACCACCTGCTGTGTAATAGTCAATTTCTTTGCAACCTTCCATTTGCTCTCTAATGCTCTACCTCTACTAAGTGCTTCAAGAAGTAATTTACAGTAACATACAAAAGCAAACTGTATGCCATCAAACAGAAGACTGTGAAGCATCAAAACCAGGGGCGTATCTGGACTCTGGCAGTAGGGGGGGCCAGGGCCAGAGGGAGGGGGCACATTTAGCCCCGCCCCCGGCACCACCGACCCCCCCGCCATTGCCAGAGCCCCCCCTGCCACCAACGACTCCCCCCCACCATTGCCAGAGCCCCCCCTGCCACCAACGACTCTCTCCACCTCCTCTCCCGCCGCCAACCCTCCCCCGCTGACGTTGTTCACCTTTGCTGGCAGGGACCCCAACCCCCGCCAGACGAGGTCCGCCTCCGCCTGCTTTTAAAAATAATTCTTCAGCTGGCGGGGGAACCCCAACCTCCGCCAGCCGCCGAGGTCTTCAAAGTTCTTGTTCGTCGTCCTCCTCCGTGGCCATGCTGTACGCTGCTGATTCGGAATCTGTCTGATGTCACACCACGTTGTATGCACGTACAACATGGTGCGACGTCAGACAGACTCCGAATCAACAGGGTACAGCATGGCCACGGAGGACGACGAACAAGAACTTTGAAGACCTCGGCGGCTGGCGGGGGTTGGGATCCCCCGCCAGCAAAGGTAAACAACATTAGTGGGGGAGGGTTGGCGGCGGGAGGGGGGCCAGGGCGAAATCTGCGGGGGCCCAGGCCCCTGTGGCCCCACGCAGATACGCCCCTGATCAAAACACAGATAAAATTGCATATAACCCTTTCTAGACTCCAAGAAATGGAGCACTTGTCACATTAAGCTAAAAAACCATCATGCACAAGCTTTGATCTTTTGTAATAGATTCCTTACAACTGATTATATTAACCTGAAAATTAAAATGGCTTACTGGGAAAAGCACGGCAGCATTGTTCTGTTACAGAAAGGTTAATCGTTTGTTCTACCTGAGTGATGAAGTTGCCGTCACAAGCATAAATCATACGTTTATTTTTTAAGTCGCACTCGCACTGGCACCAGGAGATGGCTCACCTCCGAGCACGCTGCAGCTCCTTTTCCCTTCCTGCTCAATGACTCCCGCCCGCCCTCGCAGAAACAGGAAATACCTCATCAGAAGGAGGCGGGACGTTCAGCAGGAAGGCGGAAGGGAAAAGCTGGGGTGAGCTGTTGTGCCTGCAACTATCTGTCGGGGCCGTGTTGTCGCTGCAACAGTCGTTGTCCTGGGACTGGGAGGCGGGAGCAGACAGCGGGCTCAGCGGGGGGGGGGGGGGGGGCACCGGTAGCGGGAGCGGAGGGATCATGATGATGCGGTCCGGAGCGCCGCGCGGGCTCATGATGATGCGGTCCGAGCGAGCGGGGCTCAGAGAGGCAGAGTTGAGGCACGCCGTGTGGGGCCCCCTTAAGCGTGGGGCCCTATGCGGCCGCCTTGGTCGCCTCTGCCTAAAACCAGCCCCGTTTATCAGCACTCTGCATATATGTTCCATGGTTGTAGGTTTTGGGGGATGGGTGCAGTGTAAACCCGACAATGGACCAGGCTAATGAAGCACTTGGTAAACATTTCCTTATCAAAATTTTAGGGCTTGCAGCAAGCATTCAATGTTGGCACGTACCTCCTATTTGGGAGAGTGTGATACTTAGCTGTGTCTGGTGCATTAACCTCCTGTGTCTGAGACCACCTGCCTACCATGATTATGTAGATTGGTCTTATTACGATGTTGTATTTTGAATTAAAGGCAATCACAAAAGAGAGGGTAATCCAGCATACAACATAAACCAGGAAAAGCAACACTGGGCCTTCAAGAAAGAGAAAATGGCTATCCTTTATTGTGCAAAAGACCCGACACGGGCCGTGTTTTGGCGCACAAGCACCTGCCTCAGGGGTCCAACATAAAAACACAGAGATAACTTTTGTGAAATGTGTATTTATAATTAACATCCATATCATAATATAATAAAACAATTGAATTGCAAAAACATAAAAATAATAAGATATAAAATATAATGATAAAGATGAATGAGGATCAAAGTCATGTCAGTGTTAACCCAAAATGACTGACATGACTTTGATCCCCATCCAATAGTGCCAGTCCATGCATTGATCTCTTGTCCCATCTGTCATTTTGCCTCCGAGGCAGCTGATTAGGAGGGCAAAGCAATACACCAGTTCTAGAATTGGCAATGAGCACATCTGCCCAGTCACCAGCCTGTGTGCCAAAAAAGTAATCCAGTATCTGCTACTTGAGAGAAGGCACTGAGGGGTCCTTTTACCGCTACAGGTAAACGGCTATCTTTTTTCGGGGGGGGGGGGGGGGGTGGCGGTAAGGACTCCCATGCTAACCCAGTGGTAATGCACACTCTCCAGTTACCGTTAGGTAAGCACTGGCACTACAAAAATGGAAAATAATTTTGTAGCACCGGAAAGGGCACATGCTGGGGGTGGGAACTACCGCCGGGCTCCTGCAGTAGTTCTGGGTTGCCGCGCGCCAATCCTCTAGTTAAAGGGCCCCTGAGAGATGAATCTTCACCTTTCATTTCCTCTTAATTGTTGCACTGATCAGAAAAAAAAAAAAACCATAATCCAAAGGTGCAAAGAGGCCATGAGTCACTAGTGGAGAATACTCAGCAGGCTTCTCTCAGGCTGCCATCTTATTTCTCTCCCCCCCCCCCCCCCCAAAAAAAAAAAAATTGTTGTATTTAATAACGTGAGCCTTCATCTTCTCAGTTCCCCTTAGCCTCAGGTGTAGGCTTCATACAATACCCCCTGTAGACTACATTCTCTTGTATTGCTACTGATTGTCCAATCGTCAGCTAAATAAGCTAAATGGTTGTTGTAATGTTTTTCCCATGTTACGAAAGAGAGAGAGAATGGGACTTGACATACCGCCTTTCTGTGGTTACATTCAAAGCGGTTTGTTTATTTTGTACCTGGGGCAGTGGAGGGTTAAGTGACTTTGCCCAGACTCACAAGGAGCTGCAATGGGACTTGAATCCAGTTCACCAGCTTCAAAGCCTGCTGCACTAACCAGCAGGCTACTCCTCCGTATTTTAAAATTTCTGTTTTGCTTTATTATGTTCCATTACCTTCTGCAGTTTGTTTTTATTTAGTAACATAATAAATGGTGCAGACTAAAATAGCCCTTTCAATCTGCTCAGGTGAGGTTTATCCACTTTAGGAGATGTACATATAATTTCATATATACTACTGAACATGAGCGTCTGTCTCCTTTCAACCCTTTTCCTACCACTGCATTCCACATCTGGCCGAAGCATGCCCAAAATCTATTAAAGTAATAACTGACTGCAACCTCCTATACATAAGTACATAAGTAGTGCCATACTGGGAAAGACCAAAGGTCCATCTAGCCCAGCATCCTGTCACCGACAGTGGCCAATCCAGGTCAAGGGCACCTGGCACGCTCCCCAAACGTAAAAACATTCCAGACAAGTTATACCTAAAAATGCGGAATTTTTCCAAGTCCATTTAATAGCGGTCTATGGACTTGTCCTTTAGGAATCTATCTAACCCCTTTTTAAACTCCGTCAAGCTAACCGCCCGTACCACGTTCTCCGGCAACGAATTCCAGAGTCTAATTACACGTTGGGTGAAGAAAACTTTTCTCCGATTCGTTTTAAATTTACCACACTGTAGCTTCAACTCATGCCCTCTAGTCCTAGTATTTTTGGATAGCGTGAACAGTCGCTTCACATCCACCCGATCCATTCCATGTTGGGTGTTATTAGGAAGGGTATGGAGTCCAGGTGTGCGGATGTTATAATGCCGTTGTATCGCTCCATGGTGCGACCGCACCTGGAGTATTGTGTTCAGTACTGGTCTCCGTATCTCAAAAAAGATATAGTAGAATTGGAAAAGGTACAGCGAAGGGCGACGAAAATGATAGTGGGGATGGGACGACTTTCCTACGAAGAGAGGCTGAGAAGGCTAGGGCTTTTCAGCTTGGAGAAGAGACGGCTGAGGGGAGATATGATAGAAGTGTATAAAATAATGAGTGGAATGGATCGGGTGGATGTGAAGCGACTGTTCACGCTATCCAAAAATACTAGGACTAGAGGGCATGAGTTGAAGCTACAGTGTGGTAAATTTAAAACGAATCAGAGAAAATTTTTCTTCACCCAACGTGTAATTAGACTCTGGAATTCGTTGCCGGAGAACGTGGTACGGGCGGTTAGCTTGACGGAGTTTAAAAAGGGGTTAGATAGATTCCTAAAGGACAAGTCCATAGACCGCTATTAAATGGACTTGGAAAAATTCCGCATTTTTAGGTATAACTTGTCTGGAATGTTTTTACGTTTGGGGAGCGTGCCAGGTGCCCTTGACCTGGATTGGCCACTGTCGGTGACAGGATGCTGGGCTAGATGGACCTTTGGTCTTTCCCAGTATGGCACTACTTATGTACTTATGTAAGGATAACAAAGCAGGTAGCCAGGCAAAAGAGAAGCAGAAGATTGCCCTTCCCTCTCTGTGGGATAAGGTACAGGTGGTGACTCATATAGAGGTGGGTCTGGGACAGAGGGCCAGCTGACCATGTGCGAGAATTTTATGTTGAAATCCCCACGGAGTGGATTCAGCCACAGACTTTGTTTCTGCAACGGAGCAGGTGCAAAATTCCTGGTTACTGGCATATTCACGGTGCAGCCAGTCCCAAATTGCCAAAGGGAAACAGCAGGACAAATGTGTTTGCAGGGTTTCTGAATTGCCCACAGTACGAATTACCACGTACAAAATTCCTACTTAAAGCATCATGACCAGTGCTGCAAGTCCTTTCTGAGTGAAAAAGCCAGGATCTGCTGCATGATGGGGATTTGCTGATTTCACACATTAAATAGCATTCCCCCCTTACACATAGTAAAAATGAACTTTATCAGGTGAAGAACCAGAGTTGTTAATAAAGAAAGTAGAAAAGTTGAATTTTATTCTAGAACACTTCCATTTTCGAGGAAAAACCTGTTGGTTGTGGGGAATGTAATGACGGATGCTATATTGGAGAAACAGGCCAGATGTTTAAGACAGGATTTAATCTGTACAGACATCACATGAAGATAGCTGGTGCCAGTCAGGTTCCCACCCCTGTGGGCCAGCACTTTACAAGACCAGAATACTGCACCAGTGATTTCATAGTAAGAATCCTGAAAGGTAACTTTAAAACAATACAGGAACGTAAGACCTTTGAAGTCAGAATGATTGAATATTTTGACATCCGACAGGACTTAACAAGGATCTGGGTTTTCTAGCCCACTATAAACCATAAAATTGTATTTCTCTGTTTATTACCCTCCTCTCACCTACCCACACCCATCCTGTTAGAATATCAATGAAATGCTTTGATGTCCCCATGCATACCTCCTACCCACCCCCACCATCCCACCCTGTTAGACTGTCAAAGTAATGCTTGGATGTTTCACTTATATACAGTGGGGGAAATAAGTATTTGATCCCTTGCTGATTTTGTAAGTTTGCCCACTGACAAAGACATGAGCAGCCCATAATTGAAGGGTAGGTTATTGGTAACAGTGAGAGATAGCACATCACAAATTAAATCCGGAAAATCACATTGTGGAAAGTATATGAATTTATTTGCATTCTGCAGAGGGAAATAAGTATTTGATCCCCCACCAACCAGTAAGAGATCTGGCCCCTACAGACCAGGTAGATGCTCCAAATCAACTCGTTACCTGCATGACAGACAGCTGTCGGCAATGGTCACCTGTATGAAAGACACCTGTCCACAGACTCAGTGAATCAGTCAGACTCTAACCTCTACAAAATGGCCAAGAGCAAGGAGCTGTCTAAGGATGTCAGGGACAAGATCATACACCTGCACAAGGCTGGAATGGGCTACAAAACCATCAGTAAGACGCTGGGCGAGAAGGAGACAACTGTTGGTGCCATAGTAAGAAAATGGAAGAAGTACAAAATGACTGTCAATCGACAAAGATCTGGGGCTCCACGCAAAATCTCACCTTGTGGGGTATCCTTGATCATGAGGAAGGTTAGAAATCAGCCTACAACTACAAGGGGGGAACTTGTCAATGATCTCAAGGCAGCTGGGACCACTGTCACCACGAAAACCATTGGTAACACATTACGACATAACGGATTGCAATCCTGCAGTGCCCGCAAGGTCCCCCTGCTCCGGAAGGCACATGTGACGGCCCGTCTGAAGTTTGCCAGTGAACACCTGGATGATGCCGAGAGTGATTGGGAGAAGGTGCTGTGGTCAGATGAGACAAAAATTGAGCTCTTTGGCATGAACTCAACTTGCCGTGTTTGGAGGAAGAGAAATGCTGCCTATGACCCAAAGAACACCGTCCCCACTGTCAAGCATGGAGGTGGAAATGTTATGTTTTGGGGGTGTTTCTCTGCTAAGGGCACAGGACTACTTCACCGCATGAATGGAAGAATGGATGGGGCCATGTACCGTACAATTCTGAGTGACAACCTCCTTCCCTCCGCCAGGGCCTTAAAAATGGGTCGTGGCTGGGTCTTCCAGCACGACAATGACCCAAAACATACAGCCAAGGCAACAAAGGAGTGGCTCAGGAAGAAGCACATTAGGGTCATGGAGTGGCCTAGCCAGTCACCAGACCTTAATCCCATTGAAAACTTATGGAGGGAGCTGAAGCTGCGAGTTGCCAAGCGACAGCCCAGAACTCTTAATGATTTAGAGATGATCTGCAAAGAGGAGTGGACCAAAATTCCTCCTGACATGTGTGCAAACCTCATCATCAACTACAGAAGACGTCTGACCGCTGTGCTTGCCAACAAGGGTTTTGCCACCAAGTATTAGGTCTTGTTTGCCAGAGGGATTAAATACTTATTTCCCTCTGCAGAATGCAAATAAATTCATATACTTTCCACAATGTGATTTTCCGGATTTAATTTGTGATGTGCTATCTCTCACTGTTACCAATAACCTACCCTTCAATTATGGGCTGCTCATGTCTTTGTCAGTGGGCAAACTTACAAAATCAGCAAGGGATCAAATACTTATTTCCCCCACTGTATACTATCTGCTACCACATTTACTTATTTCCGATCTGACGAAGAAGGGCAACCTCCGAAAGCTAATCAAGAAATGTATTAAGTTATGTCCAATAAAAAAGGTATCATCTTATTTTCTATTCCATGTTTTATTTTGTTTGATCTCTATTGATAACTGGGTATCAGAGAAATGACCCGAGGGCATTGGGTCTGCTTTCTTGTACTGCCTGTGAGCACCACAATTCATTTTGCGTTCATGGGAGCATGTTTGCCTGAAACAGTCACAGGGAATCTTTTACTAAAGATTAGTTCATGTTATCTGCTACAGGGCCCATTTTATTCCTATAGACCCCTGCTACAGATAACCTGCCTAGATCTTTAGTAAAAGACTACCTAAATCAGGGACATCAAATGTGTAGCCTGTGAGCAAAATGTGGCTCACGAGACTTTTTTTTTTTTTTTAAATAAAAAAACAGCACATATGATTTTGAGTATTGCAGAGCTATTTGGATATCAAATCAGAATTTCAATAGAGATTCATGTTGTGATGAGAATTATCTCACCTGTTTACTAAAGCTTAGCTCGCGTTATCGTCTACAGGCCCCATTTTATTCCTATGGGCCCTGCTGCAGATAACTCGAGCTAAGCTTTAGCAAACAACCCCCTATATGTATTAGTAGAATTGTAAAGAAAAAAAATGACGATCTAGAAAAAAACCCCAGTTTAATAGAACTGAATCAACATGGATTTGGCCAAGAGAAGTCTTGCCTCACCAATCTGCAACATGTTTTTGAAGGTGTGAATAAACATGTCCATAAAGGCAGTGCCATAGCGGGGGCGGCTGGAACCCGGGGCGGGTCGCCGCCGCGCCTCCCCCCCCCCGGGTGCAGCACAGCGGCCCCCCCCCTCTGGCATGCACCCTCCCCCCCCCCCCCCCGGAGCGCATTGTAACTTACTTTGGCAGCGAGGGGCGGGCGGGAGGACTGATCCTTCCCCGAGCCCACGTCGCTGGGAGCTGCGTTGGCTCCATTGGTTCCTTGCTCTCTCTGCCCCGGAACAGGAAGTAACCTGTTCCGGGGCAGAGGGAGCAAGGAACCAACGGAGATAACACCCCCCCAGCGGCGTGCACCCGGGGCGGACCGCCCCCCCTTCCTATGCCACTGCATAAAGGTAAGCCACTTTGATGTAGTGTATCTAGATTTTTCACAAAACTTTCAACAGAGTCCCTAAAAGAGCATCTTGAGAAAATTTAGAGTTATGGGATGGGAGGCAATTTTCTGTTGTGAACTAGGAACTGGTTAAAAGAAAGAAAATGGACAGTAAAGTTAAAAGGTCAGTTCTCTAAATGGAGGAAAGTGAAGGAGTGCCACAGGGATCTGTACTGGAACCGGTGCTTTTCAATCATATTTAGAAATCTGGAAATGGGAATGAGTGAGGTGATCAAATTTGCAGATGACACAAAACTATTCATAGTTGTTAATTTGCACGCGGACTGTGAGAAATCGCAGGAGGACCCTTATGAGACTGGAAGTCTGGGTATGTAAATGGCAGATGAAATTAAATGTGGCCAAATGCAAAGTGATTAATAGCAGCCTCCATAAAAACTCTCCCTCCAAAGAGTTTTAAAGGAACTCAGTGGCGAAACTTAAAGCCACAACTTTAATGCTCCAAGATTTATACACCCACTTTGTCACTGGTTCAGTCATTCTAAGATAGATAGATATAGATTAGATTATATTTTAAAAAATTTATCTCCAGTAGACTTACCACACCGTGCCGATTAAGACAGCCTGAGCGCTAACTGATATTATTTCAAGATGGCCACTGCATTCTTTCCCTACCCTTATAAACAGACTCAAGAAAAATGTCAGAAAGTATTTTTTCATGGAGAGAGTGCTTGGAGGGCTTGGTGGTGGAGAGGAAAACTGTAACGGAATTCAAACATGCATGGGATAAACATAAAGGAATCCTGTTCCGAGGAAATAGATCCTCAGAAGCTTAGCTGAGATTAGGTGGCAGAGCTGGTGGTTGGGAGGCGGGGCTGGTGGTTGGGAGGCGAGGATAGTGCTGGGCAGACTTATACAGTCTGTGCCCTGAAAAAGACAGATATACAAATCAAGGTAAGGTATACACAAAAAGTAGCACATATGAGTTATCTTGTTGGGCAGACTGGATGGACTGTGCAGGTCTTTTTCTGCCGTCATCTACTATGTTACTATGTTAAAGAGCCAATAGACAGAGCTAATGGGTTAAACCTAAGTCACCCACTCTTTCATCATTCATCCCACCCGGATAAACAGTTCTAAATTGGTAAATCCATGCTGTTCCCTATGCATATTGGGAAGTATAATCTAAATCATAGTTACTTGATGCTAGGTTCCATATTAGGAGCCACCACCCAGGAAAAAGATGTAGGTGTCACGATGAACATGTTGAGTTCTTTTGCTCAGTGTGCATCAATGTGGACTTATTAGGAAGTGAATAGAAAATAACACAAATAATAATATAATGCCATTGTATCCTTTGTGACCTCACCTTGAGTATCGTGTACAGTTCTTGCTGCCACATCTCAAAAGAGATAGCCGGAATTAGAAAAGGTACAAAAAATTTCAACCAAAATGATTAAGGGGATGGAATAAATCTCATATAAGGAAAGTCTAGAGGTTAGGGCTATTCAGCTTAGAGCATAAACTTCAGAGGGGTGGGTGATATATACTGTGCTTCAAAAATAAACCAAACAAACTATATTAAAGCTTGTTTTCTTCCTAACTCTGTCAATACTTGACCAATTTCAATAAAATTCAAGGTACATCATCCTGGATATATTTGCAGTAAGCCTGCACTCATGCCCGCCACCACCAAGCAATCCTTGTCGTGATAACATGCAGACACCATTTTGCTTTAAACATAAACAGTTACCATTGTTTTTCGTGGGGAGAATCTGATTCTTATTAAAAATTTGTAGCTGGAGAAAGGTTATGGTTCTCATAGGCTGGTGCAAGAGTTTCCAGAAAAGAGGTGGGAAGAGGGGACTATGTTTTGAAAAATTGCGAGAAATGGACTCAACTGATCACAAGTCAGGAAACTTTAGGGCCTGATCAGTTTGCAATGAAAAAAGCATTGCAACAGTTGAAGAACTTTGTGCCAAGTCAAAAGAATGCACCTAAAACTCACGTCCATTTGTCAAATTAGTCAAGCAACCAGCATTTCTCAGTCAATGGTGCTTCGAATCATCCACAGTGATCTTGACCTACAGTGTCTTAAGCGGAGGCAAGCACAACAGTTAACCGAGAACAGCCACATTGCTCCAATGACTCAGTCCAAGCAGCTCCCACAAGTTCCCCCCACGTACTGTTGATTTAATTTGGTTTACAGATGAGAAAATTTTCACGGTTGAGCCACTTATCAATGCCTTAAATGATCGACTTTATTCACAGACTATGATATTGTTGCCAGTCATCTGCTTACTGGCTCAACATTCAGCAAATGGCCGTGCTCTCTGTTGGAGTGTGCAAAATGGGATACACGGAGCTTTTCTTTGTCGACCCAGGTGCAAAGATTAATGATGAGTATTATCACAGCAACTACTACTAGCCATTTGCCATATCACTAGCAACATTTATGTGTTTCAGCAAGACAGTGCACCTGCTCATTGAGTTCGTGAAACCATCCAGCTCCTGCAGAGAATGACTCTGATTTCATTTTACCAGACTTGAGGACCCCTAACAGTCTAGACCTGAACTCTGTTGATTACAGGACATGGGGTCTTATGCAGCAACGTGTTTTATGAAAGGTAATCTGTGACACCGCTCACCTCAAGCAGCATCTGGCTGAGGTGTGGGTCAACTTGAGACAGGGTGTCATTGATGCTGCAATTTGTCAATGGAGATAATGATTCCAAGTATGTGTGCGGCTTCAATCAAAGGACAGCAAGGGTGGCCATAACAGGTGGCCACCCTTGGTGTCCTTTGGATGAAGCCGAAGCTCTCCGTGGTTGGATTAAGAAAGAAGTTCAATCCAGTGGTGAAGCTAAGTGATGTTTTCTCTATATTAACAGAGGGTGCACCCGTTCTTTAATTATTGGGAAATCTCTCCAGTTTTTTGAGAAATAGGGATGTTTTGGATAGGGGACTATCTCTATAGCAAATAGATCCCTCTGTATTTTTGCCACAGACTTTTTCTCCCTTTTGGGAGTTTTTAACTCTGTGGTTGGTTTCGGAGGCTTCTAGGAAACCAGTGATGATGAGTCCATTAAAGGGGAGGCCATCTCCGTAGGAACCCTGAACGCGTTAGGTTTAACTTGTTAAAAATTTGAGTTTTGGTGAGAGACCACTACTCATCACATTATTGGGAGAGCATCTTAAGTTGTGTAGTTTCTAACATTTTGTTGCTCTTTAGCTCCAGATTTAATAATTTGAGTTTTCACACTACACCAAATCCAATTATATGTCCACTTTGGGTCAAGTTTACTGATGCTAGTGAAATTCTGCTTTTGCAAAATTTTTAGGATATACTTTTATTTGAATAATTTTTATTAAGTTGACCAAATCAAAGATAAACATAGTAGACCATATTCAACCATTTCTAATGAGAATGAACCAGTTTTGCTATTACTATATAATACAGCATTAGGTATATAGTCCAGAATAGGTGAAGTTAACCGTCCCATACACTCGCCTGAACCCTCCCCCCAAAAGAACCCAGTATAGATAATTACTAGCAGTCCATTTGGGTGAGCATTCATTAAGTCAGAAACAAATCCCATTTGGTTTCTGTCAGATGGCAGAAATTTAATTAAGTATGCAGTTATGTGCAGCTGCTGTTAATGAGTTCTAAAATGGTGCCTAAACACTGGTAAGGCGACGTCCAGCCGGGGTGTCCAAATCCTGTATCTCTCTCCGTTCAAAAGCAGCTTGAGTGATCATTAAAATCCACCAATGAGATGGTAAAAGAGGATCAGGAAGTTGGAGAATGCACTTAAGGCCCATCAAGACTGTTGGCTTCACAAATCCTGAATAGCCTTTTGGCAAAGGATGCATCATGTCTAAAACTGAGAATAAGATTAAAGGTTGTGGTGTCCAGCGAGAATGCCACAATTGTGACATGTGGACTCCCACTGTCCTCCAAAATTGATGTCCCAAGGTAGTCACAGATTGACCACACTTCCGACAATGGTCTGATTCAGCAAATTTGGCCTGATACACTCAATGTGGAGAAATGTAAAGGCACATCACCAATCTGTGAAAACAACCTACAACCATCTAAACTTCATAAAATCACTAAAACCCAACCTGTTCAAAAAGGCATACCCTACTGACCCAACATAAATGCCTACACTCTGCAACACAGCAAAACCAAAGCTCGTAATGGACACTATATAACCTCTCCTCTCTTTGATCCCCATTGTGCCTGAACCTTAATCGACCACAACATCACCATATATTTGTTTCTCTACCTGACTTGGTGAACACCTATACGGTACTCTGTAAGCCACATTGAGCCTGCAAATAGGTGGGAAAATGTGGAATACAAATGTAACAAATAAATTAAATAAATATTGGACTTCCCCATGAAGCAAATTAGAGGTAAGAGAACAATATATATGAAAGCTCTGTCACAGTTGGTCAGCTGCAACTGAAGTAGCTAAATCAGAGGTCCATTTTTGGGCTAGTTGTTCAAAGTCAAACTCCGGCAGGAGCTTTTGCAATGTTTTATGGTGGCATCTCAATGACACTTGCAACTGAGCTTCTAAGCTGAGTGCCTCCAATATGGATTCATGAAATGTAGTAGTTAATAAGGTCCTTGGGCTGTCCATCGATTAAAAGTTCAGATTGCATGATTAACCGTGCTTAAAATTTTTAATCACGAGATTAATCGCATAAAGTGATTCCCCCTCACATTTCCTCCTTTACATTGCAGTATATAGATAGCAGATGTAAATTCTCAAAACTGATATATTTCAATTACTAAAGTAAAAATAAAATCACTTATCTTACTGTTGTTGTCTGGTGATTTTTATCTTTCCAATCATTTTGTTCCCTTTCTCTGGTTCTGCTTCCCTGTGCTCTGAACTCTGCTTCTAGGGCCTCCTGTCTAGTATTCACTATTACTTTTTTTTTTCTCCTCTTTCTCATCCTGCCTTATATCCATCTTTCACATTCAATCATCCATTTTTTTCCTCCTTTTCAATTCTGTCTAGTTTCCATCTCTTCCCTTCCATTCATGGGCATCATCTCCATTCTCTCTTCCCATTCCTGGGCACCATCTCCTCCTATCTCTCTTCTCCCCCTCCCCTTTCCATCCATGGGCACCGTTTCCACCTATCTCTCTTCCCTTCCCTTCTGTTCCCCTCCATGGGCACCATCGCCTTCTGTCTCTCTTCTCTCCCCTTCCCTTCCCCTCTACTCCATGGGCGCTGTCTCTTCCCTCCACTGCATGATCACCATCTCCCTTGTTTTATTCCATCACCTATTTCCACCATTTGTCCCTCTCAAACACATCTCTCTCTCTCTGTCTGTCTCTCAGCAAATCTTCCTGTGCTTCTGAACCCTCCCCCTGCAGTCCCCATTCTTCCTTTTTCTCCCAACTCTTCCTGTGCTTCTGAACCCCCCTCCCCCACAGTCCCCATTCACTCTCTCGCTCCTGAACCCTCCCCCGAGGTCTGCGTTCTCTTTCCTTATACCTGCTCCACTTGGTCCTCTGACTTGTCTTCAGCGCTGCAGTACTGAAGGCATGCTTCTTTCAACCGCATGAAGCCTCGCTGTAGCTTCCCACCGAGAAACAGGAAGTTCTGTCAGAGAAGGCAGGATGCTACAGAGGCTTGGGCAGTAATAGGATATTATACAATGCAATACGACCATTATAGAGAGAGGAAAAGCCCTCCAAATTCACAACGTGCTCTTGGTGTTCGGCAATAACTGATCCACATTACATCTATCTAAGGTAGTGAGATCCTGTGTGATATACACACCTAAATATTTGATCAGCCAATCAGCCCAGGTTAAAGGGAAGGGCCCCCTCCAATAGTGTCTCTCCCTCCTCTTGAAAAGTAACACTACCAATTTAGTTAAGTTTAAAGTACATCCAGAATAATAGTGAAATTCCTCAACCAAATCCAAAAAGCATATCAAAGATGCTTGAGGCTGTTAAAGTCAATAACAGGTAATCTGCAAAAGTCAATACACGAACTTCACTGGTACCTAGCTTAACCCCAGATATAATCTGTATCATGCTGTAACATACAAAGAAAGGGCTCCAGGTATATTAAAAATAAAAGAGGGGCGAGAGGGCAACCCTGACAGGTACCACACTGAATCAGGAATGAAGCTGCCCTAGTACCATTCACCAACACTGAGGTGCGTGCCAGTTGCTGATTATTGCCGGAAAGGCTGAATGTTGGAGGAAATAAATTATCCAGGCATTATAGGCTCGCACCAAATCTGAAATTTCCACCAGAGGGACAAGGTAGCCTGGCAGTAGTCTCATTTTGGTGCATACTGCATGTGTATAGAACCTAATGTGCCTTTGTAAAAGGACCCCTAAGTGACTTGCCCAAGGCCACAAGGAGCTGCAGTGGGAATCAAAGTTGTTGAAAGATAGTCTTGAAAGGATTACAGAGCCTTTTCTAAAACTGGGGGACTACATTGAATAACAGATCCGTCACCTCCAATGGAGAAGACTTGGAACAATGGTGAATCTTCTCGGGGGGGGGGGGCGGGGAGGGGGCTTGCCTGTCAAAATTACTCCAAGGGCACAGCAACAACTCATCTGGGAAGTCACAAAACATCCCAGAAGACCATCCGAAGAACTTCAGGCAGCTGTAGCCTCAGCTAAGGTTGGTGTTCATGGCTCCGCAATAAGAAAGAGAAGAGGAAAAAAAACGGGATTCATGGGATAGTAACAAGATGGAAATTGAATGATATTCCTTTTCCTATTGTTTGAATATTTTGTAAACCACTTTTGTTGTGACTATTAACTACAATTAAACAAATACAAACTGCTGCTATCCAAGAGTAACATTAATGCGCAACTCACGTTTGTATAAAGACACCTAGATGATCCCCAATCTTTGTGGAATAATGTTCTATAGACAGACACATCAAACGTGGAACTCTTTGGACAAATACAGGTCCCATTATGTGTGGCGTAAAGCAAATACAGCATTCTACAGTAAGAACATCATACCAATAGTCAAACATAGCGGTAGTACCATGATAGTATGGGGATGGTTTGCCGCTTCAAGATCTGGAAAACTTGCCACTATTTAAGGAACCACGAATTCTACACTGTGCCAGAAAGTTCTTAAGGAGAATGTTTGGTCATCTGTCTGTGAACTGGGTTACGCAGCAAGACAGTGATCCAAAACAGAAAAACAAATCTGCATCTGAATGGCTGAGGAGAAACATTATTATTATTATTATTATTATTAGCATTTGTATAGTGCTACCAGACGCACGCAGCACTGAACACCTGATACAAAGAGACAGTCCCTGCTCAAAAGAGCTTACAATCTAAATAATACAGACAGACAAGACAGTTACAGGTGAGGGAAGTAATGGGTGAGAAGGAAGGAAGGGACAAGGGGAGGGCAATTGGGTAGTGGCTAGGAGCTAAAAAGCAGCAGTGAAAAGGTGCCCAAATTAACCAATTGTCCAGATAAGGATGAACCAGAATACCTTGCTGGCAAAGCATGGCGGCTGCTACCACTACCATAATCTTGGTAAATGTTTTTGGAGCTGTTGCTAGACTGAAGGGCATCGCACAAAACTGAAAATGTAGGCCGAGAACAGCAAAACAAAGGAAACTCTGGTGTACTGCCTTATGGGAATATGTAAATAGACTTCCGTCAAGTCTAGCGCTGTGAGATATTCTCCAGAGTGCACGGCCACAACAACAGACTAAGGTTTCCATGTGGAAAGGTAATACGCAAAGTGCTCAACTGACCCACTTGAGATCTAGAATGGGATGAAAGGAACCCTCTTTCTTTGGAGCAAAGCAAATGGAGTACCTGCCTGTGCCTTGCCCAAGATCTGGAATTGGACAAACTGCCCATAAACTGACTAGTCTTTTGAAAGTTTCTTTGACCGCTAGCATCTTCACTCGAGAACGACAAAGAGACTGTAAAAAGGCAGAAACAAAAATTAAAGATTTAGACTGGCCTGACTTGAACCCAATAGAGATGCTTGTGGCAGGGCCTGAAAAGATTAGCTCGTGCACAAAAATCTACAAATATTTCTAAATTAAAATTTCTGCAGGGGAAAATTGGGCTAAGATTCTTCCACATCACTGTGATATCAAATTACAGGAACCATTTAGTTGTAATTATTGCTGCTAAAAGTGATGCAATCAGGGTCAGTTATTTTTTTACATAGGTGAGTTGGGGGAGGGGTACAAAACAGATCACCTCATCTCTATTTAGGGGGTGGGGCAATTGGGAACTTGTACTCTATTATAATTTTGATTAGCACCCTGGAATTTATAAATGCTAAAAAAAAATGCTAAAAAATCATCCCGCACATTCCTCAATCTTCACTTCCCCAACTGTAAAGGTCTAAAATACAAACTAACGCATGCGTCAACCTTTTTCCTACTTGAGCACACAATTCTGGAATGCGCTGCTGCGCAGCCTGAAAACGACCTATGAATTAACTAACTTCCGCAAACTACTGAAGACCCATCTCTTCAACAAGGCATATCACAAAAATCAACAAATGTGAACTCCTACACATAAATCCAGAATTGTCTTATAATATTTGATTGCTACGCTACCATCATGTTTCATCATTATCATGTAACCCAACATCCTTATGTAATACTAAATGTATATTCTCTTATATATTTCCACCATTCATGATGTATTGTAAGCCACATTGAGCCTGCAAAGAGGTGGGAAAATGTAGGATACAAATGCAATAAATAAATAAAACCCAATCTTATGTTCCCAAGTCCACAGCCCCAGTTATACTAACAAGCAATGAAACAGGCCAATAATTACAAAATTAAAAATAGATTTATTTTAGCAGCACTTAAATTACTAGAACAAAGGTGGCAACAATAATAGAGTTATGCACAAATGCTAGTTCCTTCATAGAAAAATGACTTGCCCTTATTAAAAAGGGTTTCAAGAAAACACACACTTAGACCCTAGGCCCAGAATCTAGGATCCACCTGCTTTTTACCCAAACTGATGATGAAGTCTCCTGGAGAGATGCAGCAGGAGCTCCGAAGGGTGCATCGGTGCAGAAGAGTTGCAGCAGTGCAGGAGGGGAGGAGATATCCAGCAGATAGCCAAGACCTGTCGCTTCTTTCTCTTTAACATCAGCAAAATTCGCCCTTTCCTCTCTGAGCACACCACCCGTACTCTCGTTCACACTCTCATTACCTCTCGCCTTGACTACTGCAACCTACTGCTCACTGGCCTCCCACTTAGCCATCTATCCCCCCTTCAATCCGTTCAGAACTCTGCTGCACATCTTATATTCCGCCTGAACCGATATACTCATATCACCCCTCTCCTCAGGTCACTTCACTGGCTTCCAATCAGATACCGCATACAGTTCAAGCTTCTCCTTCTTACCTACAAATGCACTCAGTCTGCAGCCCCTCATTACCTCTCTACCCTCATTTCCCCTTACGTTCCCGCCCGTAACCTCCGCTCACAGGACAAATCTCTCCTCTCAGTACCCTTCTCCACCACCGCCAACTCAAGGCTCCGCTCATTTTGCCTCACCTCACCCTATGCTTGGAATAAACTTCCTGAGCCCTTACGCCAAGCCCCCTCCTTACCCATCTTCAAATCTTTGCTCAAAGCCCACCTCTTCAATGTTGCTTTCGGCACCTAACCTTTATACCTTTCAGGAAATCTAGACTGCCCCAATTTGACTGACTGTACATTTGTCCTTTAGATTGTAAGCTCCTTGAGCAGGGACTGTCCTATGTTAAATTGTACAGTGCTGCGTAACCCTAGTAGCGCTTTAGAAATGTAACATAGTAGATGATGGCAGAAAAAGACCTCCACGGTCCATCCAGTCTGCCCAACAAGATAACTCATATTTGCTGCTTTTTGTGTATACCCTACTTTGATTTGTACCTGTGCTCTTCAGGGCACAGACCGTATAAGTCTGCCCAGCACTATCCCCGCCTCCCAACCACCGGCTCTGGCACAGGCACAGACCGTATAAGTCTGCCCAGCACTATCCTCACCTCCCCAGCCCTGTCTCCCAACCCCGGCTCTGGCACAGACCTTACAAGTCTGTCCAGCATTATCCCTGCCTCCCAACCACCAGTCCCGCTTCCCACCACCGGCTCTGGCACAGACCGTATAAGTCTGCCCAGCCCTATCCCCGCCTCCCAACCACCAGCCCTGCCTCCCGATCTTGACTAAGCTCCTGAGGATCCATTCCTTCGGCACAGGATTCCTTTATGCTTATCCCACGCATGTTTGAACTCCGTTACCGTTTTCATCTCCACAACCTCCCGCGGGAGGGCATTCCAAGCATCCACTACTCTCTCCGTGAAAAAATACTTCCTGACATTTTTCTTGAGTCTGCCCCCCTTCAATCTCATTTCATGTCCTCTCATTCTACCGCCTTCCCATCTCCGGAAAAGGTTCGTCAAGTAGTAGTAGTAGTAGTAGGAGATGGGTGGAGCTTTATGAGCTAGGAAACATGACAGAATAGTAGTTTGGAGCCGGTGAGGTCACCAGACTCAATGTTTGGACCGCAGGGGTGCTTCATTTCTAGCTCTGTCAGATGGTACTGGGGTTAACATAAACATCACCCTTTGTTCCGGACATTCTGCCCCGGGAGAATACTGGAATGTCCAATTTGCGCCAGCAGAGTTGCCGTTCCTGGAACTCGGCTCCAAATAATCCAGTGGTGTGGGCGCCATGAACTTCATTTCATGCCAAGGCGCCGAAGTGGCTGGGTTAGCCTGACCCAGAGTGTAGGTCACTGTGCAAAGAACATTTGTCAGGTGACTGCATTGAGCAACAAGTTCTTGAGCAATCCCTTTCTGCTGATGCAGGACCTTGGTAACAATCAGGGGACAGGTCATGCTGTATTAATGATGATTTGAGGCGCCTGATGCTGAGGTTGTTACCAGCTCTATTGGTGATTAGCCATGCAGAGATCTTACTCCTACATTTGGATAAAGACATGTATACAATAATAGGGGAAAATAGGAGGGGAGGGGGGGGGCGGGACTTTTTCACATCACTATAGCTAATAGTCTCCACTACATTTTTCTTTTTAAAATTGTAATGAATATTTCCAGCGTATGAATATTAATGATGTAATAATAATGTAATGAATATTACATCAATGAAGTTAGGATATTACGGACATGATTTACTAAGGCAGCTGTTCCAAACTGCTGGTTCAGACCCCAATTGAGGGTCTTGAATATGGTTGTAAAAAATAAAAATGCCAAAATACACCCTTTGACAGCATTATCAGCAGCTTGCTTGTGCTGCAGTACAGGAGGAGAGCTGGGATCACATGATTTTAGAAGCAACTTAAATGAGGTCATGGCTGGAAAAAGTTTGGGAGTTGCTACACGAAGGCCTTAATCCCATTCAGCTTCTGTGAGGGGAAAAATATAAGACGTCAGGCTCCAAAGGGTATTTTAGAACAGTCCAGGACATTAGAAATGCATTATTATTAGGATTTATTTTACCATCTGTTTGAATAAATTTACTCAAGACTCTGTATGACAAGCATAAGCTGAATGTAGGCAAAACACTATTACAGCACTAAACATATTGAAATAACAGTACACATTAAGACACGTGGAGGGGCATAATCGAACAGGGAAGGCGTGGAGGGGCATAATTGAACGAAAATGTCTATCTCCATGGGCGTTTATCTCCGAGAACGGGTCCGTGAAGGGGCGGACCGAACTGTATTTTCGAAAAAAAATAGACGTCCATGTTTTATTCGACAATTTGTGAGCTGGGCGTTTTTGTTTTTCAGCGATAATGGAAAATGAAAGCGCCCAGCTCAAAAACGAATAAATCCAAGGTATTTGTTCGTGGGAGGGGCCAGGAGTCGTAGTGCACTGGTCCCCCTCACATGCCAGGACACCAACCGGGCACCCTAGGGGCACTTTTACAAAAACAAAAAAAAAGGTAAAAGAGTTCCCAGGTGCATAGCACCCTTCCCTTGTGTGTTGAGCCCCCCAAATCCCCCTCAAAACCCACTGCCCACAAGTCTACACCATTACTATAGCCCTAAGGGGTGAAGGGGGGCACCGACATGTGGGTACAGTGGGTTTGGGGGGGTTGGACGACTAAGCATTAAGCAGCACAATTGTAACAGGTAGGGGGGGGATGGGCCTGGGTCCACCTGCCTGAAGTCCACTGCACCCCCTAACAACTGCTCCAGGGACCTGCATACTGCTGCCAGGGAGGTGGGTATGACATTTGAGGGTGAAAATAAAAAGTTGTGAAACATCATGTTTTGTGGTGGGAGGGGGTTAGTGACCACTGGGGGAGTCAGGGGAGGTCATCCCCGATTCCCTCTGGTGGTAATCTGGTCATTTAGGGCACTTTTTGGGGCCTTATTCGTGAAAAAACAGGGTCCAGGAAAAGTGCCCTAAATTCTAGCTACAAACGTATACTTTTTTTCCATTATCGGCGAAAGGCGCCCATCTCTCCTCGGCCGATAACCACGCCCCAGTTCCACCTTCGCCACGCCTCTGACACGCCTCCATCAACTTTGTATGCTTCCGCGATGGAGTGCAGTTGAAAACGTCCAAAATCGGCTTTCCATTATACCGATTTATTCGTTTTTGTGAGATAAACGTCTATCTCCTGATTTGGGTCGAAATCTAGGCGTTTTTCTCTTTCAATTATAAGGTGGATAGTAACATAGTAACATAGTAGATGACGGCAGAAAAAGATTTGCACGGTCCATCCAGTCTGCCCAACAGGTTTCGGCACCTAACATTTATACCTTTCAGGAAATCTAGACTGCCCCAATCTGACGACCCCTACTTGACTGTTTGTACATTTGTCCTTTAGATTGTAAGCTCTTTGAGCAGGGACTGTCCTTCTATGTTAAATTGTACAGCGCTGCGTAACCCTAGTAGACCATCTCTCAGGATCCCGTATTATCGAAACAAGATGGGTGTCCATCTTTTGTTTCGATAATACGGTCCAGGACGCCCAAATCTCAACATTTAGGTCGACCTTAGAGATGGTCGACCTAAATGTTGAGATGGTCAAACTTAGAGATGAGCGACCTTGGTTTTCTCCGATAATGGAAACCGAGGACGCCCATCTCAAAAATGATCAAATCCAAGGCACTTGGTCGTGGGAGGAGCCAGCATTCGTAGTGCACTGGTCCCCTTCACATGCCAGGACAGCAACCGGGCACACTAGGGGGCACTGCAGTGGACTTCACAAATTGCTCCCAGATGCATAGCTCCCTTGCCTTGTGTGCTGAGCCCCCCCCAACCCCCCCTCCCCACAACTGTACACCACTACCATAGCCCTTAGGGATTAAGGGGGGCACCTACATGTGGGTACACTGGGTTTCGGGTGGGTTTTAGAGGGCTCACATTTACCACCACAAGTGTAACAGGTGGGGGGGGGGGGGGGGATGGGCCTGGGTTCGCCTGCCTGAAGTGTACTGCACCCACTAAAAACTGCTCCAGGGACCTGCATACTGCTGGATGGAGCTGGGTATGACATTTGAGGCTGGCAAAAAAATGTTATTTATTTATTTTTTTGGGGTGGGAGGGGGTTGGTGACCACTGGGGGAGTAAGGGGAGGGTCATCTCCGATTCCCTCCAGTGGTCATCTGGTCAGTTCGGGCACCTTTTCAAGGCTTGGTCGTGAAAAAAAAAGGGACCAAGTAAAGTCGACCAAATGCTCATCAGGGACGCCCTTCTTTTTTCCAATATTGGCCGAGGCCACCCATCTCTTAACCATGCCCCCGTCCCACCTTTGCTACGTTGCTGACACGCCCCCGTGAACTTTGGCCGTCCCTGCAACAGGAAGCAGTTGAGGACGCCCAAAATCGGCTTTAGATTATGCCGATTTGGGCGACCCTGAGAGGACGCCCATCTCCCGATTTGTGTCGAAAGATGGGCGCCCTTCTCTTTCAATTATGCCCCTGAACGTGCTACTTACAGTGTTAACACAATTCACATTAAAACATCATAGAGAGTAAGTAAAGGTGGAAACTTATAGACTGATGAGATCGAGTATCTTAGATAGAAATAAGAGTGAGTAACAAGGAAAAATTGCACATGAAGTCAGAAAAGGTGCATGAAAATGATTTCAGCTAGGGTAGGAGTCGATAAGCAAAAATACCTCACAACTTTCAAACACATGCAATAGAGATATTGGCTTCCTCATTCATTACCAGATGAAGTCTTGATACTCTAGCACATCTGTGGTCGATGTTTGGGGTGAGAAGCAGACTATACATCTTTTGGTCCGCTCCATAGCTTGAACATGGTCCTGACAGCCTCAGCAAGAACCTGTAGTGCATCTCACAATCATAGAAATGTGCTAACCAGTGAAAAGAAAATGTGACTAGGGTCAGTGGACATGAGGAGAAGACAACTCATTAGAAAATTCTGCTGTCTGTCCATCTCTCTAGTCTTTCTCACCTCTTTCTTAACATTCCTGTGATAGGGTCTCTGTCCCATCTCATAGGAAAACTCAAAGTTGTGAAGAAAAGATGGAGGTGGGACCAATAACAGAGAACCAGCTACAATCTTGCTAGGTGAAGACAGAAATAAGTGGCCTGTGAACCACAAAATCCATTTCCAGGGAAAGATCTAGAACAAGGAGGTCAACTGACATCTAGAAGCTGACACGCTGACATCACCAACAGAAGCCATGGATCAGGAAAGCTTTCCAACTGGAGCATAAGGAAGGAATCTGTTCTACTGCCCTATAAAAGAGGGAAGTGAGAATAGCACTCAGTCTCCCTGGAAATGAGGTCATGGTGAAAGACTTTGGAGTCGAGTCTGAGCCTGCAACATTGGATCTAAGGTATGGAAATTTCTTATGGGGGTTTGTTTTTGTGGCATGTTTTTGCTCTCTAAGGGCTACCCATCTTGAGGAATTATAGTATTTTTCTTGCCAATGGATGGTTATATCAACAAGCTAGGCTGTACCGGAGGAGGCTGGTTTGAGTCAATGAGTAGTTGCTATAAATATATATTCATCTGGAGTTTAAAATGCTACTTG
The DNA here is from genome assembly GCF_901765095.1 of Microcaecilia unicolor. Classification (NCBI taxonomy): domain Eukaryota; kingdom Metazoa; phylum Chordata; class Amphibia; order Gymnophiona; family Siphonopidae; genus Microcaecilia; species Microcaecilia unicolor. The sequence continues at coordinate 78,028 of NW_021963004.1, forward strand.
TTTGGACCTACACAGGGATCAGTGGTATTGATTTTTGGGTTTTGGACGATCTGTGAGAACCTGGACTGAGCTCGCCCCACACTGTGGGGAGGGTCCAGTGGAGACTCAGCCCATGCTTATGGGTGGGCGGTGCATTGAATGGAAACTTGGTCCATGCTTACGGGTGGGTGGTGCATTGAACAGTTCTGCAAAGCATATTTCATACTCCTCAAATAATGTTGTCAGCAGTGAGAATATAAAGCTACTTTACTGTTCCATACATGTGCCTGTGACCTGCCCGGTGCAGGATTTATTAGCTATAGACTACATTAGGCCCCTCTTTAATGCTTATCCTTCCATTGTACTACTACTACTACTACTATTTAGCATTTCTATAGCGCTACAAGGCGTACGCAGCGCTGCACAAACATAGAAGAAAGACAGTCCCTGCTCAAAGAGCTTACAATCTAATAGACAAAAAATAAATAAAGTAAGCAAATCAAATCAATTAATGTGAACGGGAGGGAAGAGAGGAGGGTAGGTGGAGGCGAGTGGTTACAAGTGGTTATGAGTCAAAAGCAATGTTAAAGAGGTGGGCTTTCAGTCTAGATTTAAAGGTGGCCAAGGATGGGGCAAGACGTAGGGGCTCAGGAAGTTTATTCCAGGCGTAGGGTGCAGTGAGACAGAAGGCGCGAAGTCTGGAGTTGGCAGTAGTGGAGAAGGGAACAGATAAGAAGGATTTATCCATGGAGCGGAGTGCACGGGAAGGGGTGTAGGGAAGGACGAGTGTGGAGAGATACTGGGGAGCAGCAGAGTCAGTACATTTATAGGTTAGTAGAAGAAGTTTGAACAGGATGCGAAAACGGATAGGGAGCCAGTGAAGGGTCTTGAGGAGAGGGGTAGTATGAGACCCTGCACAAATTCTATAGGAGACTCATAAGAAAAAGATTGTAGCACTGCACTGGCCTTAGAAGAATCTTTTTCCGCCTCTCAAAAAGCTTTGTTTTCCTCTTGCGAAGGGTAAATGTTCCAAATTTTATAATGAGAAGAAGTCAAAGGAGTAGGGTGAACAGAGTGACTCTTCAAACACAGTGTTTATTTCAATAAATATACCTTGGAGAGATGAAATATGCATTAAAAAACATTATTGTAATACATTACAGCAAATGGCAATAAACATTGAAACTTAAGTGGTAAACCTTGCTGCAATGCATATTTTATCTTTCCCCAAGGGATAATCTATCTGGTTTTCTTTTGATGTACCACCATATGTAGCTTATTCATGAGCCATCTAATGATCATTTTGCTTTTTTTCCTGAAATGTAATATATATTTTTATGCTTTTTAATATTTGTATTGATATATTTTTTTTATAAAATATGATTGTTTTGCATATTTATTTGCACATATTCTTTTAGACTCCTGAGGCATGCACTGAAACACGGTTCTGTGTGGCGTCTCCAAGGTGTATTTATTGAAATAAACACTCTGTCTGAAGGTTTTCTGACACCTGGGTGTTTTTGGAAGTGCCACTGCATTAACCCTACTCCTTTGACTTCTCCTGCTGCATCTATAGGGGATGGTGTTCCTCCACTTTACATAGTTGTTTTTTTCCTCCAAATTTTATAATGCAAGACCATGGCATCCTCTTGCATCTCAGCCTGAACTTCCTGGCTCTGACAGTGTGGAAGTTGAGCAGCTATTTGCCTCCTGGGTGTGCTCCCTCCAGTTCAAGACATTTTAATGGCAGCAAAAATGCTTTCCGCAAAGCGTGTATATCAAGTGGAAAAGCTTTTCCCATTTGGTGTACTGCAAGGTCCCCTTTCTTTATAAACTAAGTCTGAAATAGGCACCTAATTGCTTTTCACACGAAAGCAGCCTGTTAATAAACAAGAGGCCATGTGGAGGAAAATATTACCATCGTAAACAGGTTGAGCCTAATATAAAGATTGTATTGCTTTTCATCTCCTTCAACCACAACAGCGTTGTTGTGCTATTCTAAGCAAGCTGATGGTCACAAAGCTTTAACAACCAACATAAACCATTCCCAAGTAAAAACTTTAGCAGTAGACTCTCAATTCTTAATCCAACTCTTCTTTAATATAACATTCATAGCAAACAAAATCAACTCGCAGTTCAGTTGCTTGGAAAGAATTGTTGCCTTCTGCAAACAGTCTGTATCTAGCCACCTCAGAGGCAAGGAGATGGCCAGGACCTCAGCCCAGCTGAGAGGAAAAGCTGTAATACTCAAAGGGGAAAGTGTGGTAAAGAATTTTGATGGAATCGCATAAAGGGCAGGATCAGCCCCTAGAACAGCTGCTGATCGCAAAGGTATACTAAGAAGACTGAGACTGTCTATCACAGCCCCCAGGGAGAGATAGGGAGGGTTGGCCAGACCTAAGAGCCTGTAGGGAGAGCTCACAAGGAGTCAATCACAGGATACTGCAAACAATAGGGATAGTACCCCTAATACACAGTGTTATCTATACACAGACAATGCAATTGAATACAAATAATACTCATATTAAATATATATATAACAATGCACCCTGCTATCATGAATATGGGGGAAGACGTATGAAGAGAGACTTGCTGACCTGAACATGTATACGCTGGAGGAAAGGAGGAACAGGGGTGATATGATACAGACGTTCAAATATTTGAAAGGTATTAATCCACAAACAAACCTTTTCCAGAGATACAAAGGCGGTAGAACAAGAGGACATGAAATGAGATTGAAGGGGGGCAGACTCAAGAAAAATGTCAGGAAGTATTTCTTCACGGAGAGAGTGGTGGATGCTTGGAATGCCCTCCCGCGGGAGGTGGTGGAGATGAAAACGGTAACGGAATTCAAACATGCGTGGGATATGCACAAAGGAATCCTGTGCAGTAGGAATGGATCCTCAGAAGCTTAGCCGAAATTGGGTGGCGGAGCAGGTGGGGGGGAAGAGAGGTTGGTGGTTGGGAGGCGAGGATAGTGGAGGGCAGACTTATACGGTCTGTGCCAGAGCCGGTGATGGGAGGCGGGGAATCCTGCTGGGCAGACTTGTACGGTCTGTGCCCTGAATAAGGCAGGTACAAATCAAGGTAAGGTATACACATATGTTTGTCTTGTTGGGCAGACTGGATGGACCGTGCAGGTCTTTTTCTGCCGTCATCTACTATGTTACTATGTTCCCAGTTGCCCAAGTGTATACTAACTTGGGATAAGCATAAAGGAATCCTGTGCCGAAGGAATGGATCCTCAGGAGCTTAGTCAAGATCGGGAGGCGGGGCTGGTGGTTGGGAGGCGGGGATAGTGCTGGGCAGACTTATACAGTCTGTGCCAGAGCCGGTGGTGGGCAGTGGGACTGGTGGTTGGGAGGTGGGGATAGTGCTGGACAGACTTGTACGGTCTGTGCCAGAGCCGGTTGTTGGGAGGCGGGGATAGTGCGGGGCAGACTTATACGGTCTGTGCCCTGAAGAGCACAGGTACAAATCAAAGTAGGGTATACACAAAAAGCAGCAAATATGAGTTATCTTGTTGGGCAGACTGGATGGACCGTGCAGGTCTTTTTCTGCCATCATCTACTATGTTACTATGTAACTAATGGGCTAACAGGCTATATTGAATTCTGTTATGATTAATCGGTCACTATCTAGGACTGTCAAGCCTCATCAAATTACAGCTACTGATGCTACTGCAGCAATCTTGAAAACTTCATCTGCAGAAAAGCTATTCACTTCGTACTACTGCCTGGGCCAGTTATCAATCAAAGATAGTTTGTTCAGCCAAGCAGTAGTACTGAGCACTAGGTCTGTGATCTATTCAGCTGTCACATGATCAATAGCAGCATCTCTCAAGCTCAGGGTTACTCCTCACTGAGACATTCATCTGAGAAACCGACCCTGAGCTTTAGAGTCAAACACTTGTATGCCTGATTTAATTCCACTTGTTGAAGAAGCAAGTAAATTTGTTTACCTGTAATAAGATGTTTTATTTTATTAAAAAAAAAAAAAAAATTATAGCCCACGCTATCTGCCATTATAGGTGGGTAATAATAAAAGCAACTTAACGCAATAAATAACACGAAGCAAAATATATCAACAGCAGGACTTGAGCAGCAGCCCCAGTGCTCTAACCACTGTCTCCGCAGAAGACAGGAGGATTAATCAGGCACCCAATTTATTTTATTTTAGTTACATTTGTACCCCACGCTTTCCCACTCGTGGCAGGCTCAATGTGGCTTACATGGGGGCAATGGAGGGTTAAGTGACTTGTTGCCCAGAGTCACAAGGAGCTGCCTGTGCCTGAAGTGGGAATCAAACTCAGTTCCTCAGGACCTAAGTCCACCACCCTAACCACTAGGCCACTCCTCCACTGTTGCTACTATTTGAGATTGCTATTCCAACATTCCACGTAGAAGTCGGCCCTTGCAGATCACCAATGTGGCCACTCAGGCTTCTGCCTCTATGAGTCTGACGTCCTGCACATATGTGCAGGACGTCAGACTGACAGAAACAGAAGCCTGCGCAGCCTTCTACATGGAATGTTGCTAGTGGAATAGCAACATTCCATGTAGAATTTCCAACAGTAGCAACATTCCATGTAGAATGTCCAATAGTATCTATTTTATTTTTGTTACATTTGTACCCTGCGCTTTCCCACTCATGGCAGGCTCAATGCGGCTTACATGGGGCAATGGAGGGTTAAGTGACTTGCCCAGAGTCACAAGGAGCTGCCTGTGCCTGAAGTGGGAATTGAACTCAGTTCCTTAGTTCCACCACCCTAACCACTAGGCCACTCCTCATTCCTGTTTCTGAGAGTTGATCTTTGAAGTCTGACTGAGGGGATTGCTATGTGCAGGAAAGGTTGTGAACCCTCAGAACTTTGCAGTGGTTCTAAGCACTGGGAGAGCAAGTAGCTGTTTATGTTGGTGCCATCAGATGACATCACCCACTTATGTACCCAATTAATCCCACTCTGTTCACAGGTAAACAACTTTGCTGTTTTCCAAATGGAAGAAAAATAAATTTCATTTCCATATTAAGCAGCCATGAGCCCACACCGCTGTAAAAACTTCCTACCACTAAAATTAAAAATGAAAGGACACAATCTGATCGCCACTGTCCCCCTGTCCAACATGTCTTTTCCTTACATTGTTTTATTCAGCAGGAGAGGGGGAGATGAACATTTCAAACAAATGAAAAAAGGTTTGTGTGCACACACCTATTAAGGGCATCTCACGTTTCACCTTTAACTGACATATCACCAGTCGCAAAATCTATGTAGTTTATAGGTAGAAGTCAAGATTTAGGGGAGAAACAGACTTGGGAGACCACATAAGGAGTTTTAGGTTACAACGGAAGCCTAATTACATTAATGTTAACAGTCGCTAGCACATAATAAGAGATTTAGACAATCAATGACTCAAAATAATGCTGGGTGCCACAGAGGGGACCAAGATGATAACTGAAGTATTAAAGGTGATCTAAAAACTGGGACAAACCTAGGTGAAATAAAAATGTATTTAATGTAGACTTGAATTTCATAGCTAAAGTTTCAGGACGTATATCAAGAGGCAAGGTATTCCAAAGTGAAGGAACAAGCATACTGAAACAGGAATGCCTAGTACAGTCCAGGCATGACAGGAAAGTTATGCTGAGGGGATCAAAGAGTGGGCTGGAATGTAAGGTACAAGAAAGCTGAAAAGAAAAAAAAAAGGGGGGGGGGGGGGGATGCCAGTGTAGAAAGCCTGATGTGCAATTCAGAGAATTTGAATGGGATCCATTAAGCAACAGGGAGATAATGCTCTGTGTAAACTTTGGAATCTCCCCCTACCTTCATCATGTTTCTTTGCACCAAAGAGCAATATTACAGAGGTGTTGTAATCTTCTGAAATGTGAAAGCTTCAGCCTGTGATATAGACAGCTTCAGTAATCTGGCTTTCGCCCACTTCACTCGACAGAAACGGCATTATCCAAGTCTGTAATGACCTGTTCCTCGCCAAATTCAAAGGTCATTACTCCATCCTCATTCTCCTCAATCTATCCGCCGCTTTTGACACTGTCAATCACAACTTACTTCTTGACACACTGTCCTCTTTTGGGTTCCAGGGCTCTGTCCTCTCCTGGTTCTCCTCTTATCTCTCCCATCGTACCTTCAGAGTACACTCTCATGGCTCTTCCTCCACCCCTATCCCGCTCTCTATTGGAGTCCCTCAGGGTTCTGTCCTTGGACCCCTTCTTTTCTCTATCTACACCTCTTCCCTGGGCTCCCTGATCTCGTCTCATGGCTTCCAGTATCATCTTTATGCTGATGACACCCAGCTTTATCTCTCCACACCTGACATCACTGCGGAAACCCAGGCCAAAGTATCGGCCTGCTTATCCGACATTGCTGCCTGGATGTCCAACCACCACCTGAAACTGAACATGGCCAAGACTGAACTTAACACCCTCATCGTCCCCGTCTCATCTGCCTGCAACCTCAGCGTCATCTTCGACTCCTCCCTCTCCTTCTCTGTGCACATCCAGCAGATAGCCAAGACCTGTCGCTTCTTCCTCTATAACATTAGCAAAATCCGCCCTTTCCTCTCTGAGCACACCACCCGAACTCTCATCCACTCTCTCGTTACCTCTCGCCTTGACTACTGCAACCTACTCCTCACTGGTCTCCCACTTAGCCACCTATTCCCCCTTCAGTCCATTCAGAACTCTGCTGCACGTTTTATCTTCCGCCTGAACCGATACACTCATATCACCCCTCTCCTCAAGTCACTTCATTGGCTTCCGATCAGGTACCGCATTCAATTCAAGCTTCTGCTACTAACCTACAAATGTACTCGATCTGCAGCCCCTCCTTAACCCTCATCTCCCCTTACGTTCCTACCCGTAACCTCCGCTCTCAAGACAAATCCCTCCTTTCAGTACCCTTCTCCACCACCGCCAACTCCAGGCTCCGCCCTTTCTGCCTCGCCTCACCCCACGCGTGGAACAAACTCCCCGAGCCCATACGTCAGGCCCCCTCCCTACCCATCTTCAAATCTCTGCTTAAAGCCCACCTCTTCAATGTCGCCTTCGGCACCTAACCTCTACACCTCTACCCAGGAAATCTAGACTGCCCAACTTGACATTTCGTTCTTTAGATTGTAAGCTCATTTGAGCAGGGACCGTCCTTCTTTGTTTATTTTGTACAGCGCTGCGCAACCCTAGTAGCGCTCTAGAAATGTTAAGTAGTAGTAGTAGTAGTAGTAATTGAGGTGTGAAAGAAACCGATCGCAGAAGGAGGCACAAGGTGCTCCGATCTAGAAGAGCAGATTGCTTGCAGTTTTTTTTAAGGATAAAGAAATATAATTGACTATTGGATTACAAATCTGTGGGTTAGGCAAGGATCTAAAGTAATGCCCAGTACTTTAACATAATTCTGGAAGGGGATTGGAATACCACTGCCTGTTCTAGAGTGATGAAGAATGGAGAATAATAGCAAAAAAAAAACATGGCCTCAGTCTTTGATGGATTCAGTTTAAGGCCATTATTGCTAAACCAGTACGCAATTATCTCTGGTTTACAGGACATGTAAGAATATGCATTGGTGAAAGCTGAGCCAACAGTGCAGAAGAGATGAATGTCCTTCAGTATCAATGAAAAAAGTAAGCCCTAGAAATAGTATTAATAATGCAAATAGGGCTAAGAAGATGTCAATAGGACGGGACCCAGTATAGTGCCCTAGGGCACTCCATGCCACAAGGCAAGTGATAGGAAGCAGATGTTGTCTGGGACCAGTGATCCTTAAATGTCCTATTATTCAGGTAGGGTTAACACTGGGAGATTGCTGTCTCTGTGACTTGAATATTTGAGAACTTAGTTGGCACAATGGAATGGCTTACCAGATCAAATACAGCTCAGAGGTCAAATGAACGCCTTCCTCTTGTTGAGGTGAGTTCTAATGAAGTCAAGCATTGCAAGAAGTGTACAGTGAGTAGGGGGAAGGGAAACCAGTTTGCCATGGGTATAAGGAATTGGTTTTCTCCAACCTTCTCAGTGACCTTGGAGATAAAAGGCAAATTGGAGATGGGGTGTAAATGAAATGCGATAATTGGGTTCGCCTTAGGGGCCTTCAAGTGAGGGTGAATAATCATTTGCTTCCACAAAGAAGCAAAACTACCCTTTCTGAGGCTGGAAGAAATCATGATATGGATATAAGGAAGGAAAGAGGTAATAAACTACTTAAGGAGATGGTTAGAAAGGGGGTTGCTTGCTGTAGTGGAGGAGTTCAAGGGTTGAAGATGTTGGAAGCAGAAAGACATCTGGTGCTAAGATGGCTGTTGGGGGGGGGGACTAAAAACAGCAAAATGATGAATGGTGTGCAGAGGGGACACATCAGGAGGGATATCAATCAATGAGGTGTCACTCTCTGGAGAGACAGAAGCAAGAATAGTGTCAACTTTTTCAACAAAAGCTAGTACAAGATCATCAGTGGTGAGAGTTGAGGAGGTAGGTGATATCAAAGGTGGAGAGTTCCTCAGTTGCTTAACAATCCTGAAATGCCTAGCAGGATTAGTGTGCTCCTGAAATAATATGGAAAACCTTTTTTTGTTTTTTGCCTGGGATGTAGATTATTTATAGGAGCCAGCAAGTTCCTTATAAAATGGCCAGAACAGCCACTGAATATGTTCTATGCTATCTTCGTTCAAAGTGACAAAGCTGTCTTTTAAGACGATGAAGGCCTGGGTGATAGCAGCAGAAAGAGAGTCTGAAACATGTGGAACTGTACTTGCAAAGGAACCACTCTAGCCAGGACTGATCTTAAAGCAGTGTGCCAGGTGTGGGTAGCCAAAGAGTGAAGCAAAAATCATCGGGGAAGGGCCCACGGTGCATAATGAATCAAGTACAGTACTTTAATATTTCTGAATTTCCAGGGGAGGGGGGTCTGGATAGGTAGAAAGAGGAGTATTATTGGACCAGGAGAAAGTATTAAGGGAGTGATCTGTCTGTGGGAGTAACTAAGAAGGAATGAACCAAAGTAAACTATGTAGTTTTATTCAAATTCTTACCTCTTTATTAATGAATAGGTCAAGTATATGAGCAGCAATATGGGAGGAGAGATGGGCTGAGTTAAGCCATAGAGGGGCATAATCGAACGCGAACGCCCATGTGTAAAAACGTCCATCTCCGGAGACGGCTCCGCGAAGAGGCGGAGCGAACCGTAAAATCGAAACGAGATGGCCGTCCATCTTCGGTTTCGATTATACGGTTCGGCCCGCTGAAATCCCATCATTTGTGTCGACTCTAGAGATAGACGACACAAATGGTGAGATCGCTGGACCTAGAGATGGCCATCCGCGGTTTTCAGCGATAATCGAAACCGCTGCCGGCCATCTCAAAAACAGACCTAATCCAAGCCATTTGGTCGTGGGAGGGGCCAGCATTCGTAGTGCACTGGTCCCCCTGAGATGCCTCTATGCCAGCCTCAAATATCATACCTAGCTCCATGACAGCAGTATGCAGGGCCCCGGAGCAATTTTAGTTTAGTTGGTGCTGCGCGGGACCCATGCAGAGAGCAAAAATCGGAAGAAAAAAAAAACATGCAAGTGCAGTCAGGGACGTCCAAATTAAAACAATAGTAATAGGGGGACTTGAACCAGCCACCTTCTGATTACAAGACTTGTGCTCTAACCACTGCACCACTAATTCAGTTGGGTAGGCATTCCTTCCCTTTCCATTAAGTCCCTCCAAGTTTCTGTCAGCCAATCACTGATGTCAGGTAAATGAGCTGTGATTGGCTGACAGAAACTTGGAGGGACTTAATGGAAAGGGAAGGAATGCCTACCCAACTGAATTAGTGGTGCAGTGGTTAGAGCACAAGTCTTGTAATCAGAAGGTGGCTGGTTGGAATCCCCCTATTACTATTGTTTTAATTTGGACGTCCCTGACTGCACTTGCATGTTTTTTTTTTCTTCCGATTTTTGCTGTCTGCATCAGGGGCGTATCTGGACTCCGGCGGTAGGGGGGGCCAGAGCCAGAGGGAGGGGGCACATTTTAGCCCCCCCCCCCGCCGCCGAGCCCCCACCGCCGAGCCCCCACCGCCACCAATGACTCTCTCTACCCCCCTCCCGCAGCCAACCCTCCCCCGCTGCCGTTCTTACTTTTGCTGGCGGGGGACCCCAACCCCCCGCCAGCCGAGGTCTGCTTCCACCTGCCGCTGCCGTAAAAACTTCTTCTTCAGCCGGACTTCTTCTTCAGCCGGCGGGGGACCCCAAACCCCCGCCAGCCGCCCCGCGGTGTTTAAAATTCATCTTCGGCCTCCGTGGCCGTGCTGCTGTGATAGGCGCTGTTGAAATCCACTTCGGAGTCTGACGTCGCAGCACGTACAACGTACAACGACGTCAGACTCTGAAGTGGATTTCAACAGCGCCTATCACAGCAGCACGGCCACGGAGGCCGAAGATGAATTTCAAACACCGCGGGGCGGCTGGCGGGGGTTTGGGGTCCCCCGCCAGTAAAAGTAAGAACGGCAGCGGGGGAGGGTTGATGGCGGTAGGGGGGTCCAGGGCAAAATCTGCGGGGGCCCAGGCCCCTGAGGCCCCACGCAGATACGCCCCTGGTCTGCATGGGTCCCGCGTAGCACCAACTAAACTAAAATTGCTCGGGGGACCTGCATACTGCTGTCATGGAGCTAGGTATGGTTTTTGAGGCTGACATAGAGGCTGGAAAAAATATTTAAACAGTTTGTTTTTTAGGGTGGGAGGGGGTTAGTGACCACTAGGGGAGACAGGGGAGATTATCCCCAATTCCCTCCAGTGGTCATCTGGTCAGTTTGGGCACTTTTTGGAAGCTTGGTCATGAAAAAAACAGGACCAACTTTGTGTGGACTAAATGCTCGTCAGGGACGTCTTGCTTCTTTCCATTATCAGGCGCAGAGATCCATCTGTTAACCACACCCCGGAACGCCCCTGTCCCGCCTTCACTACCATTCGGCCATGCCCCCGAGAATTTCGCCCGTCCCCGTGACGGAAAGCAGTTGGGGCCGTCCCAATTCAGCTTTCGATTATACCTGTTTTTGAGACGGACGTCCATCTCCCGATTTGTGTCAGAAGATGGGCGTCCGTCTCTTTCGAAAATAAGCTGGATAGTCGCTTAGGAAAAACCCTAACTAGAGAATGAGTGGCATCAGATATGTGAAGATTAAAGTCAATCAAAAGAATGGAAGTAGGGGTGTTCCAAGCCCTAAGCCAAAGGCTAATTTTATTTATTTATAACATTTATATCCCGCGCTTTCCCACTCGTCAGCAGGTTCAATGCGGCTCACATAATATATCAGGTAACAAAGTGATACAGAAAGGGTACAGTTATAACATTGTAAGAAATGAGATGGTCATTTATGAGTGGATATGTAAGATAGGTAAAGAAAGGAGGATGGAAGATGTAGGGTAATGGGAGGAGGATGAGAATCGGGAGTTAACATGTAGTTAAGTAAGGGAACAAATATAAGGGAGGGGTAAGAAGAAGGAAGTAATAGATTGTGTGGGAGGTGTAAGAAGAAGGGTATGCTGAAGGATTAGGATAGTGGAACATAGACCAGTTCTGTAGTCTTATGTTGGATTTGTGGCTTAATTCAGGTTATTTGGGTAGGCTTGCTTGAAGAGGTAAGTTTTCAATAGCTTCCGGAAAGGTAAAAGGTCATGAATTATTCAAAAGGATCTTGGTAAGGTATTCCAGAGTTGACTGCCTATTACAGAGAAGTTGGATGCATAATATGTCTTGTATTTAAGTCCTTTGCAATTAGGAAGATGCAAATTGTGATATGTTCAAGAAGATCTTAAACCGTTTCTAGCTGGAAGGTCAATCAGATTATACATGTAATCAGGGGCATCACCGTAGATAATCTTGTGAATATAGACTTTGAAGTATATTCGTTCAGTAATAGGAAGCCAATGGAGCTTTTCACGGAGAGGAGTAGCTCTCAAATCGTGACTTACCAAAAATAAGTCTGGCAGCTGTGTTTTGGGCGGTCTGAAGTTTTTTCAGGATTTGGGCCTTGGATCCAATGAAAATGCTGATGTTACAGATTCTACAGAGAAAGAGTAGATATGGGAGAAATTTGATAAACTAGGAAAAAATCCAAGGCTTAGAGACCTTTCAGCCTAAAGGTCAAGCTTTCTAAGCTCAGTGAAGAGTGTGGACACAGAGAGTTGGCATACATAACAGCCAGGCTGCCACCCTTCTTTGTGGGATGGTTGAAGTATAAGTAATGGTACCCCAGGGGATAAGCCTGGGTCAGATAGGAAATGTCTGCATCAGAAAGCCAAGTTTCTATCAAACAGAACAGGCCGAAGCAATAAGGTGAGATTTAGGATGCAGTGATTTAGGAGCCCAATATTTAAGGAAGGTCATGGTATGATAGGAAGAGTGAGAGATTTGAGAGGAGCACCAAAACTAAGTTGAGGGGTCTTGTGTGTGGCCAGTGTTTCATCACCTGCCTCAGAGTCCAGTGGTCTGCGTTGATCTCCGTTCAAAAGCATTTCAAATTTCAGCGAGCAGCGTTGAGAAAGTTCCCTTACAAAGAGGACTTGATTCGAAAAAGCTAAGTAGCTTTCAAATTCATGAGTTCTGAAAAAACGTTTTTGTGCAGTCTGGACAAATTTACACATTAAAGAGAAAAAAGAAAAAATGATTGTTTAGAGAAACTACAGTTCAGAGGTTTTGGGCCGATGATGAAGCAGCCCAGCCCCCGCGAGCTATAGTTACACATAGCCGGGGGCTTCTTGAGGCCTTTATACACTAATAAGGTGTTTTGAAATATACGTCAATTGAGTATATATTCATTTTGATCTCCTTAATGCTCTGGATGGTTAAATATGAGATATTAGCATAACAGAGGGCAAGCTAGAAGAACTTGTAGATTATGGAATGGAAAAACAGAATAAAACTTGAGCATTAAAACCCGACCCTTCATTTAATATCTCTTAGTAGGTGTCAAGATTATTTTTATCTATTTGAAAAATTTGGGGGTTTTTTTACCAGACTTCTTACAGCATTTTTCAACCTAATTGAGTCATTTCAGCTATAATGAAATGCACTGTCATCTGTGAAGTCTTTCAGTGAATCTAGCATTTCAAAGCAAACATTTTACATCTTCCTTTCCTCCCATGGACGCAGGGTGCTTCAAGATGAAGCTTGCACTGCTGTGGCTGATAGCTGGCACATGCCAGACATTATAATCATCAATCTGTAGCTGAATTTATGTCACACTGACTGGGACTAGTAGCCATATTAATCCTGGAGAAAACTGCAGCACCTTTTATTGAATCAACTTCAAATTTATCCAGCGGTCATAAATTTCAAGAATGCGTGGGCTCCTTCATCAGATGAGTGTATAAGTTGTTACTCTGCAACATACAGCTACACAGTAATAACTTAAAAACCTTCAACCAAGTTTCTCAAGTTTCAGCAGTTTATGTCAATCTCTTATGGGTCCAAAATCTGTATCTTCCTTACTAGAGATTTGTTCCGCACACTTGTCCACTGGCTTGTCCTCTCCCACTTGGACTATTGTAGTGGAATTTATGTGGGCTGCCAGGCCTCTCTGTTGAAAAAGTTCCAGACAGTTCAGAACACTGCCGCGAGACTCATCCTAAGAGAATGACGCTTTGCACATGCTGAACCCTTGCGTTTCAAATTACACTGGGTGCCTGTACAAGAGCGTGTTGCCTTTAAGCTCTGCTCCTTGACCCATAAAATCATCTATAGGGCTGCCCCAGATTACATGCACCCCTTGATCGACCTTCCACCCAGAAATGCCAATCCTGCTGCTCGTTCCTATCTCCATCTGCACTTCCCGAACTGTAAGGGTGTCAGGTACAAGAGGATCTTCGCCTCGTCCTTTCGCTATTGGAGTCCTAAGCACTGGAATGCACTCCCGCAACACCTTAAAACCCAAGCGGACCACTCCCTCTTCAAGAAGCTGTTAAAGACCTATTTCTTTGCCAAGACCTACTCCCCACTTTTCACCATTGACTGATGCACTCTCCTTGACCCTTCCCTGCTTGATCTACCCTGTTAGATGTTTTTCATCCTGTCTCCTCCTTGTATACTTTTCTAAGTTTCCTATTTTGTGATTTTATATAACTTTTTGTAAGCCACATTGTGCCTGCATGTGTGGGAAAATGTGGGATATAAGCAAACTGTATAAACTCATGCAAATGTCAAAGCCTAACGTATGTTCTGATCTTACCTCCGTTTTGGAAAATGAACTGCGTGTCTCGCTGTCCAGTAAGCAGTAGGATCTTTTTTGGACAAAAACTACGCGTTCCTCCCTTTCAGCTGCCCTTCTACAGTCTACCTATTATATTGTTCATAAATCCTACTGGACGCCTGTCAAAGTACACCCAAGTGTTTCAAATCTATGTTGGTCATGTCAGTCTGTGTTGGGTTCCCTAGAACATTTGTTTTTCTCTTGTTGGAATCTTCAGTCGTACTGGAGGTCGGTTTGGGGCACCACCCAGAAAATATTTTACAATCCAAGATGCTCTATCTTTTAAAATACTAATTCCCAAGGCTTCGACTCCTGACTTGTCACTTCCTCCTAAATATGCCAACCTCTCTAACTTAATGATTTCTCTTGCTCTTCATCTGATTGCATTGCATTGGAAGAATAATCAGCTTGTTTCACATCACGAATGGTGGAATCTGCTGTGCTCTTATAGGCGATATGAGGAACTGGCTGCCATAAGATTTGGTTGCATCTCCTCTTTCCATAGAGCATGGTCGCTGCTAGACAACTATCAGGCTTATTTTCGAAAGTGATCGCCGGCAATCTTCCGACATAAATCGGGAGATGGCCGGCGATCTCTCAAAAGCGGCCAAATCGGTAGAATCGAAAGCTGCTTTTTTGACACCATCGCCGCTTTCCCGTCGCCGAGCCGGCAAAAGTTCAAGGGGGCATGTCGGCAGCGTAGCAAAGGCGGGACATAGGTGGGCATGGGCGTGGCTACGAGATGGCTGGCTTCAGCGCATAATGGAAAAAACAAAAGCGGCGTTAATGAGTATTTCGGCCGGTTTTACTTGGTCCTTTTATTTTCACGACCAAGCCTCAAAATGGTGCCCCAACTCACCAGATGACCACCGGAGGGAATGGGGGATGACCTCCCTGTAGTCCCCCAGTGGTCACCAACCCCCTCCCCCACTAAAAAAAAAATAAAAATAAAAACCTTTTCGCCAGCCTGTATGCCAGCCTCAAATGTCATACCCAGCTCCCTGACAGCAGTATGCAAATCCCGGGAGCAGTTTTTAATGGGTGCAGTGCACTTCAGGCAGGCAGACCCAGGTCCATCCCCCCCTACCTGTTACACTTGTGGTGCTAAGTGTTGAGCCCTCCAAACCCCCCCAAAACACACTGTACCCACATGTAGGTGTCCCCCTTCACCCATAAGGGCTATGGTATTGGTGTAGAGTTGTGGAGAGTGGATTTGGGGAGGATTTGGGGGGCTCAGCACCCAAGGTAAGGGAGCTATGCACCTGGGAGCTATTTGTGTATTTTTAAAACATTTTTAGAAGTGCCCCCTAGGGTGCCCGGTTGGTGTCCTGACATGTCAGGGGGACCAGTGCACTACAAATACTGGCTCCTCCCATGACCAAATGCCTTGGATTAGCCGGGTTTGAGATGGCCGGCATTTTTTTCCATTATCGCTGAAAAACAAAACCGGTGATCTGAAACCCGGTGAACTCTGGCATTTGGCCGGGCTAAACCGTACTATCGAAAAAAAGGATGGCCGGCCATCTTTTTCGATAATACGGTTCCGGCCAGCTGTTGCGCCACTGCCAAAATAATTCGCCAGTGATCTATTTCGCCGGCGACGTTCAATTATGCCCCTCTATGTGACTTGTGAAGGGAATTAGCTCTCTAAAGTATGTTGTGCATACTGTCCTGTTTTATGTTTATCAGCTCACTGACCTGTATGGTTTTTTTTGTTTGTTTTGTTTGTTTTTTTTCTTCATTGTTCCTTATTATATGCTGTTATATGTTTTTATAAATATTATGTTGCTTTAAAATCAATAAATAAAAACCTTCAACCACCTCCGTTTGTTAGGAGTATCCCTTAATCACATTGAAATATTTATATTTTCTTTGACATCTAATGGAAAAAGCAAACAAACCATACCAAATGAAAACATAAAGACCCTAAACCAGGAAAAACAAAAGGGGCCATTTTGCTAAAATGCATTAAAATGGGCTTAGTGTGTTTTAAACATGGGACTTTCCGGTACACTAAGTCCATTTTTAATGCTGTCCTAAAATAGGGCTTTTTTTCTTTTCAGTGGTCCCATGCTAATTTTTCCACTAGCGCTTGCGACCTGCCACAATAACAGGGGAGCATTTAGGTGCCGGATTCTATAAATGGCATTCAAAATTAGGTGCTGGAAAAAACTTTGTAAAAGGTGCATGCCCTTTATAGAATAACGCTTAAGTACAGATCTCATGCCTAATTGTGGAGTCCGCACCTTCAAAAAGAAATAAACAGGATAGAGTCAGTCCAGAGGGTGGCTACTAAAATGGTCAGTGGTCTTCAACGTAAAGCATATGAGGACAAACTTAAAAGATCTCAATATGTACACTTTGGAAGAAAGGAGGGAGAGGGGAGATTTGATAGACGTTTAAAAACCTCCATGGCATAAATGAACAGGAGGCGAGTCTCAATTGAAAAGAAGCTGTGGAACGAGGGGGGCATAGGATGAAGGGGAAAGGGGATAGACTCAGAAGTAGGAGTGGCCTAGTGGTTAGGGTGGTGGACTTTGGTCCTGGGGAACTGGGGAGCTGAGTTCAATTCCCACTTCAGGCACAGGCAGCTCCTTGTGACTCTGGGCAAGTCACTTAACCCTCCATTGCCCCATGTAAGCCGCATTGAGCCTGCCATGAGTGGGAAAGCGCAGGGTACAAATGTAACAAAAATAAAATAGATACTATTGGAGATTCTACATGGAATGTTGCTACTATTGGACATTCTGCATGGAATGTTGCTACTATTTGAGATTCTACATGGAATGTTGCTATTCCACTAGCAACATTCCATGTAGAAGGCTGCGCAGGCCACATTGGTGATCTGCAAGGGCCGACTTCTACATGGAATGTTGCTAGTGGAATAGCAACATTCCATGTAGAATCTCAAATAGTAGCAACAGTGGAGGAGTGGCCTAGTGGTTAGGGTGGTGGACTTTGGTCCTGAGGAACTGAGTTCGATTTCTATTTCAGGCACAGGCAGCTCCTTGTGACTCTGGGCAAGTCACTTAACCCTCCATTGCCCCATGTAAGCCGCATTGAACCTGCCATGAGTGGGAAAACGTGGGGTATAAATGTAACAAAAAAAAAGTAACCTGAGGAAATAATTGTTCACGGAAAGGATGGTCAATTCCAGGGGCGTAGCCACGGGTGGGCCTGGGCCCACCCACTTTGGGCTCAGGCCCACCCAGCGACGATGCAGAGCGACGACAAAAGAATTGATCCCCCGCCGGCACGCAGGCCTTCTTTCCCCTCTCTCTCTCCCCTTCAGCTGCTGTGTATCGCTACAGCTGAGCAAAGCTGCAGCGCACTGGGTTCGTCTCCGTCCTGCCGCTACTTCTGCCCTCTGGCTCCGTGATTTTGTTTGCTTATCTGCAGCGGTTCCAGATCTGTGCGCTCCCAGGGCTGTCTGTGTATGCTGCCTGCGACTGCTTCCTCTGCGCTGGGCCCCGCCTCTTCAGAAGAGTAGGCGGGGCCAGTGCAGAGGAAGCAGTCGCAGGCAGCATACAGACAGGCCTGGAAGCGCACGGATCCGGAACCGCTGCAGAAGAGCAAACAAAGATCACAACGGAGCTGGAGGGCGGAAGTAGCGGCAGGACGGAGACGGACCCGGTGCGGTGCAGCTTTGCTCAGCTGTAGGGATAGACTGCGGCGCTGCCCGAAGGGGAGGGGAAAGAAGGCCTGCAGTCAGGTGCCAGACTGTCGCTGGGGAAAGGTAGGGAAAAACGTGTGTGTGTGGTGGTGGTGTGTGGGTGGGGTGTCGGGAAGAGACAGGAGCACTGTTGGGATGAGGGAGTGAGACAGGGTAGAGCTGGGGAGGGACGGAGAGATGCTGCAAGGGGAAAGAGAATGAGAATTGTTGGATATGGGTGGGATGGGGAGAGGGAGAGAAAGGGCATGAGAGAAAAAAACATTTTGGACATGGAAGTGGAAGGGAGAGGTGAGAGGGGAAATGTTGAACATGGCAATGAGGGAAAGGAAGGATGGAGAGATGATGATGGTGGTGGTGGTGGTGGGGGGCAGAGAGAGATGTCAAACCAGGGGCTCAAGGCAGGGAGAGGGAGAAAAGTTGGACATGAAGGTGGAGAAGAGGAGAGGAAAGGAGAGATGCACAAGTGAGGGAGGGGAGAAAGAGGGAAGATGGATCCAGGGAGAGAAGATAGACAGTGGATGGTAGGGAAGAGAAAGGGAAAATGCTGGACAATGGGGGAGGGAAGAGAGAAAATTTAGTGCCCACCCACTTTGTGCTCAGGCCCACCCAAAATTGGCTGTCTGGCTACGCCACTGGTCAATTCGTGGAATCCTCCCCGGTGGAAGCGATGGAGATGAAAACAGTATCTGACTTAAGAGAGCTTAGGACAAGTGCATAGGATCTCTAAGGGAGTGATAGGGAGAAACGATGGCCAGACTGTATAGGCCATATGCTCTTTATCTGCCTACATTTTTCTATGTTTCTAACTTTGGGTGCCATGTCTCGCACCAAAAGTCGTTGCTGTTGATCAGCATGAAGGTACAATATGCTGGTTGGCATGTAGTCTGAAGGACCACACCCTGAAACAGTGAGTTGGTGCAAAACTTGGCCCATGTTGGCAACAGGTCCTTGTGTGAAGCTAAGTAAAATATTTCATGCATTTTGATATTAAATTGAGAAATTGTATAAACATAAATAAAAATATAACACAAGTGAAAACCTATGCCTAGCTGAGATTTTTGAAGATAGTAACCATTGGACAGTTGTTTCATGTTACCTAATTGTGAGATAGGTGAACAGCATTGGGATTATATTTAGTCATTTATAGTTACCCCTGCTACTAAAGTTGGACTTTGACAATTGTGATTTTTAAGAGTACACTAAGGCCAGTTTTTAACCACAGTTTAAGTGCTCTCATATTAACTCTGTATTAATCTGTTAATGCACACTAATCAGAATGGGCTAACTAGTTGTTATTATTAATTTAGATTTTGCTCACACTTTTTTTAGTAGTAGCTCAAGGTGAGTTACATGCAGGTACTCTGGATATTTCTCTGTCCCTGCAGGGCTCACAGTCTAAGTTTGTACCTGAGGCAATGGAGGGTTAAGTGACTTGCCCAAGATCACAAGGAGCAGCAGTGGGATTTGAACTGGCCACCTCTGGTTTGCAAGACCGTTGCTGTAACCACTAGGCCAGTTAATGCAGATGCGCCCATTCTCCACCCATGATATGCCCCCTTCCAAAAAAATAATAAATTTCAAAAAGTCATTAATGAATGTTTAGTGTGTGGAAAATGCAACATTACTACAAAACACCTTAACACATTTTGTGGTAAGCATTCTCCCATATGCCAAGCATGTATTGTAACATTTTATTTTTTTGTTACATTTGTACCCCACGTTTTCCCACTCATGGTAGGCTCAATGTGGCTTACATATTGTATACAGGTACTTATTTGTACCTGGGGCAATGGAGGGTTAAGTGACTTGCCCAGAGTAACAAGGAGCTGCCTGTGCCTGAAGTGGGAATTGAACTCAGTTCCCCAGGACCAAAGTCCACCACCCTAACCACTAGGCCACTCCTCCACAATACATAGTAGATGACGGCAGAAAAAGACCTTCACGGTCCACCCTGTCTGCCCAACAAGATAAACTCACATGTGCCATTTTTTGTGTATACCTTACCTTGATCTGTACCTGTCTTTTTCAGGGCACAGACTGCATAAGTCTGCCCAGCACTATCCCCGCCTCCCAACCACCAGCCCCGCCTCTCACCACCAGCTCTGGCACAGACCGTATAAGTCTGCCCAGCACTATCCCCACCTCCCAACCACCAGTCCCGCCTCCCACCACCGGCTCTGGCACAGACCATATAAGTCTGCCCAGCACCAGCCCCGCCTCCCAACCACCAGCCCCGCCTGCCACCACCAGCTCTGGCACAGACCGTATAAGTCTGCCCAGCACTATCCCCACCTCCCAACCACCAGCCCTGCCTCCCACCACCGGCTAAGCTTCTGGGGATCCCTTCCTTCTGAGCAGGATTTCTTTATGTTTATCCCACGCATGTTTGAATTCCGTTACCGTTACCGTTTTCCTCTCCACCACCTCTTGTTACTATATAAGCCACATTGAGCCTGCGATGAGCGGGAAAGCGCGGGGGGTACAAATGTAATAAATAAATATTAGGACTTAACACCCTTTAGGAAAAGAGCCCTCAGTCTTGCTGTAATTTTGATGCCTTACTAAACCTCAGCATCTCTTCCCAGTAATCCCTTCTTATTTTGTTCACCCCTTTTTGCTAATTAATTTGTTAAATAATTCAATTACATCAAATGTCATTAATTTTAATTTTTAATTCCTAAGCCTTTATAAGACTCGCATTGCAAAATAATTAAATTATCTTCCTATCTATTACATATCTCCCCCACCCCCACCCATTTTTCTTTTATCCCTTCACCATAACAAAATATATATAGGCACCACTGTAGCAATGCCAATATGATCTACCAATAATTGATCTTATGGGTTTTCTTAACCTTTTCATACATTAAAATGGAGCAGCATATATTTGAAAAAGATTATGTATCTTTAGAGGGGATGTGTAGAATGCACTGATCAATACGTGATGCCTTTGTAAACAGTCTATTTTAATTTAAGTTCTTACCTCTGCTTTGCCTTTGAACGGAAGTGTTGACCTTTCCCTTAGGCGCTTTCCAAATACACAAGTATAAAAAAAAACGTCAATAGGAAATGACTTGGCTTGCTGTAGGCCTGAAAACAAACAGTGTTGCCTATTAATTAGAAGGCTGATTTACCAAAACCACAGGTGTGCTGGAGTCAGCTCTTGCATACTGTATTTTAATTGGCTTTTTAATTGGGGATTTACTTGAAGAGCAGGCCAGCAGCTGATGCACTTCCTATCTTTGAGATATACAAACTCCTCCTTTAAGGGAATCGCCTGGCATACTGTTCGGCTGGCTGTGTGATGCAAAAGCGAAAGGGGGTCCCTGGGGATGCCCCTGAGCGTGGTGTACAGTGTTTCTCAGCTACGTAGAATACCAAGCATTTACCTACCTGGGACTGATCAGTAGATTTTTATCTCTCCTAGCTCTTCAGTCCACCTGGAACACAGTGAAAATTCAACAGAGATAATAGATGACTTCATCAGAATTTTTTTTTTTTTTTTAATTTCTAGTCCACTATCCCATGTGGAATATACTACAGCGGAATAACAAGGTTAAACACATAAAACATGATTAGCATAAAACACAGAAACAAGCAAATGGCTGATAATAAACCACGTGACAGTATTAGGTGACATTTTCTAGAACTTGAGAAAGGAAGTGAACTCTAAACATTAAACATTAGCAAGGTACAATCAAATTAAACACAAACAGATAAATTGAAAAAAAGAATAAAAGATTAAAAAAATAATAATAATAAAGAAACATCAGAAATCTTCCAACTGAAACTGAACTGCTTACAGCAGTAAAAAAAAACAAAACTTCAAATGTAATTAGAGGGAGGTTAAAAAGCCAGGTTTGTCTTTTCTTGAAAATCAAATAATCTTCAGCTGTTGAAATATCTTGTGGGAAAACATACAACCAGCTGTATCTGAAAAGACTCATATTTTGTGTTCCTTGGAGTCTTAAGTCCCTTGGGGATAACAGGTGGAACAATGCTTTTTGAACTCAGCACTCTGTGTTTATATCAAGTGAGCTTCTGTGTCAAGTATAGGGGACACAGATTCTGTGTTGATCTTCATGCCAGTGATATATATATATATTTTTTTTCCCCATTTTGCTCACACCTTTTTCAGTAGTAGCTCAAGGTGAGTTACATTCAGGTACACTGGATATTTCTCTGTCCCAGGAGGGCTCACAATCTAAGTTTGTACCTGAGGCAATGGAGGGTTAAGTGACTTGCCCAAGATCATAAGGAGCAGCAGTGGGATTTGAACTTGCCACCTCTGGATTGCAAGACCGGTGCTCTAACCGCTAGGTCACTCACAGGAGGCTCTTAAATAAACTAGATGGGCTGAAGATAGGTCCCGAAGTGGTAAACTGGATTAGGAACTGGTTGACGGACAGACGACAGAGGGTGGTGGTAAATGGAGTTCGCTCGGAGGAGGGAAAGGTGAGTAGCGGAGTGCCTCAGGGATCGGTGCTGGGGCCGATTCTGTTCAATATATTTGTGAGTGACATTACCGAAGGGTTAGAAGGTAAAGTTTGCCTATTTGCGGATGATACTAAGATTTGCAACAGAGTGGACGCCCGGGAGGGAGTGGAAAGCATGAAAAGGGATCTGAGGAAGCTAGAAGAATGGTCTGAGGTTTGGCAATTAAAATTCAATGCGAAGAAATGCAAAGTGATGCATTTAGGGAGTAGAAACCCACGAGAGACGTATGTGTTAGGCGGGTAGAGTCTGATAGGTACTGAGGGGGAGAGGGATCTTGGGGTGATAGTATCCGAGGATCTGAAGGCGACGAAACAGTGTGACAAGGTGGTGGCCGTAGCGAGAAGGTTGCTAGGCTGTATATAGAGAGGTGTGATCAGCAGAAGAAAGGAAGTGTTGATGCCCCTGTACAAGTCGTTGGTGAGGCCCCACCTGGAGTATTGTGTTCAGTTTTGGAGGCCGTACCTTGCGAAGGATGTTAAAAAAAATGGAAGCGGTGCAAAGAAAAGCTACGAGAATGGTATGGGATTTGCGTTCCAAGACGTATGACCAAAGACTTGCTGACCTGAACATGTATACCCTGGAGGAAAGGAGGAACAGGGGTGATATGATACAGACGTTCAAATACTTGAAAGGTATTAATCCGCAAAAAAATCTTTTCCAGAGATGGGAAGGCGGTAGAACGAGAGGACATGAAATGAGATTGAAGGGGGGCAGACTCAAAAAAGATGTCAGGAAGTATTTTTTCATGGAGAGGGTGGTGGATGCTTGGAATGCTTGAAAACGGTAACGGAATTCAAACATGTGTGGGATATGCATAAAGGAATCCTGTGCAGCAGGAATGGATCCTCAGAAGCTTAGCTGAAATTGGGTGGCGGAGCAGGTGGGGGGAAGAGGGGGTTGGTGGTTGGGAGGCTAGGATAGGGGAGGGCAGACTTATACGGTCTGTACCAGAGCCGGTGATGGGAGACGGGACTGGTGGTTGGGAGGCGAGAAATACTGCTGGGCAGACTTATACGGTCTGTGCCCTGAAAAAGACAGGTACAAATTTAAGATATG
This sequence comes from Microcaecilia unicolor, assembly GCF_901765095.1. Taxonomy (NCBI): domain Eukaryota; kingdom Metazoa; phylum Chordata; class Amphibia; order Gymnophiona; family Siphonopidae; genus Microcaecilia; species Microcaecilia unicolor. The sequence goes on from NW_021963004.1 coordinate 101,469, forward strand.
AGTTTATCTTGGGCAGACTAGATGGACCATACAGGTCTTTTTCTGCCGTCATCTACTATGTTACTATGTTACTATGTTACTCCTCCACTATAGCAACATTCTGTGTACAATCTCAAATAGTAGCAACAGAATCTCAACATTCCATCTAGAATCTCAAACAGTAGCAACATTCCATGTAGAAGCCTGCCCCTTGCAGATCACCAATGCGGCTGCGCAGGCTTCTGTTTCTGTGAGTCTGATGTCTGATAACAGTAAGAATGCTGGTATAATTGCCTGTAAAGAAGAAACATGACCACTCAAGTCCGTAACAATGAACATACAAATAAGAACTTTTATCCACTCTATCCACTTCCTCAGAACACACAATTTACAGGTGAGCATAAGATGGAAGCACATGGAGCAGCTCGTACACACGATCTTCAGCTGCAAGCGGTACACTAGTATTTCTAGACCAGTTCTGGATTTCTGACAAATCCAAACTGATGTATTATGAGGCCAGCGGCACTATCGTCTCCAGTGCTCCCGGGCAGTATGAATAACAGAGCTTAGAAGATACCATGGATTAGTGACTCTCACGGAGAACTAAGGTGTGGTAAAAGCCCAGCTTTTGCAGCACCTTTAATGACTTTTCCCCACCACCACCTTCACCACCACGTTAGTTGTGAGTGCTGATTGAAATACGCTAAACGCTAGAGATGCCCATATATTCCTATGAGCGTCTCTACCATTTAGCGCATGCCAATCATTAGCATGTGCTAAAAATGCTACTGGAACGCATTACCAAAAGCCATGAAAACAACTTATGATCACCTAAACTTCCGGAAATCATTAAAAACTAACCTGTTCAAAAAGGCATACCCTACTGACCCAACTTAAATGCCTGTACCCTGCAACACAACGAAACCAAAGCTCGTAATGGACATATAATAACTCTTCCTCGCTACGATTTTCATGTATTTATTTATTTGTTACATTTGTATCCCACATTTTCCCACCTATTTGCAGGCTCAATGTGGCTTACATAGTACCGTTAACGGCGTTAGCCGATTCCGGTCTGAAACAAATACAAGGTATGAACAATGCAAGGTGATATTGTGATAGAATGAGGTACATGAATGGTAGGTACAATTGGGGGGAACTTAGAAAAGGAGAGGAAGAGTCAAGAAATGTCCATAACGGTCTTTGGTTACATTGTGTCGCAGGTATCCCTAATGTGTCTGTACACACGAACCTTATTCTACCACAACATTAGTGTATTTGTTAATACCGGAATTGGCGAACGCCTTTACGGTACTATGTAAGCCACATTGAGCCTGCAAATAGGTGGGAAAATGTGGGATACAAATGTAACAAATAGATAAATAAATAGAGTTGTTAGTTAGAAACTCTACAACAGTAACGAATACTTCTAACAGAGCAATATTTATATTAATGGAACTAGCAAGATAGTTGATATACTTATCAAGTCACAGATCTGTGAGGAATAGCACTGGACTTACATAGGCAAAAAGACCCCAGAATGGAGGATGGTGTTATAGGCATAATGCCTGAGTCCTTTTCATCTGTTATGTTGACTGAGAGGTTGTATTCCCTCTATATATTGTTGCACTTTAGCATGGTCCATGAATTTGTGTGTTTGATTGTCGAGTGTGACCCTGAGGATGGCCAGATAAAGTCCATCCCAGCTTATAGGAGAGAAGTTGTTTTTGCTCAATTGCAGTTTCTTTGGCAAAATCGGAAAGGAGGAGAAGTTTAGATCCTTTCCATTGCAGATTAGAAATCTGTTTGCTCTTGGCAAAGATATCGGAGAGTTGTTGAAATCTAAGAATTTTTATGATAATGGGTCTAGGCCCCCTCTGAGATGGTGATCTGAAGTTGGGCACTCTATGGGCTCTCTCCAATTCAAACGGTATTTTAAAATTGATCTCCAACAAAGTAGGGAGCATCTCTTCCAGAAAGGCAACTGGGTTAGAGCCTTCAGCTCCCTCAGGTATTCCCGATATACAGAGATTACAACTTGATCGATTGCTGGGTTCCTCCAACTCAGCCTTCAACAACTCTTTTTGTGATTGAGGTTGTACGACTGTATAGCACCTTCCACGTTTTATACTCCAATACTCAGTTTTCTAAGTTAGAGATACGATCCGAACATGATTGTAACTTACAATGCATTTCAGAAATTTCCATCTTCAGAGCAGCAGTGCTGGAAGCATTGTCTTGCAGCATATTCTTAATCGCCGCAATTTCAGCCAGCGCTTGATCAAGTAAGTCTTGTTGCTCGTGGCTTGGCGCCATCTTAAGTGGCATAGGACAGTCTGATGTAAACCTCTTACTACTTGTTTCGGTGACGTAATGGGCTTCCACATTGTTGTTTTTACCAGTTGCCGTTCCCTATCTTGCTTATATTATTGGCGATGAATTTGTAGAGTTAATTTAGTGGAGCATGGAGGAGCACATATGCTGCCATCTGTCAGCAAGACAAGCTCCACCCCAGTGGGCCTGGGTGGGCACCCACTTTAGGCTCAGGCTCACCCATAAGTGGCACAACTCTGATGTGGTTGGCGAGGCTCCATAAGCCTTGTCAGCAGAAGACTCCCAGCATCTCTCCCTCCCATCCCCCACAGGCATTTTGGCATCTGTCAACTCAATCCTCCAACCTCTCTGTACCTTTTCAATCTTTCAATGTTTTGCGAATAGCGACTCATACCTGCAGCTCATGCCAGCCCAGAGCCTTCCCTCTGATGTGACTTCCTTTTTCCACAATAGTGGTACCATGTCAGAGGGAAGGTTCTGGACTGGTGAGAGCAGTGGGTATGAGTCACTGTTTGCAGAAAGTGAAGCACTGAAGATTTGAAAAGGTATGAAGGGGAGGCGAGGAGGGTGGAATTGAGAAAGTATTGGTCGCCTGGGGGAGGGAGTGGAGGGAGAGATGCCGGATGCCAACCCACTTTAGGCTCAGGCCCACCCAAAATTGGTTGTCTGGCTACTCCCCTGCTCCACCCCCTCCGGTTTGGACAAGTTTCTGAAGAGCAGGTCTGTTAACATTTATCAGTCAGACATGGGATTATTATCTCTCACGTCTAGATCTCCCCACTGATGTCTTCTGGATCCTTCCAAGTGCTGAGTGGAGGAGTAGCCTAATGGTTAGTGCAATGGCCTGAGAATTAGGGGAACTGGGTTCAACTCCCACCGCATATCCTCATGACTCTGGGCAGCCCTCCTTAATCCCAGATACAAAATAAGTAAACTGCTTTGATTGTAATTACAGCAAGGCAGTGTATTAAATCCTATTCCCTTTCCAAGTGATCCAAAACAGCCATTGTCAGAGACAAGAAATGGGGCTCCACAGATTTGTGATCAGATCCAGCATAGCACATCTTCTGATCACAATTATACCATTGCTATAATGAGTGTCTGTTCAAAGTGATGTTTTGTTTAGTCAATAGAATTCTATTATTCAGAACTTTTTTTTCAATTTAGAGCATAAATGGAAAGCAGCAGTAAATACAGAAGGCATTTAAAAGGATGCTTGCTATGAAGTACTCAATCAGAATTCTCCGAACCCTGCCGGAAAAGTAAAAGTACAAAATACAAACCAAGGACAAGAAGCATTTAATGGACTATTTATCTGAGAACCTGCTGTGCTTCTCACCTCTGTAGCATAGATAATACATATTTTCGCCGCTGAGCAGCGTAATGATACTGAAACCAACTAGAGAATTTCATTGTGTTACTTTAAAATGAGTAATTTGATTTCACTATGCAATAACAAGAACTTTATCCTAAAAAACAATCTTTGGATAAATGTTCAGCCAGCGGCGGCGAGCGTTTTTTTTTAGCCACCACCAGGGTTATCCCCGGATATTTTATTTATTGGGATTTATTAACTGCCTTTGTGAAGATTCACCAAAGGCAGTGTACAGCAGGGTATGATTTAACATAAAGCTTACAATTTTGTGAGCCCTCCTGGGACAGAGAAATATCCAGAGTACCTGAATGTAACTCACCTTGAGCTACTACTGAAAAAGGTGTGAGCAAAATCTAAATAAATAAATATATGGACTGTTGCTACTATTGAAGATTCTACATGGAATGTTGCCACTTTTGGAGATTCTACATGGAATGTTGGTACCATTTGAGATTCTACACAGAACGTTGCTAGTGGCCTAGTGGTTAGAGCACCGGTCTTGTAATCCAGAGGTGGTCAGTTCAAATCCCACTGCTGCTCCTTGTGACCTTGGGCAAGTCACTTAACCCTCCATTGCCCTCAGGTACAAACTTAGATTGTGAGCCCTCCTGGGACAGAGAAATATCCAGAGTACCTGAATGTAACTCACCTTGAGCTACTACTGAAAAAGGTGTGAGCAAAATCTAAATAAATAAATATATGGACTGTTGCTACTATTGAAGATTCTACATGGAATGTTGCCACTTTTGGAGATTCTACATGGAATGTTGGTACCATTTGAGATTCTACACAGAACGTTGCTAGTGGCCTAGTGGTTAGAGCACCGGTCTTGTAATCCAGAGGTGGTCAGTTCAAATCCCACTGCTGCTCCTTGTGACCTTGGGCAAGTCACTTAACCCTCCATTGCCTCAGGTACAAACTTAGATTGTGAGCCCTCCTGGGACAGAGAAATATCCAGTATACCTGAATGTAACTCACCTTGAGCTACTACTGAAAAAGGTGTGAGCCAAATCCAAATAAGTAAACAAACATAATAATAGTAAAATAACCAAGAATAAACATAAATACAATAAAGGGCCCTTTTACTAAGGCGTGTAGGCGCCTACGTATGTCCAACACGCATCAAATTGAAACTACCACCCAGCAACCACATGCCCCAGGTAATAATTCCATTTTTGATGCGCGTCCAAAACACGCAGTAGAAAATATTTTCTATTTTCTACCGTGTGGCACTTACCCGGTGGTAACTGGCAGTTTACGTGCACTGACACCGCCCGGTTAGTGCGTGAGACTTTACTAAGTTGATGGGTGGTGGTAAGGTCTTAGGCTGAAAATGGACACATGCTGTTTTTAATTTTGCTGCATGTCCATTTTCGGCCACCGAAAAAAAAAGAAATATGCCTTTTCCCAGACACGCTGAAAAATGGACCTGCGTGCGTCCATAACACATGCCTACACCAGCGCAGGCCACTTTTCGATTGCCTTAGTAAAAAGGCCCCTAAATGAGGTACGCCCCCCCTCAGGTACTCCGTTCTGTAGATAAATCTCTCTTGTCTGTCCCCTTTTCCTCTACTGCTAATTGCATAATCCGTTCCTTTAAATCGCTGCACCTCACGCCTGGAATAGACTTCCCGAGCCTGTATGTCTAGCCCCATCTTTGGCCGTTTTCAAGTCCAGACTGAAAGCCCACCTCTTTGACGCTGCTTTTGACTCCTAACCACTACTCACTTGCCCTGTACCCTTTTATCCCCGCCTCTTTAATTCCCTTACCTCTTAGTTGTTCTGTCTGTCTGTCCTATTTAGATTGTGAGCTCTTTGAGCAGGGACTGTCTTTTCGTGTATGGTGTACAGCGCTGCATATGCCTTGTAACGCTATAGAAGTGATAAGTAGTAGTAGTAGTAATGTAGAAGCCTGCCCTTGCAGATCAGCAACGCGGCCGCACAGGCAGGACGTCAGACTCACAGAAACAGAAGCCTGCGCGGCCGCATTGCTGATCTGCAAGGCCAGGCTTCTAGATGGAATGTTGCTAGTGGAGGAGTAGCCTAGTGGTTAGTGCAGTGGAACATGGGATGTTGTTACTATTTGAGATTCTGGAATGTTGCTATTACTTGAGATTCTACATGGAATGTTGCTACTATGGGAGATTCTGTTGCTACTATTTGAGATTCTACATGGAATGTTGCTACTATTGGAGATTCTGTTGCTACTATTTAAGATTCTACACGGAATGTTGCTATTCCACTAGCAACATTCCATTTTTAGATTATGAGCTCTTTGAGCAGGGACTGTCTTTTCGTGTATGGTGTACAGCGCTGCGTATGCCTTGTAGCGCTATAGAAGTGATAAGTAGTAGTAGTAAACTTGAAAACAGTAAATAGAAACCTAATAATAGAACTACCGTGAAACAGTATCAAAAATCTACACTTTTAACACCGGCACGAAACATCAAAAGTTCATCACGTACCTTCCTAAACCTCCACTACCCTAATTGTAGAGGACTCAAATACAAATCATTACACGCATCTACCTTCACATACCTCTGCACAAAAGCATGGAACAAACTACCGAACACTATAAAAATAACACGTAACTTGACAGACTTCAGGAAATTATTGAAAACGCACTTGATCGAAGAAACTTACAATAAGAATCCTCCTTAAGAACTTGATTATTCTATAGCTAAACCGACCACCTACTGATCCCTCTGAATTGATTATATTAGCCATATTATCATTATTGGTCATTACATTTTACTGCTTTTTATTATGTTTTATGTAAATCTTTCTACAGACATATCTTCCTTATTTCTTACATAGTAATAAGTTAAATTAGAACAAACCTCTTACTCTGTTCATAATTATGTCTTTTGCAATATAATGTAAGCCACATTGAGCCTGCAAATAGGTGGGATAATGTGGGGTACAAATGCGGCAAATAATAAATACCAGAGATATAGTACAATGTTAGCATAATACTAATGATAAACCTAATAAGCTGGCATTAGAGCATTCAACTAACATAGATACGATGCTAAAGATTTTCTACAATACGGCTTACCATTTAGCTGAGAAACCATATAGCTGAGGATATTCAGTGCGGGTCAAGTTTGGATGCCAGCATTGCATATCTGGGTTTATGCAGCTGGCTATCTCTTAGCCAGTTAAGTGCTATATTCAGCACTTAACTGCCTAAGCAACATCTCATAAAGATAAGGTTAAGGGGCCCTTTTACATAGGCGTACTGAAAAATGGCCTGCGGTAGTATAGATGTGCGTTTTGGGCGTGTGCAGAATCATTTTTCAGCGCACCTGTAAAAAATGCCTTTTAAAACTTTTTTGCCAAAAATGGACGTGCGGTAAAGTCTCGTGCGGTAACCAGGCGGTAATGACCTACGCGTGTCAATTGCCACTTGGCGCGCATCCAAAAATAAAAATTATTTTTCAGACGCGCGTATTGGACACGCACCAAAAATGAAATTACTGCAAGAGCCACATGGTAGCTGGACGGTAACACCATTTTGGCACGCTCTGTCCTTGCCCTGCATCCTGTTGCTGTGATGGTTTCGGGATTCGAAGTGGCCTCGCGAGACTTCAACTCTCACCAGCCATTTTGAATCCCGAGACCGTCACAACAACAGGATGCAGGGCAAGGACAGAGCTCCGGGCAGGAAAGAGGGGGCTCTTTCCTGCCCCGAAGAGGTCACTAGACCACCAGGCTAATAGATAGTAAGTAAGGGGAGGGGGAGGTGACCCGGGGGAGGGGAGGTGACAGGGGGGGGCAGGGGAGGGGAATATATGATAGGGGTGGGATGAGGATGCAAAAGGGGCAGGGTGTGGGTGGGACAGGGGCGGGACATGTGTCCTATTTTTGAGAGGACAAACTATGGTAACCCTAGGTGGCGGTAAGGGCTCCCGTGCTAACCCGGTGGCAATCAGGCAGAGCGCGACACTGCCCAATTACAGCCGGGTACACTCTGGCACTAGAAAAATAAAAATGTTTATGTAGAACCAGATATGACGGCATACAGGGGGGGGGGGGGGGGGGGGGGGGGGGGGAATTACCGCCAGGCTGCTGTGGTAGCCCAGCGGTACTTCCTCTTTAGTGAGTGGTAAGCCTACGTTGGGCTTACCGCCATTTTGCAAATGGGGGCCCTCAGTGTGTTGTATCAGAAAAGACAGGTGCATTAATTCATGCTTTCATAACCCTGGCTCTCTGCAAATGCATTTTCTGCCAGGAATGCATGGACAACTGGTCTGTAGCATATGGTGCATGTTGGACTACAGCTCGCAACTACTACTACTACTACTATTTAGCATTTTTATAGCACTACAAGGCGTACGCAGCGCTGCACAAACATAGAAGAAAGACAGTCCCTGCTCAAACAGCTTACAATCTAACCAGGACAGACAGGACAAATAAGGGAAAAGGACAAAGAGTAGCAAGATTCCGTGCAGAATCTCAAAGAGTAGCAAGATTCCGGAGTCCCACTGTAGCAACATTCTGTGCAGAATCCCAAAGAGCAGCAAGATTCCGGAATCTCAAAGACTACTACTACTACTTATTACTACTACTACTATTTAGCATTTCTGTAGCGCTACAAGGCTTACGCAGCGCTGCACAAACATAGAAGAAAGACAGTCCCTGCTCAAAGAGCTTACAATCTAATAGACAAAAATAAAGTAAGCAAATCAAATCAATTCATGTGTACAGGAAGCAAAGGTCCAACTCACATTAGAATTCGAATACTTCACATGCACCTGGGGCAGCCAGGTCTGGGGTGGATAAGCCCTCGCCCACGGTTAGTGAACTTTCAAATGGGGGAGGACAGAAGAAAAGTATTTAAAAAAATATAGCGAGGCTATAGAAAAGAAACAAAAGTGAATAATTAAGTGTTTCCAAATGCTCCTGTAATGTGCATTTGCAAGAATGATTAAATTGTCAAAAATGCAAATATAATGGTCAAACTGATTTGAGCCAGCAGGTACCCTGACTAGTTTGGAATAATCCCTGTTAATGCAAGAGTGAATAGTTTCAGCCGTTACAGGGAGTCTGAGAGACACGTCTGCAGTTAACATATGAGTGTAGTTATAAATTACACATGGGATCTGCTTTGTAATTCTTACTGTGCTTATCATTAAAAAAAAAAAAGACACATTGCCAATCACTGAACCTCTGTTTTGTGCTCACTACACCGGAAGACTTGTGTGATCTGTAAATAATAATGCAGAAACGTTTGAATTAATCCACAAATGCCAAGTTACCCAGTTCCAGGCTGGAGATTTTGGAACAGTGCTGGATTTCTGACCACCCCATCCCGGTGCATTATCCAGCTAATTTTCGAAAGTGATCGCCGGCCATCTTCCGGCACAAATCAGGAGATGGCCGGCGATCTCCTGAACCCGGCGAAATCGATATAATCGAAAGCCGATTTTGGCCGGGTTCAACTGCTTTCCGTTGCGGAGCCGGCGAAACATCAAGGGGGTGTGTCGGTAGGGTAGTGAAGGCGGGACGGGGGCGTGCTCACGAGATGGTCGGCTTCGCCTGATAATGGAAAAAAAAAAAGCCAGGCTTGACGAGCATTTCGTCGGCTTTACTTGGTCCCTTTTTTTTTCACGACCAAGCTTCAAAAAGGGGCCCCAACTGACCAAATGACCACCGGAGGGAATCAGGGATGACCTCCCCTTACTCCCACAGTGGTTACCAACCCCCTCCCACCCAAAAAAAAGAACAAAAAAAAACGTTTTTACTAGCTTCTATGCCAGCCTGAAATGTTATACCCAGCAGTGCCGCAGAGCAGAGTACTTCCTTCCTGCTGCGTCCAAACAGCCTCTTTGGATGCAGCAGGAAGGAAGGAAGGACTCTGCTCTGTGGCGATGCCGCGCACAGGAACAGGAGAGCAATGCTAGCACCGGACCCTGGGGAAGTTTGCTGTGCACACTGACAGGACGGAGCAGGACAAGTAAGCGGAGTGGGGCGGGTGGGCCCGGTGAGGGGGCGGGCCCGGCTTTGTCTCTTGGCGGCCCTGAAGTCACAAGACCCTCCATTGCTTCTGGTGTGGAGTATTTCCTAATTGCCTTGCTGCTGAAATGTTTCGGAGGTCTTTTACAAAATGGCGGGTAGCCCACGCTAAAATGGAACTACTTCTGGCTCAACGTTCCTGCTGGAGTGTGTGGCACTTCAGGCACTCTGGAAAATGAGTGCAGTGCTACCCCGGCATTAATTGGGCATCACCCTGTGCTGCCTGGTTACTGTTGGGGTTACCACGGGAGCCATTGCCGTCACCTGAATGGGTGGCAGTAAGTGCTCCCCGCCGCATGACGATGCGGTAAGGGTTATCTTACGATATGGCTTTTGTTTGGGAGGGGGTTCTTTTTACCTGCTGCAGTAAAAAGGGCCCTGGCACACAGGAAAAATGGCCCCCACCACCACCACCGCAGGGCCTTTTTCCCGCAACTTAGTAAAAGGACCCCTTAGTGCCTCGCTGCACTTTTGCTGCTTAGACGCTAATTTATTTCTCTTCGTACTTTTGCCGCTACCACAGAGAAGTCTGCTATACATTCCATTCCATATTACATTGATCAGATGCATTGACCCCTGAAGCAGGCATTCGCGCCGAAACATGGATCCATGTTGGATCCATGTGTAGCATTGTGTCACTCTCTGGTGGAGTTTATACTGCAATTGGGCAGACTCTGTGTTTGAATCATTGTGTATTTGTGTTGGGATCCCATTGGATTTTAATCAGTTATTAACTTTTCACATCTAAATATATAAAGGAATTAGAAAAGGTGCAGAGAAGGGCAATGAAAATGATAAAGGGAATGGAACGACTTCCCTATGAGGAAAGGCTGAGAAGGTTAGGGCTCTTCAGCTTGGAGAAAAGGCGGCTGAGGGGTGATATGATAGAAGTCTACAAGATAATGAGCAGAGTAGAGCGGACAGATGTGAAGCGTTTGTTTAAACTTTCAAACAACAATAGAACCAGGGGACACAAGATGAAGCTAGAATATGGTAGATTTAAAACAAATAGGAGAAAGTTTTTCTTTACTCAGCATGTAGGTGGACTATGGAACTCGTTGCCGGAGAATGTAGTGACAGCAGCTGGCCTTACAGAGTTTAAGGGGGGTTTGGACAGATTCCTGAGGGAAAAGTCCATTGAACATTATTAAAAATTATTTTTTTTAAATTGTGGGTCTTGCCGGGTTCTTGAAGCCTGGATTGGCCGCTGTCAGAGACAGGATGCTGGGCTTCCTGGACCCTTGGTCTTTTCCCAGTATGGCGGTGCTCATGTGCTTTCCCCTGTTTTGGGCCTGTGGTGTATCCCTACTCCCCATTGACTCTGATGCTGGTTTGACTTAGGGTGTTTTGTCTCCTCTTGCTGTGTTTGGAGTATTATAAACCATTTGGGTACAGAGAAAAACCTAATGCATCTGAATGTAACTCACCTTGAGCTACCAATGAAAAGGTGTGAGTTAAATTGAAATAAACAAATAAAATCTTCCACAGCAAAAATTTTTCTTTAACGATGATAGAGCATGGAGAGCTGAACAGAGATTTCAATCCAAGAGCAGCAATTAACACTAAATATACAACAATCAAAGATAAATATGATGTTCAGTCAATTTAATACAAAAAAATAAAATATTAACCCAAGACACAAGTTATTAATATATTGTATTAAGATCTTCATCTAGTGAGAGAACATTTTTTATTAAAGTGGAGTGGAAGAGTGGCCTAATGGTTAGTGCAGTGGGCTTTGATCCTGACAACCTGGGTTTGATTCCCACCACAGCTCCTTGGGTAAGTCACTTAACCCTCCATTGCCCCACATAGATTGTGAGCCCACTAGGGACAGCAAAAGTACTTGTATATAATGTGTATAGCACAGTGTACATCTAGTAGCACTATATAAATGGGTAGTAGTAGTAAGTTCCTGTAGGTTTTGGGGCCCTTTTACCAAGCTGCTATCATGCGCCTAACACAGCTTAAAATGGTGTACTGCGGGACACACTACTAAATTAGCTTACACTAATCAGGGCATGTGACAGAACAGTGTGCTTTAAGCCTGTAAAATGTATTGGATATTTCCTGAAGTGTATTTCTCCAGTTTGGCCAGCAGGTGGAGCATGTTTATGTTTTGAAGCTGCTGCAGAACCAAGGCTGTTTTTCTTTGTTTAAACCTTTTGGAAAGGTAGTCAGCGGTATACTTTCAAAGATTGTTGTTCTGGGCTCTGATTGGCCCAGTAGCTCATTTTCATTTGGATTTTACTGGCTTTTTCCCCAGTCTTAGCCCGGGAGAAGAGACAGATCTCTTTACTGAGGCCCTGTGATCAGTTATATCTGATAATCTGTGAGCAGCATACTTCCCGATCTCCCCAGATACTTTTTAGAAAGTAAACAAATGTTTAGATAGTTTTATAATTGATCCATATTTCAATTACCTGTTATTTTTTACTGATTGCACTTTTTCTGTTTCACTGTTCAATTTTTAAGACAATAAAAAATGATCATTTTGTTGACTCTGCCTGTCTGGACTGATTAAGAATCCTGGTGGTTTGTGTGTTGGGTCTGTGAGTGCTTTCTGGGAACTGTGGGACCACTGGGAGTGTGGCCTCCAGTAACCTAGAAATCACTGGGGATAATTTGAGAGTGGGAGACTCACCCAGAGGCAGTTGAGACCCAGTCGGTGGGAAGAGGGTACTAATATAGAGCACAAGTGGCAGGTGCAGGAGGACCTGACCTGTGCTGGGGATAGACCCTCTAAGTGGCCAAGGAGTAACCCCAGGCAGGTGGTGAGGCATTTCGTGACAGGGCACTAAAAGCTGTTTGTTTTTTTTGGGAGGAGGCATGTCGGGGGTGGAGAGTAGTCATTCCTGTGCTAAACTATTAGAGATCCTTTTACTAAGGTGCAGTAAGTGCTAATGCATACTTGCTGCAACTTAAAAATGGCTTACCATGAGACACGTTCAGGCATCCTGTGGCAAGTTCCAAATCTGCATGCACACTACCTTTATACTAAAATTTTAAATTTTTGTTGGAGGGGGCATATCTGGGGGAGGGGGCAGAGAGTTGGCATTCTTGCACTAATGAGTTAGCGAGTCAGCTCCTCCTCCCCCATTCTCTATTTCTGTGGATAACAATCTCATCCTTCCTGTCTCAGCTCGTAACCTTGGGGTCATCTTTGACTCCTCCCTCTCCTTCTCTGCACATATTCAGCAGATTGCTAAAACCTGTCGTTTCTTTCTCTATAACAGGGGCGTAGCCAGATACCCAATTTTGGGTGGGCCTGGGCCCAAGATGGGTGGGCAGAAGAACTTCACCCTGTCCCACAAGTGATTTGGTCTCTCCCTCTCTCATTTGCATGCCATATGGTCTCTCAAACATTCCTCTCCCCCATACCTTTTAAATAGCAGATTTTCACTGGCAGCGAGCAGCAACTAATACACACTGCTTATGTTGGCCCCACAGTCTTCTATCTGATGCAACTTCCTGTTTCTGCATAGGTGGGAATATATTAGAGGGAAGGCTGGTATGCAGGAAGGACAGTTGTTGGGAATTTTCAGCTGGTGGGGCTTGGGGATCCCTGCCAGACACTTCATAGGTGTGCTGCTACTGGGTGGGCCTGAGCCCAAAGTGGGTGGGCCTGGGCCCACCTAGGTCCACCCTTGGCTACGCCACTGCTCTATAATATCTGCAAAATTCTCCCTTTCCTTTCTGAGCACACTACCAGAACCCTCATCCACACTCTTATCACCTCTCGCTTAGACTATTGCAACTTGCTTCGCACAGGTCTCCCACTTAGCCATCTCTCTCCTCTTCAATCTGTTCAAAATTCTGCTGCACGACTAATATTCCGCCTGTGTCGTTATGCTCATATTAGCCCTCTCCTCAAGTCACTTCACTGGCTTCCTATCCGTTTCCGCATACAGTTCAAACTCCTCTTATTGACCTATAAGTGCATTCACTCTGCAGCTCCTCAGTACCTCTCCACTCTCATCTCTCTCTACATTCCTCCCAGTCCCGGGGAACTCCGTTCACTGGGTAAAACTCTCTTATCTGCACCCTTCTCCTCCACTGCTAACTCCAGACTCCGTTCCTTTTATCTTGCTGCACCATATGCCTGGAATAGACTAGTACGTCAAGATCCATCTCTGGCCATCTTGATATCTGAGCTAAAAGCCCACCTTTTTGATGCCGCGTTTAACTCCTAACCCTTATTCACTTGTTCAGAACCCTTATTTTATCATCCTCACTTTAATAGTCCCTTATCTCTTGTTTGTCCTGTTTGTCTGTCCTAATTAGATTGCAAGCTCTGTCGAGCAGGGACTGTCTCTTCATGTTCAAGTGTAGAGCGCTGCGTACGTCTAGTAGCGCTATAGAAATAATAAGTAGTAGTAGTAGTAGTGAGTCCACATTACCGTGTGCTAACTGGTTAGTGCAGAATTACCCCATGAGTCCATACCACCTACAAAAGAGGTGGTGGTAACTGTTCCTGTGGTAATTCTTTTGAATGGCCGCACATGCTAATGGCAACATTAGTGCACTGCCATTAATGGAAAAAAAAATAGGAAATTGACCATTTTCCTGCTGTGATAAAAATGGCCTTAGCGCACAGGAAAAACCTTCGTAAGGGCGTGCTAAGGCCACGTTTTACAGCAGCTTAGTAAAAGGACCTCTTTGTGCCTTAGCAGGTTCATTTTTCACTTTTTTATTTTTTAGTTATCAAGTTGGTTCTACACCATTCTTTCTTGGTTGAACCGAATGAAGATTAAGGGCCCTGTTAACTAAGCTGAGTTATAGGCACGCTAGCATTTTTAGTGCACACTAAGAATTAGCTCGATAAATGCAGCGTGTGCTAATTTTAGCCCTTAGTAAACTGGGCCCTCAATTAATTTATTAATATGCATCTTAAGGAAAGGCCCAATTTTGGTCTTCCAGATGGGCGCTGGACATCTCTAAATTCTGTTCCTACAAGTCATAGATGAAAGTAAATTAAGATACTCACCAGAGTGTTGGAGCTGTTAGGAACAGACCATGGAACATTTAATAACCCAATGCTGGATTTATAGCTATGATTGTGGTATTCAAGACAGTAATCCAGTTGCCCCCTAGGGCAATCGGTTGGCTTCAATATCTGTCTAAAATTATATCTGCTGATATGTTAGCCATATAAAAGATGCTACCCAGGTCCAAAAAATGTAATTTACTTGATATTCCAATCTGTTGTATTTCGAAAGTGTACTCATTTAGAACTTAGATTGTGAGCCCCCTAGAGACAGAGAAAGTACCTGGATATAATGTGTACAGCACTGTGTACATCTAGTAGCACTATATAAATGGTTAGTAATAGTAGTAGTAGTAGTAGTAGTAAGTTCTTTTAGGTTTTGGGTTCAATAAAATCATTAGACTGATAAGAAAAAGTAGAATCATTGAAACTGAAATAAAAATGTGATACATTTCAGTTTTAGAGATCCTTTTACCAAACTGTGATTAAAGTTGTACTTAGTGTGCCCTTACATGGGTTTTTCCTGTGTACTAAGACCATTTCTACCGCAGTCAGAAAATGGCTGATTTTCAATTTGTTTATTTTATTTATTTGTTACATTTGTACCCCACATTTTCCCACCTCTTTGTAGGTTCAATGTGGCTTACATAGTGCCGGAGAGCAGTTGCAGACTCCGGTGTATACAAATACAAGGTGAAGTTGTGATACGGTAAGGTTCATGTGGTAGGACCACATAGAGGAATCGTTCGATAGGAGAGTTCGGTGATGGCCATTACGAACTTTTGTGTTGTTGTGTTGGAGAGATCAAGCATTTACGTTGGATCTGTAGAGTAAGCCTTTTTAAACAGGTGGGTCTTGAGTGTCTTTCTGAAGTGTAGATGGTCGTATATGGTTTTCAAGTCTTTTGGTAGTGCGTTCCATAGTTGTGTGCTGATGTAGGAAAAACTGGATGCGTACGTTGATTTGTATTTGAGTCCTTTGCAGCTTGGGTAGTGTAGATTTAGGTACGTTCGTGTTGATACGGATGAGTTTCTGGCTGGTAGGTTGATTAGGTCTGTCGTGTAATCCGGTGCTTCACCGTATATGATTTTATGAACCATAGTGCAGATTTTGAAGACAATGCGTTCTTTGATTGGGAGCCAGTGTAAGTTTTCGCGCTTTCGAATCGTGTTTTTCCGAAGATGAGCCTTGCAGCTGTGTTTTGTGTGGTCTGAAATTTTTGTTCTTTGCATCCTGTGTAGATTCCATTGCAGTAGTAAGCATGGCTCAGTACCATCAATTGTATCAGGTTGCGGAATGTTTCCCTCGGGAAGTATTGTTTCACGCGTTTGAGTTTCCACATTAATGACCATGTGTTAAAGTTGTCATTGGTGTTTAGCCATTAAAAAAAAATTACCACTGGAGCACTTACTGACACCTATTTTGTAGGTGTTGAGGGCTTCCCCGGTAATCCTGAGCACAGTAATGTGGATGCATTAAGGGGTTCTTTTATGAAGCTGCAGCAAAAGGGGGTGTTTTTGACTCACGCCAAGCCCCCTTTTTACCGCAGCAGATAAAAGGCAGGTCTTTGTTTTTTTCAAGAAATGGCCATGTGGCAAGTGAAGCACTTGCCGTGCAGCCATTTCAGGGAGGAGCCCTTACTACCACTCATTGAGATGGCGGTAAGGGCTCCTACGCTAACCTGGTGGTAACCAGGCAGCATGCGGCACTGCCCAATTACTGCCAGGTACACATTGGTGCTACAAAAATTGAAATATTTTTGCAGCACCTGACATGGAATGCACTGGGGGAGACAACTACTGCTGGGCTGCTGTGGTAGCCCGGTGGTGCTTCCCTTTTAGCGAGTGACAAGCCCGAGTGGGGCTTACTGCCACTTCGTAAAAGAGCCCCTAACTGATTAGAGCATAAACACTCACTCTCCCCCCCCCCCAACATGCCCCTCTGTGATAAAATAAAAACATTTTTCAGCATGCGAGTACCGTGTCCCCATTGGGAACTTACCACAGGATGCCTGAGCATGTCCCATGGTAAGCCCTGCTAAGCTGCGGTAAGCGCTCACCTCAGCTTAGTAAAAGGACCCCTTAAAATGCTTTATAGGCTGCAGCCTTTTGCTGTTTCTGGTTGAATGACTAGGGTTCTAGATTGTGGTCTCTCTTCAAGGCCTCTAGGAACCACTGCTTTCTTGGTCTTCATGCCCAGTTCTCGAGGGCCACCAACCTGCATAGATCGCATTCCTGCTACCACCAATGTATGCAAATCTCCCCTATTCATATTCACTAGGGCTGTCCTTAAATCCAGTCTGTTGGAGGCCCTCGAGGACTTGAAGACTAATGAACTAGTGAATACAGTTTCAGGGCTTTGCTCGATAAAACTTTTGTTGATATAACTACACAATGGGTAAAGGTCCTTTGAACCAGGTTTGGGTTAATGTTTATGTTTATTACTCGGGATTATCTGGGAAACCTGAGCAGTTGGTAGCCCTGGAGGATCAAAGGAATTGCATGAGATAGATTTGTTTGTACTACCCCCTCGTGCATATTCACTAGAATTATCTGGAAAACCTAGCCGGTAGCCTTCAAAGAGCAGTGCACCCACCCCTGCCTTAGAACGATCTCTTCTACATGCAGCGTAGCCTGTGCTACAGTCTCAATCTAACACTGCTCTGGCAGTTGTCGTAAGTGGGGAAAAGTTTTCTAGCAGTGCAATATAGTTTGGATCCTCACACAATGCCAACACACTTTTCCTTCGTTTCTTCCAATCCCTGTTTCACGCACAAAGCCATTCAGTTCCTTTTGTTTCAAGGAACAAGTGCCTTCGGAGTTAAAGTTCTTTCCATGTAATTGTTTTTTTTTTTAAATAAAAGCCAGTGTAGAAAAACCCATGAAATGAAAACCTTTTAGAAATGATAGCTGCATAAACAAAACATGAATGCATGCAGCAATTTCATGTTCTAAATCCACCCACTCGGTTGTTCTCTAGCATTCAAGAACAGAAGTGCCTGGGCGGATTTACAAGGGTTGAGTTACAGACATCTGTGCTACATTGATCTTAAAAATGCTCATAGGGCAGATTCTTTTCTTCCCAATGGCCTCTTCTGAAAATGTCCCTTCCTTTAACTCTTTGGGGTTTCATATTGAAAACTCTCTTCTTCCGATGTCTTTAAATGTTTGGACCAGGGTTTTCAGTTGCCGGTTAAGAAAGCAGCATTGCAAATATTGGCAAATAGAAGCCATTTGGCTCAGTCTGGACTGGTTCCCCTGACTACAGTACTCTAGCTAAGGGTGTCTCCTAGCTGTCAGCTTCTAGTAGAGTCATTAAGATCTCATCCAGAAGTGAGCATCGGTGTTTGGGGGAGGGTGGAAAGGGACCAAAAAAGATCCCTTCAGTTTTAGTGAAAAGCATCTTGTTGGAAGTTTACAGTCCTGTTCAATAAAAAAACGTTTCCAAAGGTGCAAAAGTCATTTTAGAAAAAGGCCCTTGTGTTCTCCAAACACACCGTACCTCCATTAAGAGCTCCTTACAAAAGCTGTGGTAGAAAATGGCCTTAGCACGCCTTTCTTCGGGTCTTTCCCACACACTAAGGCCCATTTCTACTGCAGCCACAAAATGGCCGACTTTTCCATTTGAGGGTGATCCAATTTGGCATACCCTTTGTTGACAGAGAAGGTTGTACAGCAGGACTCTGTATGCGATTTCTCAGTTAGCAAAAAGTTAACTGTGTTTTATTTGTTCTGCAAGATTAATTCTCTATTGGAAATCAATAGACCCCCGACGCAGGCCTTTACGGCCGAAACACGATTCGTGTCGGGTTACTTTTATTGATCCAAAATAAAGACCTTGTTTAGGAAAACACCATTTGTGAGAGAACTTTTTTGGATCCACTGTTTGTCTGTTTCGACTTTTCCATTTTCCAGGGGTCTTTTACTAAACACTAGCGCAGGTTTTCGGCAGCAGGGCCCATAAAAATAAAATGGGTCCTGTGGTGGATAACATGCGTTAATCTTTCGTAAAAGATCTCCTTCGAATTAATGACTATGTGCTAATATTGCAATTAACATATGGCCGCTAATAAAAATGAGCGCATGAGCTCTTATTGCCACCTGTTTTGCGGGCGGTAAGGTCTCACACGCTAAAACTACACTAATCAGTTAGCATGTGGCAATGCCAATGTGATCAGTGGCATAGCTACTATGGGCCACGGGGGCCTTTGCCCCCGTAGATTTGGCCCTGGACCCCCCTGCCGATGACCCTCTCAACCCCCCCTCCCGCCGCCAACCCACCATCAACCCGCTGTCGCCGTCTGCTACCTTTGCTGGTGGGGGACCCCAACCCCCGCCAGCCAAAGTCTTCTTCCTTCGTTTGGTTTCCGAGTCTGACGTCCTGACTCGGAAACCAAATGAAGGAAGAAGACTTTAGCTGGCGGGGGTTGGGGTCCCCGCCAGCAAAGGTAGGCGACAGCGGGGACGGGCGGGGGTCGAGAGGGTCGTCAGCAGGGGGGGTCAAAGTTGTTCGTGGTGGTCCTGGCGGCAGCGGGGGGTGTCGGCAATGGTGGGTGGGTGTCAGCAATGGCGGCGGGGTGTCAGCAGCGCCGGGGGGGGGGCTAAAATGTGCCCCTCACCTCGGGCTCTGGACCCCCCCTCCCGCCGAAGTCTGGCTACGCCCCTGAATGTGATTAGTGCAGAAATACCTCTCTCTACCCCCCAGACACACCATCTCATTCAGAAAACCCCATTTTTTTAGTACGTGGGTAGTGTGCGCACATCTGAAACTTACTGTAGGACACCTCAGCGCACCCTATGGTAAGCCCTTTAAGAAGCGGTAAGCATGTGTTAGTGCTTACTACAGCTCAGTAAAAGTACCCCAAAGAGATCAAGAGGGGCATTTTCAATATGACTTCTAAGTCGGACTTTGGATGTTTCCCAAATCCGAACAGGAAATATGGCCATATTTTTTTTTTTTTTCGAAAATGGCCACATGCAAGATGTTTTCATGCTCTCTGCATTTATCTTTTTGAGCCATTTTTCAAAAACAAAAAAGTCCAAGTGAAAAATGTAGAAAATCAAGGCTTTGGGATGTAGGAGGAGCGAGCATTCTTAATAGATTGGCCACACAGACATCCTAGGAGACCAGTGGGGCACCCTGGGGGGGGGGGGCACTGCAGTGGACTTCATATAAAAGCTACCAGGTACACATCTGACCGTTACCCCTTTACACTGCACGCTGAGCCCTCCAAAACCCACCAACAACCTAGTGTACCCAGCTGTACATCACTACAACAGCCCTAATGGCTGAAAGGGTCACCTATATGAGGGAAGAGTAGCTCTTGAGCGCATGCCCAGAATGCCAGAGGGGGAGGAGGGAAGGAGGAAGAATTGCATCCAGCAAGAAGAGGACGAAAGGTAGAGTGGGAAAAGGAGGAAAGGAGGGATAGAAAGGAAGACTATAGAGGGATAAGAAAAGCCAGTCGCCCCCCCCCCCTTGAAAAAAAAACATGCTTGTACCCTATTGAAAAGAAAAATGCATTTTCTTTATATAAGAGCCCACACTCGTGTGGAACTGATGAAGACTGAGCCAGGCAGGCGAGCGGCCAATTGCCATTGGGCTCATCGTTGCCTTCAACTCAAGTTCACTGGCATCAAATGCTGCTGCTTTCTCTCCCCATTCCTCTCAATGGCAGAACCTTAACGCCAGTTCCGAACCGCATTGGATTTGCCATGCTACGGGTGTCCTTTTGCTTTCCGCAGTTTTTTGAGCGTTGGTGTGCATAGCTAATGACCCCCATTTGCATGCATTAGCATGTTACTTGTACTGATGGTCAGCGCACATGCTTCCTGCGGTAGGGGTCTTGCAGCATACTGCACTGGTGAACACGGGTGATAGTTCGGTGCTAATGGTCTTAGTACCCGTGTTTATTTTAAAGCGTTTGGACCCTAGTGCCCCTTTTGCTCCTTCATGATCTAACGGCCCCACGGATTTCCTTGCAGGATTTCTGATTCTGATGTACCTGAAAAAAATGTTATGGTGAGTTTTTGCCTCTGTATCAAATTTCTCTTCATATTTTCTTTTAGCCTTTTTTTAAAATCAATGCTTTGTATCTAACTTCCCAGTGTTTACAGGTATGTTGCTTATTTTCTTAATTTGGGTCCTTTTTCCATTCTTTAAAGAACGTTCTTTTGGCTCTAATAACCTCTTTCACTTCACCTTTTAATCAAACTGGCTGTCATTTTCTCGGAGTAGCCTAGTGGTTAGTGCAGTGGACTTTGAGCCTGGGGAACTGAGTTCGATTCCCACTGCAGCTCCTTGTGACTCTGGGCAAGTCACTTAACCCTCCATTGCCCCTAGTACAAAATGAGTACCTGAATATATGTAAACCGCTTTGAATGTAGTTGCAAAAACCTCAGAAAGGCAGTATATCAAGTCCCATTTCCCTTTCCCCCTTTCCCTTTTGACATCACAATATCAGAAGTGAGCCAAGTACCGGGCAATCAAGCCATTGTGACATCACTGATGAGGTTGGCTCTTATTGGTGGAATGAGTGCAGGAGTAGCCTAGTGGTTAGTGCAGTGGACTTTGATCCTGGGGAACTGAGTTCAATTCCCACTGCAGCTCCTTGTGACTCTGGGCAAGTCACTTAACCCTCCATTGCCCCTGGTACAAAATAAGTACCTGAATATATGTAAACCGCTTTGAATGTAGTTGCAAAAACCTCAGAAAGGCGGTATATCAAGTCCCATTTCCCTTTCCCCCTTTCCCTTTTGACATCACAATATCAGAAGTGAGCCAAGTACCGGGCAATCAAGCCATTGTGACATCACTGATGAGGTTGGCTCTTATTGGTGGAATGAGTGCAGGAGTAGCCTAGTGGTTAGTGCAGTGGACTTTGATCCTGGGGAACTGAGTTCAATTCCCACTGCAGCTCCTTGTGACTCTGGGCAAGTCACTTAACCCTCCATTGCCCCTGGTACAAAATAAGTACCTGAATATATGTAAACCGCTTTGAATGTAGTTGCAAAAACCTCAGAAAGGCAGTATATCAAGTCCCAGTTCCCTTTCTTTCCACCATTGTAAATATGTGGAATGCATCTGGTCTGGACTTCCAAGATGGTATTTTTATACAACATCGACGCCTGATTTTATAGTCCTAACCTTTGCAGCTGATCTTTTTAGCCTCTTTTTAACCATTTTCCTCGTTTAATTTGTTGAGTAATATAGCAATTTCAGGGTTTATGAATTTTTACTTGGTAGGTCTTATAGAGTGAAATGAGGTCTCCAAACCATGGAAGGTAGAATGTGGAGTCCCTCAGGGCTCTCCACTTCCCCCTTCCTTGTCAACATTGTGATGGCTACTTTTGGTCACAGACTCACCTGTTTGGTAATTAATGTCCCAAACGATCCCATTTCACTCTTCCTTGAATGAGGTTATGTTAAAATTTCAGGATTGTTTCAATGCTGTTGAGAAATGGGAAATTGCTGCCTGTCTTTAATTGAATATGGAGATGACTAAATTCTTACGGTTTGGTCTTCCATATATCATATCCTGGTGGACAGGCTATGGTTAGAAATTTGGAATTTAGGTTTGAAATCTCCATGTGGATATTGGGTATTATTTTAGATTCTCATCTAAGCATGAAAAATCAAATAAGCAAAGTGGTCCAGGGAGTTTTTTGAATAAATTAAAATTACATGGGGAGGAACTAATTTTAAATATGTCTACTGTTAAGTTGGGTTATATTACCACAAGTTAGGTGCATTTTATTCAATGAGACCGTGTGCTAAAATAACCTGATTTGTCATAAAATAACCCAATTTAATGGTATCCCATGTAGATAACTCTCCCCTTAGACATGTTAAATATTTTCTTTATTTGAACTATTTAAACTAATCTTACAGGCGATCGTACTATTTTACTTGTATTATTGTAATCTTTTATATGGCAGCCAGATTACTATTCCATGTTCTTCGCACTACAAAGGCTACTTTGCTCTTGACTGAACGTTGCTGACTGCCTGTTCAAAGCATGATTTTTTTCTATCACTTTTAGAATAATTTATGGTTTGGCCCCAGGATATATGCTTCATTTCGGGGTCCTTCTGCAAAGGCAAGCTGAAAAATGGCTTGCGGTAGTGTAGGCGTGGGGTTTGGGGCGTGCACTGATCCATTTTTTAGCACGCCTGTAAAGGCCTTTTTAAAATTTTTGCCGAAAATGGATGTGTGTCAAAATGAAAATTGTCGCGCGTCCATTTTGGGTCTGAGATCTTACTGCCAGCCATTGACCTAGCAGTAAAGACTCATGCAGTAACCAGGTGGTAGTGACCTACGCACGCCAAATGCCACTTGGCGCGCGCACATTACACGCACCCGAAAATAAAAAATATTTTTCAGATGCGCGCATTGGACGTGCCCCAAAAAATGAAATTACCACAAGAAGCACATGCTAGTCGGGTGGTAACTCCATTTTGGCGCACGTTGGGCGTACGTAGACACTTACGCGGCTTAGTAAAAGGGACCCTTAGTTCCTCCTCTCTCTTTAAAGAGCTGCTTTCAAATAAAGAATTATTAACTACACTATTTATGTATTTTGTTAAATTCCAACATTTAACAGCCTGAAATGAGAAAGAAGACAAATACCCCTTACATCTAACTGTATGTGCAGGTGGAAAATGAACTAGGACGTCAGATGCACAGAAGCCCTGCAGAGTACAGCGAAGATCAGCTGAGAGGAGCGCGTCTGTGTGGGCCACGCACGCCAGAGTCAGAACAGAAGACAGCACTTCTGCTGCCGGGGGTTCGGGTGGAAGGGGCCCGGCCTGGTGGCGGAGGCGGGTGGGACTGTGGCGCCGGGCCCCCCACAGGGGGGGCCGACAACCTGGGGGGGTGGCAGTGGGAGCGGGGCCGGGGGCCCGGGGGCGGCCTTGTCCCAGGCCCGGCCCAGTCTCTTGGCGGCCCTGGTCTATCCTGATTTCGATTGTAAGCTCTTTTGAGCAGGGACTGTCTTTTCTTCATGTTCAATTGTAAAGCGCTGCATACGTCTGGTAGCGCTGTAGAAATGATTTGTAGTAGTAGTAGTAGTAGTTTTCTAAATTTTATTGTGTTCTGCTAGAACCGTAAATCTCTAGAGACATCTAGACTCTTAAGTTTTGTAATCCACACTAAACCGATTTGGTACGTTGCAGAAACTAAGCGTCTATAAATTGTTTTGTATTCTGTCTTCATGTATAAATAGTGCCATTTACATGTGTAGGCTTCATATGAGTGTAAATGGCAATTTCAGAAAACCATTATTTATGTGCAGATCCACATCAAGGGGGCAGGGCAGGGGGAATTCCTTGAGTGTACCCTTAGTGGGACAAATATCTACACGTGCATTCTCCATTTTACAAAGGGAATGCCTTGTAAGCTCTTTGAGCAGGGACTGTCTTTTCGTGTATGGTGTACAGCGCTGCGTATGCCTTGTAGCGCTATAGAAATGATAAGTAGTAGTAGTAGTAATGTAGAAGCCTGCCCTTGCAGATCAGCAACGCGGCCGCGCAGGCTTCTGTTTCTGTGAGTCTGACGTCCTGCACGTACGTGCAGGACGTCAGACTCACAGAAACAGAAGCCTGCGCGGCCGCATTGCTGATCTGCAAGGGCAGGCTTCTAGATGGAATGTTGCTAGTGGAGGAGTAGCCTAGTGGTTAGTGCAGTGGAACATGGGATGTTGTTATTATTTGAGATTCTGGAATGTTGCTATTACTTGAGATTCTACATGGAATGTTGCTACTATTGGAGATTCTGTTGCTACTATTTGAGATTCTACATGGAATGTTGCTATTCCACTAGCAACATTCCATTTTTAGATTGTGAGCTCTTTGAGCAGGGACTGTCTTTTCGTGTATGGTGTACAGCACTGCGTATGCCTTGTAGCGCTATAGAAATGATAAGTAGTAGCAGTAGAATGCATATTTATTGGGAATTTAAAAAAGCCTTAAAATGTGCTGGTTCTGGCGAAGCATAGCTGGGATATTCTGAACAGTGCTGGGCCCCTGGTTTTGCTGGCGGGGGGTCCCCAACCCCTGCCAGCTGAAGCCTTGTCCGGCGGCAGATTCCCTGCCATGCCCTCTCTTCCTCCTCAAGTCCTGCATGCTCCTTTCAGTGAGTAAGTTCTGGTTCAACAACATCCATTTCAGATTTTTCCAGACTGAAACAGTAAGGAAGATGAAACAAGGGGTTCTTACCTGCTCATTATGGCCTAGAGTTGAGTGGCCACTTTGGATGTGTTTTACGTAGGCGCGCTGGCGTTTTTAGTGTGCGTTAAAAATAGGCACATGCTAAACGCTAAAGACGCCCATAGGAATACATTGGCGTCTTCAGCGTTTAGCGCGTGCCTATTTTTAACGCGTGCTAAAAACACCAGCGCGCCTACGTAAAAGACCCCCTTTATTTGGCATCAGCTTTTCTTGTTAGGGCTGTCCTGGGATGTGAGCAGGAACAAGAGTGACCTCCCCAGGACCCACATTTTGAGGCAGTTCTACCACTAGCTCGGTAGCCTGGTTTCTGACATTATAATTTCCTGTAGGTGCATGGGTGCAGCGTTTTGTTTGTTTGTTCCAGCTGATTTGCCCTGGATAAATAGTAGGTTGGTTCTACGAGTGAGTCATTCATTGTCATTTCTTTTCCAGCTGTCTATCCTACATATCAAATTTTAATTAGTTGCAGGAGAAAGCAAACTAAGGTAATTTATACATCAGGATGCTGTAATTAGAACCATCACAAATGTAAACCTGTTGCCTTCCATTTCTATTTACATCAGAAACTGTTTTGCTAATATCTCAAGCTAAAAATAGCAGGACTCTTATTAGTACCTGTCTCTTTCTCTCTCATGTGAAAACTACAAGTGTAATGCACAATTTTAAGAGTAATTTTCAGGTTTCGCAAGCTTGATCTAGATTGCATATACAGTGCACTCCATTTAAGTGCACGTCGGATAAGTGCATGCTCTGTTTAACTGCATGCCGTACTTCGGTCCTGTTTTTGGCACCATCAATTTCTATGGGGACAAACTTCGGTTTAGCACACCACTGATAAGTGCAAGACTCGCTTATATGCATGGTTCAAGACCGCTCCTCTGCAGGAAAAACTCCACATAAGCGCGCGCATGGAACATGGAAGCCGATTGGCGCGTGACAACCAGCGAGATTTCAAATTTACCGTCCCTTTAACTGCCACAGGCAGAATAAGCGAAAGAATGTTGTTAGAGTGTACACTGGGGTCGTCGTCGCGCAACTGTAAGACTTTAACACTGGCTGAACGAATAGAAGTTCTTAAAAAATTAGAAAACAAACAAAGTCAAGCATCTATTGCTAAAGAATAAGGTGTCAATCCCCGTCAAATTTCACGTATCTTGAAGCAGAAAGACCAGCTTCTGGAAGACTGGCAAAACAATACAAATCCACAATGGAAACGAAAATGGGCGGGAAAAGCTGAGGAGGTAGAAGATACTCTTTTTCAGTGGTTTTCTCAAGTTAGGAGCAGACAGTTTCCTGTCAGTGGTCCACTGCTTATGGAGAAAGCTAATCAGCTAGCTGAAAGACTTGGACTAACTGAATTCAAAGCCACTGTTGGATGGTTGGAAAGATGGAAGGAGAGGAACAACATAAAATTCAAGAAACAGCATGGTGAAAAACAAGACGCTGATGACTTTGGTTCTGAAAATTGGATTGTTTCAGTTCTTCCTACCATCTTGAACGAGTTTGCACCTCCTGACATTTTCACTGTTGATGAAAACGGTCTCTACTGGCGAGCGATTCCTGATGGAACACTTGCATTCAAACAAGCCAAAACTACAGGAGGTAAAACGTCGAAGGACTGACTGATGATCCTCCTTTGCTGCAATATGGATGGGAGTGAGAAATTGGAACCACTCGTCATTGAAAAGAGCAAACAGCCCCGTTGCTTCAAGAATGTTAAGCGACTTCCTGTGTCATACGAGGCTAACGCAAATTCATGGATGACTGAGGAAATTTGGAAGCAGTGGCTAAGCTAAAGAAGTTAGACACTAGAATGCGGGCACAAAAGCGTCAGATTTTGTTGCTTTGTGATAATTGTGCTGCACACAGTGATGATGTCAGGCTGTCTAACGTCAAGGTGGTCTTCCTGTCACCAAACACTACCTCTCTGATCCAACCTAGGGATCAGGGCATAACAGCCAATTTCAAACAACATTATCGGGCTCTTGTGCTACATCGTCTGATGAGCATTGTAGATGACCAGACTGGCAAGGATAAACGTGCTGTTGAACTGGCTCATAATCTATCATTGTTAGATCCCCTACATATGCAGAAAGAAGCCTGGAATCATGTTACACAGGCAACCATTGTGAACTGCTACAAGCGAGCAAGCTTTGTTAGAGATGTGGAGAGGGACAAAACAGATGCAGCTGTTGCAAATGCGTCAGATGAACAGGCTATTCACATCCCAGTCGGTGTTACTGAAGAGGAGTTTCATCACTACGTAGCTGTTGATTACAATCTACAAACAGCTGACGACAGCACTGATGTCCAGATATGTGCCTACATGCAGGCAATGGCTGATGATGAAACAGATGATGAAATGAGCAGCGAGGCACATGCTGACAAAATTCAACAACCTCCTGTCACTTTTGCAAGAGTGCTGGATAGTCTCAACACCGTTCGGGCCTATCTGGAGGCCACTGGATGTCAGCGCTATGACAGTTTTTACCGTCTGGCAGACGTAGTCAATGGAACTCACAGACACAAGACTGTACAGAGGACTATGACTGATTACTTCAAGTAAGCCTGATGTCAGTTAACGGAGACTGTTCTGTACATATGTTTATCAGATGTCAAGCTTCTTTGGGTCACAACGGTTAAGTGCACGCTCCGGTTAACTGCATGTATTTCTTTGGTCCCAGACCCTTGCACTTAAGCGGATTGCACTGTATATGGTCATGTTCAGCTTAGTTTAGGTGCTAACCAGATACATTCAGCGACACTATCCAGTTAAGTACAGTGAAACCTCGGTTTTCGTTGACTTCGGATTTCGTCGTTTTCGGTTATCGTTGCTTTGTTTTGCGAAATTTTTGTCTCGGTTTTCGTCGGTCGCCTCGGATTTCGTCGGCGTGCCCATGCTGCTAATTTTGCGTTCTCATGTGTCGTTCTTCTGGGGCATTGTTTCTGGTTGTGGTATCATACTGCTGCTTCTGGTTCAGTGCCTGTACAAAATCGCCAGCTCTATAATGAGAAAAATTTCTTGTTTCTTTTTCGTCGATATTTTTCGGACGAATTATCGACGAAAACCGAGGTTTCACTGTACTGATGAATATACTCAGTTAGCCCCAGACAAGTGATTTACATGGCCAAGATTGTCTCATGGCAGTTTAAATCACTTTTGAATATCGACCCGTAAGAGTTCAATCACTTAACAAAGGGGCCCTTTTACTAAGCCACATAGGTGCCTACGTGTGCCCAATGTGCGCCAATTTGGAGTTACCGCGCCAGAAAAGAAAAAGTATTTTTCAGATGTGCATAATGGATGTGCTCCAAAAATGAAATTACCACAAGGGCCACATGGTATCCGAGCGGTAACTCCAAATTGGCGCACATTGGGCACGTATAGAACTCCTGTGGAGGTCACTCTTGTCCCTGCTGACATCCCAGGACAGCCCTAACAAGAAAAGCTGATGCCAAATAAAAGGGGTCTTTTAAGTAGGCGCGCTGGTGTTTTTAGCGCACGTTAAAAATAGGCGTGTGCTGAACGCTAAAGACGCCAATGTATTCCTATAGGCGTCTTTAGCGTTTAGCATGTGCCTATTTTTAATGCACACTAAAAACACCAGCGCGCCTACGTAAAACACCTCCAAAGTGACTCTAGGCCATAATGAGCAGGTAAGAAACCCTTGTTTCATCTTCCTTACCTAAGACTGTTTCAGACTTGAAAAATCTGAAACGGATGTTGTTGAACCAGAACTTACTCAATTGCTGCTTTTTATTGGCATCTATGACCTAGAGTCAAGCTGTCACTCTATGATTATAGATCCAGATATATTCTGTAATTTTCTAAAGCATAGTAACATAGTAACATAGTAGATGACGGCAGAAAAAGACCTGCACGGTCCATCCAGTCTGCCCAACAAGATAAACTCACATGTGCTACTTTTTGTGTATACCTTACCTTGATTTGTACCTGTCCTTTTCAGGGCACAGACCGTATAAGTCTGCCCAGCACTATCCCCTCCTCCCAACCACCAGCCCCGCCTCCCACCACCGGTTCTGGCACAGACCGTATAAGTCTGCCCAGCACTATCCCTGCCTCCAAACCACCAGTCCCGCCTCCCACCACTGGCTCTGGCACAGACCGTATAAGTCTGCCCAGCACCATCTCCACCTCCCGCCACCGGCTTTGCCACCCAATCTCGTCTAAGCTCTTTAGGATCCATTCCTTCTGAGCAGGATTCCTTTATGTTTATCCCACGCATGTTTGAATTCCGTTACCGTTTTCGTTTCCACCACCTCCCGCGGGAGGGCATTCCAAGCATCCACTACTCTCTCTGTGAAAACATATTTCCTGACATTTTTCTTGAGCCTGCCCCCCTTCAATCTCATTTCATGTCCTCTCGTTCTACTGCCTTCGCATCTCCGGAAAAGGTTAGTTTGCAGATTAATACCTTTCAAATATTTGAACGTCTGTATCATATCACCCCTGTTTCTCCTTTCCTCCAGAGTATACATGTTCAGGTCTGCAATTGCTTGGATCAAAATGGTCCTTTGCCTGCAAAAAATGAATTTTTATGAAACTGTTTGCTATGCAGGTTTACATAAAGCCAGCTCAAGGCACAGGTTGACTGAGCACCTGCTCAGGGTACCAAGCCTTAAGGGCACTGAAAGCCTGTCTCACCGGCTCCCCTGTAATAGCCAACTCTGCTCCTCCAGCTAGCAGCAGCATTAGAGAATGAAACAGGGACAATGTTTGTCCCCTTCCTCGCCCCATCCCTGTGGGTTCTGTCTCCATCTCCGCCTCATCCCCGCAGGTTCTGTCTCCTTCCCCACTCCATCCCCGTGGGCCCTGTCTCGGTCTCCGCCCTGTCTCCACAGGTTCTTTCCCCATGGGCTCTGTCCTCATCTGCAAAAGCCTCAAACACTTATGATTTTATATTTAAGTCAACTATTGTGATTTATATTGTGCAACTATTGTGTATAATTTATTTATTTGTTTGTTATGTTTGTATCCCACATTTCCCACCTATTTGCAGGCTCAATGTGGCTTACACGTTACCGTACAGGCAATCGCCAATATTGGTATGAACAAATACAGAGTGATGTTGTGGCAGAGTAGAGTTCATGTGTGACAGACACATTGGGTAATCGAAGGAGGAAGAGTTAAGTTATGTATTGCACGAGCTTTGGTTACGTTATGTTGCAGAGTTAGGACTTTTAAGTTGGATTGTTAGGGTATGCCTTGTTGAACAGGTTAGTTTTTAGTAGTTTCCAGAAGTTTAGGTGGTCATATGTTGCTTTCACGGCATTTGGTAGTGCGTTTCTTAGTTGTGTGCTTATATAGGAGAAGCTGGATGCATAGGTTGATTTGTATTTGAGTCCTTTGCAGCTTGGGTAGTGGAGATTTAGATATGTTCGTGTTGATCTTGTTGTATGTCTGGTTGGTAGGTCTATGAGGTCTGTCAAGTATCCCAGGGCTTCACCGTAGATGATTTTATGAACCAGGATGCAGATTTTGAACGCAATACGTTCTTTGATTGGGAGCCAGTGCAGTTTTTCTCATAGGGGTTTGGTGCTTTCAAATCTTGCTTTTCCAAATATAAGCCTGGCTGCTGTGTTTTGAGCAGTTTGGAGTTTTTTTTTATAATTTGTTCTTTGCACCCTGCATAGATTCAGTTGCAGTAGTCTAGCAGGCTTATTTTTGAAAGTGATCGCCGCCCATTTCCCGACATAAATCGGGAGATGGCCGGCGATCTGTCAAAAGCAGCCAAATCGGTATAATCGAAAGCCGATTTTGGCCGCCTATAACTACACTCCGTCGCGGAAACAGGCAAAGTTGATGGGGGTGTGTCGGAGGCGTGGTAAAGGTGGGACTGGGGCGTGGTTATTGGCCGACCAGAAATGGCCGGCTTTCGCCGATAATCGAAAAAAATAGCTGTTTTTAGCGAGCATTTAGGTCACTTTTTTTGGACCTTTTTTTTCACAAACAAGTCCCAAAAAAGTGCCCTAAATGACCAGATGACCACCAGAGGGAATCAGGGATGACCTCCCCTGACTCCCCCAGTGGTCACTAACCCCCTCCCACCAAAAAAAAAAGAAATTTAAAAACTTTTTTTTCCAGCCTGTATGTTAGCCTCAAATGTCATACCCAGCTCAATCACAGCAGTATACAGTATACAGGTCCCTGGAGCAGTTGTTAGTGGGTGCAATGGACGTCAGGCAGGTCATTCTCTAAGCGGCATCTCCCACCCATCCAGTATATCTTATTTCTTTCCCTCACCTCCATTCCTAGCTCTGGCAAATGCCCTCTTTCTCACAGCACCTCCCTGGGCATTGTTCTTTCTAAACTGAGCAGTAGTCCTTCAAATGCAATGCTGCCATTGTGGGGTGGTGCTTCTATATTGTGTTTTCAGTTGCTAGGGACAGGCAGGTTTCCTGCTTACTTGCCCCTCCTTATTGAAAATGTAATGGTGAAACAACACCCCCCCAGTGGCAGGACTCCGACTCAGCTTAAAAGAAACAGTACCCCTGTGTCTACCTTTTAAATGCATTAATGGCCATGCGCTAATTTTGCCATTAGCGCATGGCCATTAAAATAAAATTGCATATGAGCACTTACTGACACCTATTTTGTGGGTGGTAATTTTTATTTATTTATTTATTGCCTTTGTATCCCACATTTTCCCACCTCTTTGCAGGCTCAATGTGGCTTACAATACGTCATGAGTAATGGAAATAAGTCAGAAAATAGACATTTAGTGTTACAGCAGGATTTTGGGTAACATGATAATGATAGAACATGGTATTAGTATAACAAGCAGTTATTGTAAGACAGTTCTGAATATATGTGGGGGAGTTGTGTATATTCACATTGGTTGATTTTTGTTGTATGCCATGTTAAAGAGATGGGTCTTCGTAGTTTGCAGAAGTCCATTAGTTCGTAGATCGTTTTTAATTTGTGCGGCAATGCGTTCCGTAACTGTGTGCTCAAGTAGGTAAAGTTTGACGCGTGCATTAGTTTGTATTTTAGACATTTGCAGTTAGGGAAGTGCAAATTAAGGAATGTGCGTGATGAACTTTTGACATTCCTGGGTGGTAGGTCTATCAGGTCTGACATGTAGGCTGGTGCATCTCCGTGATGATTTTATGGACTAGAGAGCATATTTTGAACGTGATACGTTCTTTAAATGGGAGCCAGTGTAGTTTCTCTCGTACGGGTTTAGCACTTTCGTATTTTGTCTTACCAAATATGAGTCTAGCTACAGTGTTCTGGGCTGTCTGAAGTTTCTTGATTATTTACTCTTTACAGCCGGCGTAGAGTGCATTGCAATAGTCTAGATGACTGAGCACCCTAGATTGTATCAGGTTGCGGAAAACTGACCTTGGGAAGAAAGGTCGTACTCTTTTTAATTTCCACATAGAGTGGAACATCTTCTTGGTTGTGTTTTTCGCGTGGTTCTCGAGTGTTAGGTGTCGATCGATGGTGACTCCAAGAATTTTTAGGGTGTCCGAAATTGGAAGGTTCAAATTTGGTGTGTTTATGGCGGTGAATTTGTTCTTATTATGTTGAGAGGTGAGTATTAGGCATTGGGTTTTATCTGCATTCAGTTTCAGCAGAAATGCATCCGCCCATGAGTGCATGATTTGGAGACTTTGGTTGATATCATTGGTAAGGGCTCATGTACTAATCTTGCATTAATCAACTAGCATACAATAATGTAAATGCGCTGATTAGTGCGGAAATGTCCACTCTCCACCCCCGACACGTCCCCTCCATGGGAAAAATTAAAATATTTTTTAGCGCGTGGTTGGGAGTGCAGATTCAAAAATTACTGCAGGGTGCCTGAGCGTGTCTCATGGTATGCCATTTTTTGCTGAGGTAAGCTTGTGCTAGCGTTTTCTGTAGCTTAGTAAAAGTTCACATCTGTCCACTCAGAGCACTGAATAACAAAATACTCAACTTCTAAAATTCAAGAATAGTGCACTCTAAAACAAAATATCAGTGCTTTGGCCGTAATATATATCAGAATTTTTGAATCGATGTTGCAGCACGTGGAAGAGTTGGGTTGATGTTCTGAAGATCTATTGTGAAGCCCATCCCCCCCCCCAAACAGGCATTATTGCCAAAGCATCGATCTTAGATCTTGCAGTGCAGCATTTTTACACGTCGACTATTTTGTTATACATGCACTGAATGGACAGATTTGAAAACTCGTGTACTACAGACGTAATCTACTTAGATTTCAGCAAAGCTTTTGACACGGTTCCCCACAGGAGGCTCTTGAATAAACTTGACAGGCTGAAGATAGGACCCGACGTGGTGAACTGGATTAGGAACTGGTTGACAGACAGACGCCAGAGGGTGGTGGTTAATGGAATTCGCTCAGATGAGGGAAAGGTGAGTAGTGGAGTGCCTCAGGGATCGGTGCTGGGGCCGATTCTGTTCAATGTATTTGTCAGTGACATTGCCGAAGGATTAGAAGGTAAAGTTTGCCTTTTTGCAGATGATACTAAGATTTGTAACAGAGTGGATGCCCAGGAGGGAGTGGAAAACATGAAAAAGGATCTGCAGAAGCTAGAAGAATGGTCTAAGGTTTGGCAATTAAAATTCAATGCGAAGAAATGCAAAGTGATGCACTTACGGAGTAGAAATCCACGGGAGATGTATGTGTTAGGCAGTGAGAGTCTGATATGTACGGATGGGGAGAGGGATCTTGGGGTGATGGTATCTGAGGATCTGAAGGCGACAAAACAGTGTGACAAGGCGGTGGCCGTAGCGAGAAGGTTGCTAGGCTGTATAGAGAGAGGTGTGACCAGCAGAAGAAAAGAGGTTTTAATGCTCCTGTATAAGTCGTTGGTGAGGCCCCACCTGGAATATTGTGTTCAGTTTTGGAGGCCGTATCATTCTAAGGATGTAAAAAGAATTGAAGCGGTGCAAAGAAAAGCTACAAGAATGGTATGGGATTTGCGTTACAAGACGTATGAGGACAGACTTGCTGACCTGAACATGTATACCCTGGAGGAAAGGAGAAACAGGGGTGATATGATACAGATATTCAAATATTTGAACGGTATTAATCCACAAACGAACCTTTTCCGTAGATGGGAAGGCGGTAGAACTAGAGGACATGAAATGAAATTGAAGGGGGGCAGACTCAAGAAAAATGCCAGGAAGTATTTTTTCACGGAGAGAGTGGTGGATATTTGGAATGCCCTCCTGCAGGAGGTGGTGGAGATGAAAATGGTAACGGAATTTTAAAATGCGTGGGATAAACATAAAGGAATCCTGTTCAGAAGGAATGGATCCTCAGAAGCTTAGCGGAGATTGGGTGGCAGAGCTGGTGGTGGGAGGCGGGGCTAGTGACCTAAAAATGGCAGATACAAATCAAGGTAAGGTATACACAAAAAGTAGCACACATGAGTTTATCTTGTTGGGCAGACTGGATGGACCGTGCAGGTCTTTCTCTGCCGTCATCTACTATCTTACTATGCTATGTATGTTACTATGTTACTATTAGGGCTGGAATCTATGAACGGCAACTAAAAATTCAGCACAAAAAAACCCCCTAAACACTATTGAAAATGTATGGACTGTGATGAAGCAGAGAGTGGCTGTACACAAGCCAATGTCTGAAGCAGAATTATACTCTGAATCAAAGCTGTGTGGACTCAGGAGATAACTCCAGAATTCTGCCGAAAACTGGACAGATCAATGCCAGGATATATTCAGACAGTTATTTAGCACAAAGGATGTCACTGTAAATACTAATATCTAGCAGAAAATGGCTGCAGAAATTGACTTTAGTTGCTAAATACAATATAGACAATTTCTAGCTTTAAAATCTGATATATTTCATGTATATGTTAAATATCTCTATATATAAAAGGCACCACCAACGTTCTAATGAAGCCTCCAGCCGGAAGTGTGAAGCGCCAGAGATATCCGGTTTCCCCATGAGTGTCTGCCCCACCCTCGCTCTCTCTGTAACACAAACAGTGAAGGAAAACAGCACAGTATGAAATCGCTCTCTCTGTAACAGTGAAGGATCAGAGGGGGGAGGGGAGAGAGATGCCCTCACTCTCTCTGTAACACAAACAAAGCACAGCAGGAAACTTAACACTGAAGGACTCCACTCACAGGGGGGAGGGGACAGACAGCACAGGGGAAGGGAGAGAGGGCAGAGACACACACACTCCCACATGCACACTCTGAAGAAAACCTTGCTAGCCCCCGTTTCATTTGCATCAGAAACGGGACTTTTTTACTAGTCATTCATAAATAATGAAAATTTTGGTGGTGACAAACTTTTGGCCATGACTGTAGAAAAAAAGCTTATGTATGTAAATGTTATTTTCCCTTGCATTTATATGTACTTGCAGGCCATTCATCTGTTTATGTATTAGTTTTAAAACATTTTTTTTAAATTTCTATGAAAATACCTTTACAGTGTACTTTAAAATGTAATGTGCTTTCAGTTGCTACTGAAAAAGGTGTGAGTTAAATCCAAATAAATATACACCTATGAGCCTTTTCTGCTTAGGCACCATGTTATAAAATTATGCCCCCCCCCCAAAAAAAAAAAAACCTTTTTACTCCTATACGCTATTATAAAATGACCCCAAGGGGCTCATTTTCAAAGAACTTAGACTTACAAAGTTCCATAGGTTACTATCAGGCTCATTTTCAAAAGAGAAGGACGTCCATCTTTCAACATAAATCGGAAGATGGGCGTCCTTCTCCCAGAGACGTCCAAATCAGTATAATCAAAACCCGATTTTGGACATCTCAAACTGCAGTCCGTCGCAAGGACGTCCAAATTTAAAGGAGGGTGAGTCGGAGGCGTAGCGAAGGCGGGACTTGGGCGTGCCTAATACTTGGACGTCTTTGACCCATAATCGATAAAAGCAAGGACGTCCCTGACGAACACCTGGACATTTTCACCCGGACGTGTTTTTATTACAAACTAGTAAAAAAGGCCCGTTTCTGACAAAAATGAAACGGGCGCTAGCAAGGTTTTCCTCGGAGTGTGTATGTTTGGGAGAGTGTATGTGAGAGTGACTGTGTGAGAGACAGAGTGAAAGTGTGAGTGTGTGTGTGTGTGTGAGAGAGAGTGAGTCTGGGTGTGAGTGTGTTTGTGAGAGTGTGTGTGTGTGAGAATGAGAGTGTATGCAAGTGTGTATGTGAGACACAGTGTGAGAGAGAGTGTGTGTGTGTGTGTGTGCAAGAGAGAGAGTGTGTGTGAGACACAGATTCTCTGTGAGAGTGAGTGTATGAGACTAAGCGAGTGTGTGAGTGACTGTGTGGCACATAGAGAGTGAATGTGATACATTGTGAGACAGAGTGTGTGAGAGTGAGAGTCAGAAAGACATTGTATATGAGAGAGAGAGTGTGAGCCCTGCCCTCCCAATCCATGCCCATCTGTCCCCTGCCCCCTCCATTCATCCTTTTCCAGCAATTCCCCTCTCCCTGAGCCCTGCCCTCCCAATCCATGCCCATCCATGCTCCTCTGTCACCTGCCCCCTCCATTCATCCCTATACAGCAATTCCCCTCTCTCTCTGAGCCCTGCCCTGCAATCCATATCCATCCATGCCCATCTGTCCCCTCCATTCATCCCTATCCAGCAATTCCCCTCTCTCCCTGAGCCCTGCCCTCCCAATCCATGCCCATCCATGCTCCTGTCACCTGCCCCCTCCATTCATCCCTATCCAGCAATTCCCCTCTCTCCCTGAGGCCTGTCCTGCAATCCATATCCATCCATGCCCATCTGTCCCCTCCATTCATCCCTATCCAGCAATTCCCCTCTCTCCCTGAGGCCTGTCCTGCAATCCATATCCATCCATGCCCATCTGTCCCCTCCATTCATCCCTATCCAGCAATTCCCCTCTCTCCCTGAGCCCTGCCCTCCCAATCCATGCCCATCCATGCTCCTCTGTTCCCTGCCCCCTCCATTCATCCATTTCCAGCAATTCCCCTCTCTCCCTGAGCCCTGCCATCTCAATCCATGCCCATCCATGCTTCTCTATCCCCTGCCCCCTCCATTCATCCTTTTCCAGCAATTCCCCTCTCTCCCTTCCATGATCCCCCCTCGCATCCATGCTCTTCTGTCTCCCATGTCCCAGCCTGTCCCGCCCTCTTCTTCCACCCCCTTCGCATCCTTGCTGTCGTTTCTCCTC
Organism: Microcaecilia unicolor; assembly: GCF_901765095.1. Taxonomy (NCBI): domain Eukaryota; kingdom Metazoa; phylum Chordata; class Amphibia; order Gymnophiona; family Siphonopidae; genus Microcaecilia; species Microcaecilia unicolor. The sequence continues at coordinate 138,548 of NW_021963004.1, forward strand.
TGCCCTCCCGCTCCCATTGTTCAACTGCTCACCCTCTTCTCTCCCCCCAACATCCTTTTTTTTTTTTTTTAATTTACCTCCGTGGCGGCGGTTCCGGCAGCGCAGCGTTAGGGAAGGAGGCGGCGCTCCCGACGTCTAGCCTTCCCTTCGCTGTGTTCTGCCTTCTTCTGACGTCATCCTTGACGTCAGAAGAAGGCGGAACACAGCGAAGGGAAGGCTAGAGACGTCGGGAGCGCCGCCTCCTTCCCTGACGCTGCGCTTTGTTTGTTTTTTTTTTCTGCCCTCGACGTCATGACGTTTGCCCTCGACGTCATGACCTTTGACGCGAGGGCGGGGCAGAGACGGCTGGCAGCCTGGCTGGCTTCACACCACGAATCCACAAACCCTTCAAGTAATGTTTGAGTGACTTCAGAACGTTGTCTTCAGAACGTTCACGGTGCGTTTTATTATATTAGATAAGGCATAAAAAGGTGCCCAAAATGACCAGATGACCACCGGAGGAAATCGGGGATGACCCCCCATTACTCCCCCGGTGGTCACTAACCCCCTCCCACCCTCAAAACACATCTTTAAAAATATTTCGTACCAGCCTCAGATGTCATACTCAGGTCCATGACAGCGCATGAAGGTCCCTGGAGCAGTTTTAGTGGGTATTGCAGTGCACTTCAGACAGGCGGACCCAGGCCCATTCCCCCCCCCCCCCACCTGTTACATTTGTGGAGGAAACAGCGAGCTCTCCAAAACTCACCACAAACCCACTGTACCCATATATAGGTGCCCCCCTTCACCCGTAAGGGCTATGCTAGTGGTGTACAGTTGTGGGTAGTGGGTTTTGGGGGGGCTCAGCACACAAAGCAAGGGAGCTATGTTCCTGGAAACATTTTATGAAGTGCACCGCAGTGCCCCCTAGCGTGCCCGGTTGGTGTCCTGGCATGTCACGGGGACCAAATGCTGGCTCCTCCCATGACAAAATGGCTTGCATTTGGACGTTTTTGACATGGACGTCTTTTGGTTTTGAAAATCACCGAAAGTCAAAGACATCCATGTATCCATATTTAAGGATTTGGACGTCTCTGACGGTATTTTTGAAATGAAAGATGGATGTCCATCTTGTTTCAAAAATACGGGTTTCCCCCGCCCCTGGATTTTGACATTTTGCAAGGATGTCCAAATCACAACTTGAACATTTCTTTCGAAAATGCCCCTCTATGGAACTTTGTAAGTTTTAGTGTTTCATTTTAGGTAGGCAAAAAAAATATCAAATAACCCTTAAGGCTTGAATTATATTTTAGCACACAAGTAGTCTGACAACTGCTATCATAGTTTACATTTCATTTCATTTATTATAATTTATATTCCACCTGTACCCAGAGTACAAACAAGGCACATATTCAGCAGACTGCTAAAACCTGTCGTTTCTTTCTCTATAATATCAGCAAAATTCTCCCTCTCCTTTCTGAGCACACTAGCAGAACCCTCGTCCAAACTCTCATCACCTCTCGCTTAGACTGTTGCAACTTGCTTCTCACAGGTCTCCCACTTAGCCATCTCTCTCCTCTTCAATCTGTTCAAAATTCTGCTGCACGACTAATATTCCGCCAGTGTCGTTATGCTCATATTAGCCCTCTCCTCAAGTCACTTCACTGGCTTCCTATCCGCTTCTGCATACAGTTCAAACTCCTCTTATTGACCTATAAGTGCATTCACTCTGCAGCTCCTCAGTACCTCTCCACTCTCATCTCTCCCTACATTCCTCCCCGGGAACTCTGTTCACTGGGTAAATCTCTTTAATCTGCACCCTTCTCCTCCACTGCTAACTCCAGACTCTGTTCCTTTTATCTTGCTGCACCATATGCTTGGAATAGACTTCCTGAGCCGGTCTGTCAAGCTCCATCTCCGGCAATCTTCAAATCTAAGCTAAAAGCCCACCTTTTTGATGCTGCTTTTAACTCCTAACCCTTATTCACTTGTTCAGAACCCTTATTTTATCATCCTCACTTTAATATTCCCTTATCTCTTGTTTGTCCTGTTTGTCTGTCCTAATTAGATTGTAAGCTCTGTCGAGCAGGGACTGTCTCTTCATGTTCAAGTGTACAGCACTGCATACGTCTAGTAGCGCTTTAGAAATGATAAGTAGTAGTAGTAGTCTTTAGGATTCCGGAATCTTGCTATTCTTTGGGTTCTGGAATCTTGCTACTCTTTGGGATTCCGGAATCTTGCTACCCTTTGTCCATATCTCTTGTTTGTCCTGTTTGTCTGTCCTAATTAGATTGTAAGCTCTGTCGAGCAGGGACTGTCTCTTCATGTTCAAGTGTACAGCGCTGCGTATGTCTAGTAGCACTTTAGAAATGATAAGTAGTAGTAGTATTTGGATAAAAGCATTAAACTGGAATTTAAATTTGATCTCTTTCCTCTGAACATTCTAAGACATGGTAGGGTTGACACAGCAGGAACAGTAGGTAAAAGCTAACCTTCTACAAAATGCATTTCTGATTAAAAACCTTCCAGATACTCCAGTGTTTTTTTTTTTCCACACTTTTACTTTGATTCCATTGGCATTTCCTGTTCAGCAGATACATTAACCCCACAAGCACAATACACCATTCCTTTTCTCTTTCTTTGATTAAACTGCCAGAAAGGATTTGCAGACTTGCTTTGCCTTTAGTGTAGGAAGCAGAGAAATGAAGAAAACTGAAATGAATTCATCCAGAATTTTGTTTCATTCCCACAATGGCTGTGAAGCCTCATAGGCTGAAGGGTTAGAAAATATGGGAAAATGCAGGTCTGTTATAGAGGTGACGTATCAGTTATAAAAGTTTATAGTGAGGCAGAGGGATTTATCAAGCGCAAATGCAAAACTAAAAGCTAAAAGGTTATATAGTGGAACCTGTAAAATTAAATCCAGACATTGTTTGGCTGTTCAGTGTAGAGACCACAATTTCTAGTACAGGATGATCTGTAGGTTTAAAATCTATCTACACTAAAGAGTGAATTTTACAGGTGAAATGATTTTGGGGCCCTTTAACCTGGGGCGTAGCTACATGGGGCCGAGGGGGCATGGGCCCCCATAGATTTGGCCCTGGCACCCCCGCCACCAACCACCTCGACCCCCTCCCACTGCCGCCGTCGGGTACCTTTGCTGGCGGGGGTCCCCAACCCCTGCCAGCCAAAGTCCTATTCACCGGCACGGCCGCATTGCTGATCTGTAAGGGCAGGCTTCTTTGTGAGTCTGACGTCCTGCACATATGTGCAGGACGTCAGACTCACAGAAACAGAAGCCTGTGCGGCCGCGTTGCTGATCTGCAAGGGCAGGATTCTGCAAAGGTACCTGACGGCAGCAGCAGGGGAGGGTTGGCGGCGGGGGGAAGAGGGGGTCAAAAGGGTTGGCGGCGGGGGGGGGGGTCAAAGGTGGTGGTGGCGGCGGGGAGGTCAAAAATGGCTGGAGGTGTTAAAAATGGGCTCTGGACCCCCCCTCCCGCCGAAGTCTGGCTACGGCCCTGCCTTTAACTAAGCTGCATAGGTGCCTAAGCGTGCCCAACATGCGCCAATTCAGAACTACCTCCCGGCTACTACATGGTCTGGGCGGTAATTTCATTTTTTACATGTGCCCATTACGTGAACTGGAAATTTTCTGGCACACGGCACTAACCGGGGGGTAATCAGCATTGTATGCACGCTGACAATTACCAGGGGGTGTACTACCCTCTCGCACCGAGGATATATCTCCAAGTGCTGCCCGGGAGGGAAAGGTTAGGACAGCTGTTTTAGTTGGTGATTCGATCATTAGGCACATAGATAGCTGGGTGGCTGGTGGACATGAGGATCGCCTGGTGACTTGCCTGCCTGGTGCGAAGGTGGCGGACCTCACGCATCACCTAGATAGGATTTTAGATAGTGCCGGGGAGGAGCCAGCAGTCTTGGTACATGTGGGTAATGTGGGAGAGAGGTTCTGGAAGCCAAATTTAGGCTGTTAGGTAGAAAGCTCAAATCCAGATCCTCTAGGGTAGCATTTTCTGAAATGCTACCCGTTCCACGCACAGGGCCCAAGAGACAGGCAGAGCTCTGGAGTCTCAATGCGTGGATGAGACGATGGTGCAGGGAGGAAGGCTTTAGATTTGTTAGGAACTGGGCAACATTCTGGGGAAGGGGGAGCCTATTCCGAAAGAATGGACTCCACCTTAACCAGGGTGGGACCAGGCTGCTGGCATCGGCATTTAAAAAGGAGATTCAACAGCTTTTAAACTAGAAACGGGGTGGGGGGGGGGGGGGGAGGCCGACAGTCGCTCAAAAGCACATGGTTCGGGATAAGGTATCTTTCAAAGATATCACTGAAACAGGGAAGATAGGGTATCCTGATAGTGAGGTTGCAAAAGAGACCGTAGTAGATCAGCAGGCTTATTTTCAAAGCACTTTGGGAGGCTAAGTTCCATAGGTTCCACCTACCCTCCTCTCCTTCCTGTACACATTAATTGATTTGATTTGCTTACTTTATTTTTGTCTATTAGATTGTAAGCTTTTTGAGCAGGGACTGTCTTTCTTCTATGTGCAGCGCTGCGTATGCCTTGTAGCGCTATAGAAATGCTAAATAGTAGTAGTAGTAGTCTGCAAATAGTATTTACTTACACCATGAGCTATCCCATTTAAATCATGTTCAATGTATGTCTCCACGTATATATGCACCCTAACGCAATACCATTTGTAATCATGTTACACGGAAATGGCAACCGCCATTCCGGCAAATGTGAGCCACATTGAGCCTGCAAATTGGTGGGAAAATGTGGGATAGAAATGCTACAAATAATAATAATAATAATAATAAAGTAAATAAAAAAATAAATTACGAGCTTTTTATGACCAATGATGAATACCACGACCCCAGCTAAAGATGCTGAAAATCAGAAGTAAGCGTTTGGGTGTTTTGAGGTCTTTTCCTCATTTTTAAAGAAGTATTGTGTACGGTTAAAAATTATAGTGTTTGAATAACCATAGATTTAGAGTTTCAGTTGGTTTTCACTTTTGAGATTTACTGTATGAGTACCGGCATCTATTTTCATACAAAAAAAGTACTGGTTAGGCTACTCCTCTGTTCAATAGAAATATGATACAAACTCAACAGAAATATGCATTTAACATAATCAAAACCATTTATCTCAATAGTATGTTCTAATAAAGTTGTCTTATAGCTTACTCCAAAAACACTACAATTATTTCAAAGAGTAGCATCAGATATGTAATACCTCTGCCCTTCTTGGGGCTTTCCTTGGCTTATTGCTGATTCAAGCCTGCTGTACGCTCCTTCACTGACTAGGGGCCCAAAACCCTTAGTTTTCCCAGTCCCATCACCACTTATGCAAGACCCCAAGTAATTAATTTTTCACTTACTTACAGTATGCTAAATACCCTTTTCTCATTCAATTTTAGAGTCAAACAGTACTTGCAAAGCACAGTAGCCTGATATGAGAAAGTCTAAACATTCTCATCCTTCAAATGTCTTTTGTTGACCGCTAATTTTGAAGGGAAAACACAAGCTGGATGTGGACTTTAGTTTCAGTTATTCATATTTTCCAAATCAAGTACTCTTGCACTGGGATGGATGTGGAACCACCAAGAATATGGGGAAGGGACCCCAGACAGTCAGGTTTTCAGGATATCTACGATGAATATGCAAGAGATCGATTTGCATACCAAGGAGACAGCATATGCAAATCGATCTCATGAATATTCATTGTTGATAGCCTGACAACCTGACTGGGTGGGGTTCCCCATCACAGTTTTGAGAATCACTTAGCCCTGCACAAGGAGGTTTAATAGACAGGAGACGTGGATGGGGCAAATGGGCGGAGCCAACCGTATTTTCGAAAAAGATGGCCAGCCGTCTTTTTTTTTTTCGATAATACGTTTGGGGCCAGCCAAATGTCAGAGATGGCCGGCTTCGTTTTTTGCCCATAATGGAAACCGAAGCCAGCCATCTCAGACCCGGCCAAATCCAAGGCATTTGGTCATGGGAGGGGCCAGCATTTGTAGTGCACTGGTCCCCTTCACATGCCAGTACACCAACCGGGCACCCTAGGGGGCACTGCAATGGACTTCCCAAATTGCTCCCAGGTGCATACGTCCCTTACCTTGGGTGCTGAGCCCCCCAAACCCCACTCTCCACAATTGTACACCATTACCATAGCCATTAGGGGTGAAGGGGGACACCTGCATGTGGGTTCAGTGGGTTTTGGGGAGTTTTGGAGGGCTTAACATTTACCACCACAAGTGTAACAGGTGGGGGGGATGGGCCTGGGTCCACCTGCCTGAACTGCACTGCACCCACTAAATACTGCTCCAGGGACCTACATACTTCTGTGATGGAGCTGGGTATGTAGTAGTAGTATGTATGACATTTGAGGCTGGCATAGAGGCTGGCAAAAAATATATCTACTATAATAAAACGCACCCTCAACTTTCTAAGGACAAAGGTTCTGAACTCACAGCACAACGATAAAGGGTTCGTAAGTTCATGGTGGTGAAGCCATCACACTATGACTTTGTGCCCCGCCCTCGCGTCAAACGTCATGACGTCGAACGAACCCTTTAACGTTGTGCTGTGACTTCAGAACCTTTGCCCACAGAACGTTAAGGGTGACAACGAATGAATCACAAACAAGCAGGGGGAGAAGTAGGGAAACACGTGGACACCCACCCCCCGCGCCGCCCCCGCCAAAGCCACCCACGAAAAAAAAAAAAGAAGCCCCGCTCCAACATGCTAGAGGTGCAACACCCATCCCCGCGCCGCCCCTCTACCAACCCACCCACGAAAAACCAGGCAACAAAATAAGCCCCGCAACAACATGCAGATGAAGCAACACCCACCCCCACCCCTACCCACCCACCCACCGACGCTTAGCTTTGCCGCCGGGGAACCCGAAACTCCACAAGAACAAGTCCTGTCTTCTGACTCCAGCGTGATCTTCAGCATTACTAGCCTCTGCAGGCAGGGCTTCTGTGCGTCTGACGTCCTGCACGTGCAGGATGTCAGACGCACAGAACCCCGCCCTGCACAGGCTAGCAATGCTGAAGATCACGTCGGAGTCAGCACAGCACACAACAGAGGACTTCTGCTGGCGGGATTTTGGGTCCCCCGCCAGCAAAACTACAACACGGTAGGGTGGGATGGCGGCGGGGGGGGGGGGGGGGGGCATCGCGCGGTGGCGGGTGCATCGCGCGGAGAACACTCCGAGGAAAACTTTGCTAGCACCCATTTCATATGTGTCAGAAATGGGCGCTAGCAAGGTTTTCCTCGGAGTGTTCTCCTCCGCGTGATGCACCCGCCACCGCGCAATGCCCCCCCCCCCGCCGCCATCCCACCCTACCGTCTCGTAGTTTTGCTGGCGGGGGACCCAAAATCCCGCCAGCAGAAGTCCTCTGTTGTGTGCTGTGCTGACTCCGACGTGATCTTCAGCATTGCTAGCCTGTGTTTTGTTGGGTGGGAGGGGGTTGGTGACCACTGGGGGAGTAAGGGGAGGTGATCCCCGATTCCCTCCGGTGGTCATTTGGTCAGTTGGGACAAAAAAGGGACCAAGTAAAGTCAGCCACATGCTCGTCAAGGCCGGCTTTTTCCATTATCGGGCGAAGCTGGCCATTTGAAACCACACCCCCGCCCTCACTACCCTTGCTACCCCCCCCCCCCCCCTTTGAACTTTCACCGGCCCCGTAACGGAACGCAATTGAAGCCGGCCAAAATCGACTTTCGATTATACCGATTTGGCCGGATTGAGGAGATGGCCGGCCATCTCCCGATTTGTGTCGGAAGATGGCCGGTGATCTCCTTAGAAAATAAGCTGGCAAGTGACATCAAAATGTTGAAACCTATTAAATTAGTCTCAGTTTCCCCTTCCCTGCGCAGCCATCATGCCATTCACTCAAAACAAAGCAAGCAAACAAACCTATGAGCTGCTGCATTCACGTTGTCGCTCTTTATTGTTGGCAGCATTTGTATTTAATCTCACTTATATTTTCAAACATGCCAACTTGTGCAATATACAGATGTACACAAAAGAAGTATAATAACGGAATAACTTTTCATAGGTAGAGTAGTAATTTGTTATAAATTGTAATCAGTGTGTCATTTGGAGAGACTAGTTATAGGGACACCTTAGCACGTGTTATGAGAATCAGGTGCTCAACATTCAGAGTTTCTGTCTATTTACGTATGACATTTATATCCCACATTAAACATTAATTAGGTTGAAACCTTGGAGCATTTTAAATCTTTTTTTTCCCTGTGGTTACATCAAAAGAAAACGATGGCATGTGGCTCCTTTTGTTTTGTGGATTGCAGAGGTATACTATAAAAATGCACTTGATATTTTTATTGCTATTATTTAAAAGACAGATATTGAATAATGAGGGCAGAGCTACTTTCATGCAGAAGTCCAAAGTTAATTATGCTCAGTGGAAAATAAATGTTGGCTCAGGCTGCCTGCTATGTGAATATTCCATCATTGTTTCATTATTGCTACCACATATTACATATGGGTATTTGCTTTAAACTTTGATTGTTTTAAATTGTTTATCCAAACCTTACATACTCATGGTTTGCTTTTACATAGTAACATAGTAACATAGTAGATGACGGCAGAAAAAGACCTGCATGGTCCATCCAGTCTGCCCAAGACAAACTCATATGTGTATACATTACCTTGAATTTGTACCTGTCCTTTTCAGGGCACAGACCATATAAGTCTGCCCAGCAGTATTACCCGCCTCCCAACCACCAGTCCCGCCTCCCATCACCGGCTCTGGTACAGACCGTATAAGTCTGCCCTCCCCTATCCTCGCCTCCCAACCACCCCCCTCTTCCCCCCAACTGCTCCACCACCCAATTTCAGCTAAGCTTCTGAGGATCCATTCCTTCTGCACAGGATTCCTCTATGCATATCCCACGCATGTTTGAACTCCGTTACCGTTTTCATCTCCACCACCCCCCGCGGGAGGGCATTCCAAGCGTCCACCACCCTCTCCGTGAAAAAATACTTCCTGACATCTTTCCTGAGTCTGCCCCCCTTCAATCTCATTTCATGTCCTCTCGTTCTACCGCCTTCCCATCTCCGGAAAAGATTCGTTTGCGGATTAATACCTTTCAGATATTTGAACGTCTGTATCATATCACCCCTGTTCCTCCTTTCCTCCAGGGTGTACATGTTCAGGTCGGCAAGCCTCTCTTCATAAGTCTTGGATCGTAAATCCCATACCATCCTCGTAGCTTTCCTTTGCACCGCTTCCATTTTTTTAACATCCTTTGCAAGATACGGCCTCCAAAACTGAACACAATACTCCAGGTGGGGCCTCACCAACGTCTTATACAGGGGCATTAAAACCTCCTTTCTTCTGCTGATCACTCCTCTCTCTATACAGCCTAGCAATCTTCTAGCTACCGCCACCGCCTTGTCGCACTGTTTCATCGCCTTCAGGTCCTCAGATACTATCACCCCAAGATCCCTCTCCCCGTCCGTGCCTATCAGACTCTCTCCGCCTAACACATACGTCTCCCTTGGATTTCTACTCCCTAAGTGCATCACTTTGCATTTCTTTGCATTGAATTTTAATTGCCAAACGTTAGACCATTCTTCTAGCTTCTTCAGATCTTTTTTCATGTTTTCCACACCCTCTGGGGTGTCCACCCAAAGGTGAATCCTAGGGGTGGTTGAACAATTAGGTATAAACTGTGTTTCTGACTTTACTTGTTTTGGAGTGCTCTAGGTCCTGATGATCTGTACATCTGCTGTCTGGAATTTTGGAAAATAAAAATTAAATTTTGGATGTACGCTGTAGAAGTTGTTTACTTTTGCAATGTGATGGATGTCTGTTCTGGTGTGTGCATATGATAATCTTTGAATAACTGTCTATATTTATGGCTATGATTTCTGAACACGTGGTATAATTAAAGGACAAACTTTTAAATGCCCAGTTGGGTATATATGCTAATCTCAACTTTGTTAAATGTTTCAGACATATCCACCCATTTGTTGCCATGATATAACTGAATTCTATTATTCTGTCTCACTGTATTTTCAAATGTAAGCCACATTGAATCCGACTTTGCTTGGGATAATGTGTGATATAAATGTTTTTAAAAAATCCTTTATCCTCCACCTTTTAAGACACTACCTACCTGCTGGATAGTGATGGCGCAAGGGAAGCAAGTTTGGTCCAGTGAAGACTAACTCAAAATAACCTGTTCCTTAGCTGGGCCCTAGTATTACTATATTAAAAATGTGACCATACCATGCCTCTATGTTTATGTTCCACTAATAAGTTAAACAATTAACTGGATTTCTTGAAAGGATTATATAAACGTAGGATGAATGACTATGGACACAAACAAACACTTATTTATTCATAGCACTGAAACTGTACTAGTGTCTGCAATGAATTCATTCAAGAAAACAATTGCAACTGGCAAGAACATACTCGTACTACAATTCGACGTGTCTAGTGCCTTCGACATGGTGGATCATGGAATATTACTACACCTATTAGAATACTTCGGAATCGGAGGCCCAGTTCTCAAATGGTTCGAAGGATTCCTCACCACCAGATCCTACCAAGTAACACCGAACACCGATAGATCACCACCTTGGATACCGGAATGTGGAGTCTACTACTACTACTACTACTTAACATTTCTAGAGCGCTACTAGGGTTACGCAGCGCTGTACAATTTAACAAAGAGAGACAGTCCCTGCTCAAAGAGCTTACAATCTAATAGATAAGTGAACGGTCGGTCCGAAAGGGGCAGTCAAATTGGGGCAGTCTGGATTCACTGAACGGTAAGGGTTAGGTGCCGAACGCAGCATTGAAGAGGTGGGCTTTAAGCAAAGACTTGAAGACGGGCAGGGAGGGGGCTTGGCGTAAGGGTTCAGGAAGGTTGTTCCAAGCATAGGGTGTCCCTCAAGGATCCCCCCTTTCATCAAATATTTTCAACCTAATGATGATACCACTAGCCAAACTCCTAGCCAATCAAAACCTTAACCCCTACATATATGCTGACGATGTCACGATCCACATCCCGTTCAAAAGTGATTTAAACGAAATAACCAACGAGATCAACCAGAGCCTCCAAATCATGCACTCCTGGGCAGATTCATTCCAGTTAAAACTTAACGCTGAAAAAACTCAATGTCTAGTTCTCACTTCCCAATATAATACAAACAACTACCCCACCATAACCACACCATACTGCACACTTCCCATTTCAGAAAACCTGAAAATTCTTGGAGTCACTATTGATCGAAACCTCACACTTGATACTCACGTGAAGAATACAACGAAAAAAATGTTCTACTCGATGTGGAAACTCAAAAGAATAAAACCTTTTTTCCCAAGAAACATCTTCCGCACCCTAGTACAATCACTAGTGATAAGTCACTTGGACTACTGCAACGCCCTGTACGCAGGTTGTAAAGAACAGACCATTAAAAAACTCCAAACAGCCCGACTCATTTTTGGAAAAACTAAATACGAAAGTGCGAAGCCCCTAAGAGAGAAACTGCACTGGCTCCCAGTCAAGGAACGAATTGAGTTCAAGATCTGCACGACCGTACACAAAATCATTCACGCAGATGCCCCACTCTATATGTTAAACTTAGTGGACCTACCGCCCAGAAACGCCAAAAGATCAGCCCGCAAGTTGCTCCATTTGAACTTCCCCAGCTGTAAAGGAATTAAATACAAACAGGCATATGCTACTACCTTTGTGTACAAAAGCACACAGATATGGAACGCACTACCCATGGCCCTAAAAACCATGGACAACTTAACCAGCTTTCGCAAATCTTTGAAGACACATCTGTTCAACAAGACCTACAAAAGACATCCTTAACAAAACAAATCACTCCTTATACCACCCAAGTGCTTCAAAAAGCACTTCTCACTCGACCTTACCTAACACCTTTCCATCTAAATCCTCATCTACCTTCAGCTTATTATCGACTGTATTTAAGATCATGTAATGACTATATCATTATAACACTCTGTAAGCCACATTGAGCCTGCAAAAAGGTGGGATAATGTGGGGTACAAATGCAATAAATAATAATATCACAATTCCTCATGTACATCCACAAAACTAGTGTTTCTTTTATTATTGACCAGATAGAGATAAGAGTTTTCAGTTTTGGCACAGTATAAGTCATCACAAGAACAACATATAAGAAAACCAATGGACTGCATTAGGGGCTTGTAGCCTATTTATGTTTAAATAAAAGAAATCTGCATGAAACAAAATATTTATTTTTATTTTGACTTATAAAACCACTTGCCCCTGAAACATGTTCAAAACAGAATAATCCATTTTGTGTATCTAAAAGGTAAACTTCTACAAAACAGATGAAGATGTGATCCCATGTGCCCCAATGAAAGGACAGTTTAATTCTACTTCCATTTAATTTCAATAAATTCTACCATCTTTATAACACCAGGCTTCGCAAGGCAGATTATAATAACAGTCGAGATCAACCCATCAGGAAACAGGATATCCTCACTGAAATATACCCATCTGTATTGTATAGAAGAACAGTGAAGAAAAATGAGCCCAAACTGCAGACTTTATAATTGCTGTTTCTACCAGCTACAATAATTGTTGATGCAGCTTTAATGATATTCCATTGTTATTTATTTTCTTCTCCACCTTTTCAGGCACCGCCTATGGCCTATCCAACAGAAACAGCGTTAGCCTTGCTACAGATGGACCAACAATAAAGAACGGCAACGTAGATGCAGCTTGCAGCAGCTCACAGGCTTGTTTGCTTTGTTTTGAGTGATTGACAATGACGGCTGCGCGGGGGACTGGAAACCGAGATTAACCAAATTGGCTTCCTTGTTTACAGTGGACTACATAGACCCGCTTCCTTCCACTCCTGTCTATTAATGGCCCTGCAGCACGCTGAACTCCCCAGATCGCCCGTACTCTCTCGCGTTAAGCTATGTGCAACCCATCACGCTGCCCTTTCACAAATATGCCACATTTAATACTTTGAATTAGTTCTTTCAGCATGTCAAAACTACTCTTTGCAGTGTTTGTCGCGCTGAACTCCCCCCCCCCTTCCAGTATCGTTTCCAAAACAATAAAAAACCTGCACTTGCAATTTACCGCTTCAGGCAGTACAGAGGACAGCCCTCGCTACGTCATCTCGTTGCGCCTACCAGGCAGCGAGAGCCCAGGAGGAGGAGGTCTTTCCTTTTCTGCGTCCTCTGGGTGCCACTGCCAGGTGTTCGCTCCCGAGGTGCTCTTGAACTCTGGAAATGTACTATAAGTTCAGCGGCTTCGCGCAGAAACTGGTTGGGACTGTACCCGGTGCGGCTTACACCCCGCAGGTGAGGAGGTGGCTAGGGGGCGGTGGGAATGGCCACGAGGCTGTGACCTTCGCTGCTGGCTTTTCCCCTCTGCTTGGAGACCTGCAGCGTGTCCTCTGTAACCTCATATTGTGTTCTCATTGCAAGTAGTATACCATATATTTGCTCTAATTGTTAGATCTTAGTTCTGCGTTTAAAACAATTCATGTTATTTAGTTTTTAACTAATAGCCTCATAAGCCCAGGGTGCCATTTAGGTTTAGGACAGGGGTAGGCAACTCCTGTCCTCGAGAGCTGCAGGCAGGTCAGGTTTTCAGGATATCCACAATGAATAGGCAGGAGATAGATTTGCATACCATGGAGGCAGTGCTTGCAGATCTATCTCCTGCATAGTCATTGTGGATATCCTCAAAACCTGACCTGCCTGCAGCTCTCGAGGACCGGAGTTGCCTACCAGGGTTGCCAGCTGGGAAAAATTTTCCCAGCCCAAAACCAGCCGTAAACCCGCCCCAAAACCGCCCGCCCGCCCCAAAACCAGCCGTAAACCTGCCCCAACACCGCCCGCAGCCAACCCCCGCGTCACCGAACCCCGCCCCCTGTGTCACTAAACCCGCCTCCCGCGTCACTAACCCCGCCCCCGATGTCACCCCTGACGTCACCCCCGCCCCTGAAAGGCTTCTATTGGACCAAATTGGACCAATAGAAGCCCCGGCAGCGGGAAAACCGGCCAATCGGCGGCCGCAAACACCCACCCAATCCCGCACTGCGGCCGCTCGAAAACCCACCCAAATCCCCGCAAACCCACGCGATTCGAAAATTCCCCGCAGCCGTTCCCGAAAAGCCGCCCAATTCTGCGGCTTAACCGCAACCCTGCCGACAGTGTTGCCTACCCCTGATTTAGGACACCAACTGTGTGGCTATTATCATTGGCTCCACCCCCAGCCAAAACTACAGAGAAAAACTCAGGCTAAACACTCTAACTGAGAGAAAAGTCTGTAGTCAAAAAAGGCATATAGGGTGTATTTTACAATTAATTTTGAATCAAATACTAGAACTATGTCTGACTACAACCGCTGAAACTGTAAAGCTAGTTAGAAGATAAGAGGTCAAAAAGGTACCAAATATCAAAAAACGGACTTGAAAAAGTACTTCGCTAAATGGTACCCTGGGCTTATGAGGCTATTTGTTAAAAAACTAAATAACATTAATTAGTAACATATAGTAACATAGTAGATGACGGCACAAAAAGACCTGCACGGTCCATCCAGTCTGCCCAACAAGATAAGCTAACATGTGCTGCTTTTTGTGTATACCATACCTTGATTTGTACCTGTCCTTTTCAGGGCACAGACCGTATAGGTCTGCCCAGCACTATCCCCGCCTCCCAACCACCAGTCCCGCCTCCCACCACCGGCTCTGGCACAGACCGTATAAGTCTGCCCAGCACCATCTCCACCTCCCGCCACCGGTTCTGCCACCCAATCTTGGCTAAGCTCCTTAGGATCCATTCCTTCTGAACAGGATTCCTTTATGTTTATCCCACGCATGTTTGAATTCCGTTACCATTTTCGTTTCCACCACCTCCCGCGGGAGGGCATTCCAAGCATCCACTACTCTCTCCGTGAAAAAATACTTCCTGACATTTTTCTTGAGTCTGCCCCCCTTCAATCTCATTTTATGTCCTCTTGTTCTACCGCCTTCGCATCTCCGGAAAAGGTTCGTTTGCTGATTAATACCTTTCAAATATTTGAACGTCTGTATCATATCACCCCTGTTTCTCCTTTCCTCCAGAGTATACATGTTCAGGTCCGCAAGGCTCTCCTCATACGTCTTGTAACACAAATCCCATACCATTCTTGTAGCTTTTCTTTGCACCGCTTCAATTCTTTTTACATCCTTAACAAGATACGGCCTCCAAAACTGAACACAATACTCCAGGTGGGGCCTCACCAACGACTTATACAGGGGCATCAACACCCCCTTTCTTCTGCTGGTCACACCTCTCTCTATACAGCCTAACAACCTTCTAGCTACGGCCACCGCCTTGTCACACTGTTTTGTCGCCTTCAAATCCACAGATACTATCACCCCAAGATCCCTTTCCCCATCCGTACCTATCAGACTCTCCCCGCCTAACACATACGTCTCCCGTGGATTTCTACTCCCTAAGTGCATCACTTTGCATTTCTTCGCATTGAATTTTAATTGCCAAACCTTTGACCATTATTCTAGCTTCCGTAGGTCCTTTTTCATGTTTTCCACTCCCTCCGGGGTGTCCACTCTGTTACAGATCTTAGTATCATCCGCAAATAGGCAAACTTTACCTTCTAACCCTTCGGCAATGTCACTCACAAATATATTGAACAGAATCGGCCCCAGCACCGATCCTTGAGGCACTCCATTACTCACCTTTCCCTCCTCCGAGCGAGTTCCATTCACCACCACCCTCTGGCGTCTGTCCGTCAACCAGTTCCTAATCCAGTTCACCACTTCGGGTCCTATCTTCAGCCCATCCAGTTTATTTAACAGCCTTCTGTGGGGAACCGTGTCAAAAGCTTTGCTGAAATCTAAGTAGATTACGTCCATAGCTCGTCCCTGATTCAATTCTCTTGTTACCCAATCAAAGAACTCAATGAGATTCGTTTGGCACGATTTCCCTTTGGAAAACCATGTTGTCTTGGATCTTGCAACTTATTGACTTCCAGGAAATTCACTATCCTTTCCTTCAGCATCACTTCCATTACTTTTCCAATAATCGAAGTGAGGCTTACCGGCCTGTAGTTTCCAGCTTCTTCCCTATCACCACTTTTGTGAAGAGGGACCACATCTGCCGTTCTCCAATCCCTCGGAACATCTCCCGTCTGCAAGGATATATTAAACAAATCTTTAAGAGGACCCGCCAGAACCTCTCTTGAGCTCCCTCAATATCCTAGGGTGGATCCCATCCGGTCCCATGGCTTTGTCCACCTTTAGCTTTTCAAGTTGTTCATACACAGTCTCTTCCATGAACGGCGCTCTATCCACTTCAATCTCATTTGTACTTTTTCCAGTCCATCGCAATCCTTCTCCAGGATTTTCTTCTGTGAAAACAGAACAGAAGTATCTATTTAGCAAATTTGCTTTTTCTTCATCATTAACATTAATTGTTTTAAATGCAGAACTAAGATCTAACAATTAGAGCAAATATATGGTTTAGTTTCTGATTGGAATTGCTCTATGCAGTTATATTTTTGAAGTAGTATACCATGCTATACTTTGTATTGTTGTTCGAATATTTTTACTGCTCTAATTGCCTCTTACTCATGTTTGATCTATTCTTACTGTACACCGCCTTGAGTGAATTCCTTCAGAAAGGCGGTAAATAAATCCTAATAAATAAAATAACCTCGAGCTGTAGGTTGAAATCAGTAGAGAAAACGTCACTGGTCTTGTTGCTGGAGCCCATCCGTACGTACTTTTGGTATCTTCCCCTGTACTTGTTCTGTGCTGTAGCAAAGTTGAATTCTCGGAGATGGGGCAAAGCATGACTTCCCTTGTTCAGCTGTGGCTTGAGCGGAAGGAGAGAGGGTGCGATCTGAGGCTTAGCCCTGGATTATGTATAGAATGATAGATCTGAATTATATTTGTTCCATCTTTAGGCTTAATGGCATATTCAGACCCACCAAAACCCTTATTCACACCCTTGTTACTTCTCGCTTGGACTATTGCAATTTACTTCTCACTGGTCTTCCACTCAATCATCTTTCTCCTCTCCAATCTGTCCAGAATTCTGCAGCTTGACTTATTTTCCGTCAGAATCGTTATGCCCACACTAGCCCACTTCTCAAGTCACTTCACTGGCTCCCTGTCCGCTTCCGTATACAGTTAAACTTCCATATCATCAAGCTGATCAATCCATAGACTGGTGGGTTGTGTCCATCTACCAGCAGGTGGAGATAGAGAGCAAACTTTTGCCTCCCTATATGTGGTCATGTGCTGCCGGAAACTCCTCAGTATGTTCTCTATCTCAGCAGGTGGTGGTCACACACAGCAGCAGCTCTGGCTAGGCCTCCAAGCCTAATTTTTAGGTTTTGTTGAGTGCCTGGGGTTGAGGGCTCTTTTGAGCAAGTGCAAACCTGGTGGTGCCAGGTCCCTCCTTTTCTCCCCCCTCCCGCTGGCTCCGTTAAAAGAAAAAAAAAAATAAATTTTTGAACGTCCTTAAAGGCGTTTATTTCGACGTTTATTTAAACATTCATTGCAGCTACTCACTGGGACACCAGGTCGTTACAGCTCGGAGCGGAAAGCAGGTAATTTTTACCTTTTTATAGCGGGCAGGGGGTTCCCCGATTGATCTCCACGTGGCATATGGCGTCGGAGGGCGAGGGCGCAAAGAGTCGCTCCCCGGATCGCTTAGGCGCTTCAAGAGGGGATGCGGGGGTCTTAAAGTCTGATTCGCCCTTGTTGGGTGACAGTTTCGTGACCGATGAGTGTCCCGGTCCTTCCTCCGGCGTGGCGGTTTTTCCCGCCATAAACGCCCATCCCCCGCTGCTCGCCTCCGCCATCTTGGCCGGCCACGCGGCTCGGACGGCTTCTTCGTGGGCCGCCCTTGAGGGAGACATTAATGCCATGGACGCCCTTAATTTGGGCGACGGCACCAAAGCGGCTAAAGTTAAGCGCCGTTTTTCCCGCACGGCTCCTTCGCGGAGTGTCGCGCCGGACGCCATTTTGGATGCGCAGCATGTCTCTCCCCCGCTCTTGCGAGCGCCGGTTGAGGGTGCGTCTAGGGCTGTAGCCCAGACTGCGGAAGTGCACAGTCTGGGGGGTTTCTCCCCCGAGTTTGTTTTGCTGCTGCATCAGGCTTTTCTTATGCAAAACGCTGCCCCTGCTCCCTCTTTTGGTAAAGAGGTTGAGGTCCCCGGAGGTAAACGCTCTCGGGTTGATTCCCAGGCCTTGGAGGACCTTGTCTCCTCCGATGTAGATGAGGGCAGCGTATCTGAGTTCTCCCAACGGTCCTTTGCGGATTCCTTGGAGGAGACGGATCCCCGCTCGGTTGGAGCGGATGACCCCTCTGCAGCGTGGCTTTTTAGCTCAGAGGATTTGCCCAACCTGTTAGTGCAGGCCATGGGCATTTTGAAGATTTCCTCTCCGGAGGACGTCTCTCCCTCAGCCCCTGTTGGCTCTGCCATTATGCTGGGGACGAAACGCCCGCCTAGAACCTTCCACGTGCATGATGCCATGCACACCTTAATTTCGGCTCAATGGGATGTCCCGGAAGCGAGCCTCAAAGTGGCTAGGGCTTTGTCCCGCCTCTATCCTTTGCCTGAAAGTGAACGTGAGGCCTATCTGTGGCCTACCGTGGATTCTTTAATCACTGCGGTGACTAAGAAAACGGCTTTGCCGGTGGAAGGTGGCACGGCCCTAAAGGACGCCCAAGACAGAAGATTGGAGGCGGCCTTAAGGTCGTCCTTTGAGGCGACTGCTTTAAGTTTGCAGGCCTCGGCTTGCGGTTCCTATGTGGCCAGGGCGTGCCTGACTATGGTGCAGCGGGCTTCCCCCTCGGATCATTCCTTGAGGGCTGATTGGCCGGCCCTGGAATCGGGCTTAGCCTATTTGGCAGACTTGCTGTATGATGTCTTGAGAGCCTCAGCTAAAGGCATGGCTCAGACAGTCTCTGCGCGGCGGTGGCTTTGGCTGAAACATTGGTCTGCTGACCACGCCTCTAAATCCCGCCTGGCTAGATTGCCTTTTAAAGGCAAGCTGCTCTTTGGGGTCGAGCTGGACAAAATCGTGACCGATCTCGGCACGTCTAAGGGCAAGAAGTTACCAGAGGTCAGGGCTCGGGCTAGTACTCGCCCTGGTACCTCCAGAGGACGGTTTCAAGAAGCCCGTCGGTACCGCCCGGGCAGGTCGGGCTCCTCTGCCCCCTCTTCCTTCAAGAGGAATTTCTCCCCCAAGCAGCATTACTTTCGCAGAGACCGCCGTCCCGGAGGTGCTCCCTCCAGTCCTCCCCCAGGGTCTCGTACCCAATGACGGGGCCTTGGTCCACGCCCCAGTGCAGATGGGAGGACGGCTGTTTTCGTTTATGGGCGAGTGGACCACAATAACTTCAGACGCTTGGGCGCTGGAAGTCATCAGAGACGGCTACAAGCTAGAGTTCTGCCGACCCTTAAAAGACGGGTTTCTACTCTCTCCCTGCAAGTCTCCGGTCAAAGCTGTGGTAGTGCAGCAGACCTTGAACATTCTGATCCGCCTGGGGGCGGTCGTTCCGGTGCCAGAAAATCAGCTTGGCAAGGGATGTTACTCCTTTTTCTTTGTGATACCAAAGAAAGGAGGTTCTGTACGGCCTAGCCTCGACCTCAAAGGGGTCAATTGGGCCTTGAAAGTTCGGCACTTTCGAATGGAGACCCTCCGCTTTGTTATAGCGGCAGTGAAGGCAGGAGAGTTCCTGGCATCCTTGGCCATCAAGGAAGCGTACTTGCATATTCCCATCTGGCCTCCTCATCAACGCTTTCTGCGTTTTGCAGTAATGGGCCGACACTTCCAGTTCAGAGCCCTCCCGTTCGGGTTGGCTACTGCTCCGCGGACCTTCTCCAAAGTAATGGTGGTCTTCGCGGCCTTCCTGAGGAAGGAAGGAGTTCAAGTCCATCCTTATCTGGACGACTGGTTGATCCAAGCCCCCTCTTATGCAGAGTGCGGCAAAGCTGTGAACCGGGTGGTTGCTCTTTTGAGCTCCCTGGGATGGATCATCAACTGGGAGTAAAGCCAGCTGCGCCCGACTCAGTCCCTGGAGTATCTGGGAGTTCGATTCGACACCCAAGTGGGCAGAGTGTTCCTGCCAGACAATCGGATTGTCAAGTTTCAGGCTCAGGTGGACTAGTTCCTAGTAGCCTCTCCTATTCGGGCTTGGGACTACGTGCAGCTGTTGGGCTCTATGACGGCCACGATGGAAGTAGTGCCCTGGGCCAGGGCTCATATGAGACCACTACAACAATCTCTACTGCTGCGCTGGACTCCGATGTCGGAGGATTAGGCTGTGCGCCTTCCCTTGGACCCAGCAGTGCGCAAGGCGCTGAGCTGGTGGACGCAGACAGACAAGTTGTCTGCAGGAATGCCTCTGGTGACCCCGGAGTGGATTGTCGTCACGACAGACGCCTCTTTGATGGGCTGGGGAGCCCACTGCTTGGGAAGGACAGCGCAGGGGCTCTGGTCTCCTGCAGAGGCAAGTGGTCTATCAACCTCCTGGAACTCAGAGCCATTCGGTTGGTGTTGTTGGAGTTCATCCCGGTACTGGTGTTGAAGCCTGTACGGGTCCTGTCGGACATTGCCACGGCTGTGGCCTATGTCAACCGCCAGGGAGGTACCAAGAGCGCCCCTCTAGCCAAGGAGGCTATGAATCTCTGCCAGTGGGCGGAAGCGAACCTGGAGCAGCTTTCAGCGGCCCACATTGCCGGAGTCATGAATGTCAAGGCGGACTTTCTCAGTCGCCATACCTTGGAGCCCGGAGAGTGGCAGCTATCTGCTCAGGCGTTCTTGGACATCATGAAGCGCTGGGGCCAGCCGAGCCTAGATCTGATGGTGTCATCGGCCAATTGCCAAGTGCCGCGCTTTTTCAGCAGAGGACGGGACCCTCGATCTCTGGGAGTAGATGCTCTTCTCCAACAGTGGCCGACACAAGAGCTTCTCTATGTGTTCCCGCCCTGGCCCATATTGGGCAGGGTGCTAGACCGGGTGGCAAAGCATCCCGGCAGGGTAATCCTGGTGGGTCCGGATTGGCCCAGACGTCCCTGGTATGCGGACTTGATCAGGCTCTCAGTCGACGATCCTCTGCGGCTGCCAGTGGAGCAGGGCCTGTTACATCAGGGTCCCGTGGTGATGGAGGATCCCTCCCCCTTTGGTCTTACGGCCTGGCTATTGAGCGGCAGCGTCTGAGAAAGAAGGGCTTCTCAGACAAGGTCATCGCCACTATGCTGAGAGCGAGGAAGCGCTCTACTTCTACTGCTTACGCCAGGGTTTGGCGTATATTTGCAGCGTGGTGTGAAGCAGGCTCACTTTCTCCCTTCACTGCTCCAATTTCTTCAGTGTTGGCGTTCCTGCAAGAAGGTCTGGAGAAAGGCCTGTCGCTCAGTTCCCTTAAAGTCCAGGTAGCGGCTCTGGCTTGCTTCAGGGGCCGCCTGAAGGGTGCTTCCCTGGCTTCGCAGCCAGATGTGGTGCGCTTTCTCAAGGGAGTTAATCACCTGCGCCCTCCTCTGCACTCAGTGGTGCCTGCGTGGAATCTCAACCTGGTGCTAAGAGCATTGCAGAAGCCGCCTTTTGATCCCTTGTCGAGGGCATCTCTGAAAGACCTGACGTTGAAAGCAGTCGTTTTGGTGGCTATCACTTCAGCCAGAAGAGTTTCCGAGCTCCAGGCACTCTCATGTCGAGAGTTTTTTCTGCAGTTCACTGAGGCAGGAGTGACTATTCGCACAGTGCCTTCCTTCCTGCCCAAGATGGTTTTTCGCTTCCATGTGATTCAGCAGCTCTGTCTCCCTTCCTTTCGTAGGGAGGTCTACCCAGAGGAATACTCTGCTCTCAATTTTCTGGATGTGAGACGAGTCATCATCAGATACTTGGAAGTGACCAAGGATTTCCGGAAATCGGATCATCTGTTTGTCCTGTTTACAGGTCCTCGTAAGGGTCTGCAGGCTTCTAAGCCTACAGTGGCAAGATGGGCAAGGAAGCCATTGCAGCGGCTTAGGTGGCCGCGGGGAAGACCCATACCTTTGCCAGGCATTACCGCTTGACTGTGGCTGCTCGGGCGGAGGCCCGGTTTGGAGCTTCAGTGTTGCGGTCAGGGATTTCTATGTCCCGCCCTGGGTGAGTACTGCTTCGGTACATCCCACCAGTCTATGGATTGATCAGCTTGATGATATGGAAGGTAAAATTATGTATCATACCTGATAATTTTCTTTCCATTAATCATAGCTGATCAATCCATAGCCCCTCCCAGATATCTGTACTGTTTATATTCTGGTTGAATTTTAGGTTCAAGTTTAGCCTTCAGTTACTTCATGAGGACTTCGTGTTCAAGTTCTCCTTTCACTTGGATTCTTCAAGAGTTGAGACGAGTTTGTGTTACAGTGAGCTGCTGCATTCCTCTCCCCTCCGTTTTACGGGGCTGGATTGAGATTTAAATTCTGCCGGCACTCCCTCCCGCTTCGTGCGGCTGTAGGGCAGCTTTGTACCCCTCCCGCTTCGGCGGTGTTAGGGTCAGTCAGCTCCTCCCGCGGTTGCGGTTGCAGGATAAGCCAGATCCCCCCGCATCGGCGGGTGTGGTGTCCCTCCCCCGCTCCGCGGGGATGAGCTGGACGGATTCCCCTCCCCCACTTGTGTGGGGATGAGCTGGGTTAATTCCCCTCCCCCGTTTCGGCGGTGGTGAGCTGGGCAGAGTGTCCCTTCGTGGGTGTAATTCTCTAAGTGCTGAGTCCTGCGGATGGAGCTTTGATATCGACATACTGAGGAGTTTCCGGCAGCACATGACCACATATAGGGAGGCAAAAGTTTGCTCTCTATCTCCACCTGCTGGTAGATGGACACAACCCACCAGTCTATGGATTGATCAGCTATGATTAATGGAAAGAAAATTATCAGGTATGATACATAATTTTACCTTCTCTTACTGACCTTTAAATGCATCCACTCTATGACCCCTCATTACCTCTCCTCTTTCATTTCTCCCTACATTCCTCCCCGTGAACTCCGCTCTCTGAGCAAGTCTCTCTTGTCGTCCCCCTTCTCCTCCACCGCTAACTCCAGACTTCGCTCCTTTTATCTTGCTGCACCTTATGCCTGGAACCGCCTTCCCAAGCCCATACGTCTAGCTCCATCTCTACCTGTTTTTAAATCTATGCCGAAGGCTCACCTTGTCACTGCTGCCTTTGGCTCCTAGCCACTACCCATTTGTCCTCCTCCCTGTTCCTCTTTACCCTGTAATTCCCTTGCCCTTAATGTCTTGTCTGTCTGTTTTACCTAGATTATAAGTTCTTTGAGCAGGGACTGTCTCTGTGTCAATTGTTCAGCGCTGCGTTCGTCTGGTAGCACTATATAAATGCTAGTAGTAGTAGGTAGTCATTATTTTTTATTTATTTTGTTGAACTTGTATCCCATATTTTCCCACCTTTTTGCAGGCTCAATGTGGCTTACATAGTATCATAAGTGGTGTTAGCCGATTCCGATATGAACAGTTACAGATAGTATTATGGTAGAATGAATTACATGTGTGGTAAATACAATTGGGGCTTAATGAGGGAGAGAGAGAGTTAGGATATGTCCATTACGGTCTTTGGTTACGTTTTCAGGGTGTATGGTCTTTACTGGTACCTCTTGAAGGACGCGATAATTTTATTTATCTCTTTCTGTAATATATAACACTTCAAAATATTGTTTTTAGCGGAAGGATTTTCACTTACCTAGAAACATGACAGCAGGTAAAGGTCAAAGGGCCCATCCAGTCTGCTCATCCTTCATAACCACTCTCTTCCTTTTCCTAAGGGATCCTACGTGCCTGTACTACTACTACTACTACTTATCACTTCTAGCGCTACAAGGTATACGCAATGCTGTACACCATACATGAAAAGACAGTCCCTGCTCAAAGAGCTCACAATCTAAATAGGACAGGCAGAACAACTAAGAGGTAAGGGAATTAAAGAGGTGGGGATAAAAGGGTACAGGGCAAGTGAGTAGTGATTAGGAGTCAAAAGCAGCGTTAAAGAGGTGGGCTTTTAGCCTGGATTTGAAAACGGCCAAAGACGAGGCTAGACGTACAAGCTCGGGAAGTCTATTCCAGGCGTGAGGTGCAGCGAGATAAAAGGAACGGAGTCTGGAATTAGCAGTAGAGGAGAAGGGGACAGAGAAGAGAGATTTATCCGCAGAACGGAGTACCCGAGGGGGGGCGTAGGGAGAGACGAGTGGAGAGGTACTGGGGAGCGGTAGAGTGAATGCACTTATAAGTCAGTAAGAGAAGTTTGAATTGAATGCGGAAACGGATAGGGAGCCAGTGAAGTGACTTGAGGAGAGGGCTAATGTGAGCATAGCGACTCTGGCGGAAAATGAGTTGCGCAGCAGAGTTTTGGACTGATTGAAGAGGAGAGAGATGGCTAAGTGGGAGGCCAGAGAGAAGCAGGTTGCAATAATCTAGGCGAGAGGTGATAGAGTGTGGATAAGGGTTCTGGTAGAGTGCTCAGAAAGGAAGGGACGGATTTTGCTGATGTTATAGAGAAAGGAACAACAGGTTTTGGCAATCTGCTGAATGTGAGCAGAGAAGGAGAGGGAGGAGTCGAAGGTGACCCCAAGGTTACGAACTGATGAGACAGGGAGAATGAGAGTGCCATCCACTGAAATAGAGAAAGGGGGGAGAGGAGAGGTGGGTTTAGGGGGAAAGATGAGAAGCTCGGTTTTGGCCATGTTAAGTTTCAGATGACGTTGAGCCATCCTGTCCCACACTTTCTTAAATTCTGACACTGTCCTCCTTGTAAGCTAAACTTAAATTCTCCTTACAAAGCTAATGTGACTTTGTTTTTAATTGAGTGCACTCTAAAAACATATCAATTTGGCTTTTTGTTCTGTATAGTGCATACATATGCCCCCTAATTCTGTAAACTTGCATGTGCAAGTTATAGAATAGTAATTCCTAATGGCTCACTATTAATAGATACTAATCTGACAACAGTTAACCTGAAATTCTTTAATATTATAATAGAAATCAAACAAAATAAAACATGGAAAAGAAAATAAGATGATACCTTTTTTATTGGACATAACTTAATACATTTCTTGATTAGCTTTTGAAGGTTGCCCTTCTTCATCAGATCGGAAATAAGCAAATGTGGTAGCAGATAGTGTATATAAGTGAAACATCCAAGCATTACTTTGACAGGATGGGAGGGTTGGGGGTGGGCAGGAGGTATGCATGGGGACATCAAAGGATTTCATTGATATTCTAACAGGATGGGTGTGGGTAGGTGAGAGGAGGGTGATAAACAGAGAAATACAATTTTATGGTTTATAATGGGTTAGAAAACCCAGATCCTTGTTAAGTCCTGTCTGTTGGGTGTCAAAATATTCAATCATTCTGACTTCAAAGGTCTTACGTTCCTGTATTGTTTTAAAGTTACCTTTCAGGATTCTAACTATGAAACCACTGGTGCAGTGTCCTGGTCTTGTGAAATGCTGGCCCACCGGAGTGGGAACCTGACTGAATATTTTGACACCTAGTCCTAGTATTTTTGGAAAGAGTAAACAAGCAATTCATGTCTACCCGTTCCACTCCACTCATTATTTTATAGATCTCTATTATATCTCCCCAAAGCCATCTTTTCTCCACGCTGAAGAGCCCTAGCCTTTCCTTATAGGGAAGGCGTCCCATCCCCTTTATCATTTTCATTGCCCTTCTCTGTACCTTTTCTAATTACACTATATCTTTTTTTGAGATGCGCTGACCAGAATTTTGAGGTGCGGTCACACCGTGGAGCAATACAGAGGCATTTTAACATTGTTTTCCATTCCTTTCCTTTCCTAATAATACCTAACATTCTGTTTGCTTTCTTAGCTGCCGCTGCACACTGAAAAGAGGGTTTAAACTAGAGAGCTGCACGGGAACGGGGTTTGTGGGAATCCCGCAGGGACGGAAGCAGTTCTGCGGGGTTCCCGTGGGGACGGAAGCAGTTCTGCAGGGTTCCCGCGGGGACGGAAGCAGGTCCTGCGGGGTTCCCGCGGGGACGGAAGCAGGTACTGCGGGGTTCCCGTGGAAGTGTAAGCTGCACTGCATCAGCCTCTCATCTACCGAGTACCCTGAGTGCTGTCTCCTCCTCCTCCTTGCTTTAACAGCACAAATGTGGAAAGTCTTCCGTTAAGGAGGTGGTAGAGACACAAATGATGATGGAATTCAAAAAGACTTGGGATGAACACAGAGGATCTCTAATTAAAAAAATGGAAGTTATAAAAAAATCCTAACCTTAAATGGCTGCATGTGTGTGGATTTGTCAAGTGATGCTTAGATGGCGACTCTGGCTGTGATTAACTGGGGCCGATACCAGGCAGACTTGTATGGTCTGTGTCTAATATATGGCAGTCTGATTTAGGATGGGCTAGAAAGGGCTTAAATAGCAACTTCAGTGGCTGGAACATAAGGACAGTGCTGGTCAGATTTTTACGGTCTGTGTCCCTCAAGTGAGAAGACGAATAGACTGGAGTGGGCTTCATCGAGAACTCCAGCAGTTGGAACATAAGTATAGGGCCAGATAGACTTCTATGGTCTGTGTTCCAGAAAAACGAAAGGAAGTATATAATATCACACTCGTTGATTTAATCATGAATTGATAATGAGTGTGACTATTGGGCAGACTGGATGGACCGTTCAGGTCTTTATTTGCTGTCACTTACTATGTTACAATTAATCGTCTTTGCTCCCGGGCTGATGCGCAGACCTTAGGTCTGACACCTGACCTACTGGCTCATGCATGTGGTGACCTCTCAGCACACAGTGCCAGAAATCAGAGACAAATCTTACATGTGCACACCAGAGTGTTCTAAGTTTCAGCTTCCATTCCTTCCTTGCTTACAGTAATGTGGCTCAAATCCGGAGAGAGACTGAGGGAGCTGACCAGAATTTCTTTTATGTGCCATTACATTCTTGTGGGGATGGGTTAAATTCTTGTGGGGATGGGTTGTGATGGGTTAAATTTTTGCAGGGATGGGTGAGATTCTAGCAGGGATGGGTGGGGATGGGTAAGATTTCTGTCCCTGTGCAACTCTCTAGTTAAACGTATCTTTAGCGATGACACCTAGATCCCTTTCCTGGTCAGTGACTCCTAGTGTGGAACCTTGCATTACATAGCTATAGTTCGGATTCCTCTTCCCCACATACATCACTTTGCACTTGATTACATTAAACATCATCTACCATTTGGATACCCAGAGGCATATTTTCAAAGCACTTAGCCTTCCAAAGTTCCATAGAAACCTATGGAAATTTGGAAGGCTAAGTGCTTTGAAAATATGCCTCCCAGTCTCATAAGGTCCTCTTGTAATTATTCACAATCCTCTTGCGATTTTACAACTTTGAATAACTTTGTGTCATCAGCAAATTTAATTACCTCACTAGTTATTCACATCTGTAGATCATTTATAAATATGTTAAAAAGCAGCAGCCCCAGCGGAACCCACTATCAACCCTTCTCCATTGAGAATACTGACCATTTAACCTTACTCTCTTCTCTGTTTTCTATCTTTTAACTAGTTTTTAATCCACAATAGAACACTACCTCCTATGACTCCAATTTCCTCTGGAGTCTTTCATAAGGTACTTTGTCAAATGTCTTTTGAAAATCCAGATACACAATATCGACTGGCTCACCTTTATCCACATGTTTGTTCACCCCTTCAAAGAAATGTAATAGATTGGTGAGGCAAGATTTCCCTTTGCTAAATCCATGTTGGCTTTGTCTCATTAATCCATGCTTTTGAATATGCTCTGTAATGTTGTTCTTTATAATTGTCTCTACCATTTTGGCTGGCATCGATGTTCTACTCGCCAATCTATTAATTTCCAGGTTCACCTCTGCTGCCTTAAAAAAAAAAAATTGGCGTTACATTAGCTGCCCTCCAATCTTCCGGTTCCGTGCTCGATTTTAAAGATAAACTACATATTACTAACAGTAGTTCTGCAAGTTCATTTTTCAATTTTATCAGTACCCTGGGATGAATGCTATCCAGAGTAGGCGATTTGCAACTCTTCAGTTTATCAAATTGCACCATTACATCTTCCATGTTTATAGACATTTCATTTCGTCATTAGCAAAACAGCAAGCAAGCACACAAAATAAATACCACTAGGATTATGCCAAAGACATAACTAAGAATTACACGAAATAGAAATCTGCATATATCTTCTGATACAGTACTGAGAATTATACTTCAGAAGAAAATACCAAAAGCCAAATATATCTCTGCTAATAAACCATGCTCATGACCTAACAATGAACCCGGTTCTCACCATAACAAGACACTTGCTTCTTAGTCGTATCTCTGGCAGAGGCAGGATTTCTTCCTTCAGCTCCAGTTGTTTACCTGGCGAACTTACTAGTGCATCTTGTCAATATGGAGAGATGACAGTTATAGCTCAGGCAGTCCAGGTCGCTGGTCCATAGCTTAAGGTGAACAGCTGTAATTGGCTGTCTCATTGCTAGATGATTACCAGTAACCTGGATGGAAAGGTGCAGGATCTCCCCTAGGCAACTAAAACTGCCTGTTCCCCACAGTGCACAAGTTTGTCCCATTACTGAGGTCAGACTACCTGGCCTTAGGCTTCTTTCCCATTTTTTTTATAGAGAGTGACTATTCACTCTTGTTTAGTCCTGCAGAATAACTTTGCTGTCCAAAGTCTTATTGAATAGATCCACTGGTGAACCAGCCAAAAACTTTTTTGAGCTCTGTTAGTACCCTGTGATACATTTTTCCCAGCCCTGTAGGAGGAAGTTCTATAGATCCACGCCAGTTCTATAAAGGTCACTTAGTGCTAAGCAATCTCCTTAGAATAGTTCATACTGAGAATTCCCGTGCGCAACTTGGGCTAGAGAACTTAGGCCTGCTGAAACCTTGTGTAAATGCTGGCGTACAACGAATGACAGTACACTGTGCTGAAGTTTGGGGGATGTCTCTGAACCATCTACGCCCCTCCCCTGGCCACGCCCCTTTTGGGGTTGTGTTTGAGACAATTTAAGCATGCACTGGTATGGAATAATACATTGTGCCAATTGAAGTGGAGGAGTGGCCTAGTGGTTAGGGTGGTGGACTTTGGTCCTGGGGAACTGAGGAACTGTGTTCGATTCCCACTTCAGGCACAGGCAGCTCCTTGTGACTCTGGGCAAGTCACTTAACCCTCCATTGCCCCATGTAAGCCGCATTGAGCCTGCCATGAGTGGGAAAGCGCAGGGTACAAATGTAACAAAAATAAAATAGATACTATTGGAGATTCTACATGGAATGTTGCTACTATTGGAGATTCTACATGGAATGTTGCTAATGTTGCTATTCCACTAGCAACATTCCATGTAGAAGGCTGCGCAGGCTATACGTGCAGGACGTCAGACTCGCAGAAGCCTGCGCGGCCACATTGGTGATCTGCAAGGGCCGACTTCTACATGGAATGTTGCTAGTGGAATAGCAACATTCCATGTAGAATCTCAAATAGTAGCAACAGTGGAGGAGTGGCCTAGTGGTTAGGGTGGTGGACTTTGGTCCTGAGGAACTGAGTTCAATTCCCACTTCAGGCACAGGCAGCTCCTTGTGACTCTGAGCAAGTCACTTAACCCTCCATTGCCCCATGTAAGCCGCATTGAGCCTGCCATGAGTGGGAAAGCGCAGGGTACAAATGTAACAAAAAAAAAAAAAAAACATCAATAATTAACAGCTCATTAATTAGTTTGCATGTGGATCTGGGATCCGCACCCAAATTTGGAAGACCTTTTATATAATCCGGGCTATAGTGTGTTCTTCTTTGTTTTTACTAGTTTAGTAAGGAGTCTTCCTTTTGTTAAACAATGTGTCATCTACCCTTCACTACCAGCTCAGTCCTTTTGAAATAGCTTCTTTAGGATTTATGTGTTTTTTTCCTTGTTGTCTTCCACATCTTCTTCCGTTTCTCCTATTTCTGTATCTGAAAAGGTTTATGTTGCTTTTACTACCATAAACCTACCATTGCTTTTGACTCGTAACCACTTGTAACCACCTACCCTCCTCTCTTCCTTCCCGTTCACATTAATTGATTTGATTTGCTTACTTTATTTATTTTTTGTCTATTAGATTGTAAGCTCTTTGTGTAGGGACTGTCTTTCTTCTATGTTTGTGCAGCGCTGCGTACGCCTTGTAGCGCTATAGAAATGCTAAATAGTAGTAGTAGTCTCTTGTAACCAGAGCTAATATTGTGATGTCATAATGCCTCAGTCCACCAATAAGAGCCAACCTCATCAGTGAGGTCACAATGGCTTGATTGTCCTATACTTGGCTCACTTTTATTACATAGCTCTTTGAGCAGGGACTGTCTTTCTTCTATGTTTGTGCAGCGCTGCGTACGCCTTGTAGCGCAATAGAAATGCTAAATAGTAGTAGTAGTAGCTATTGACGTCACCTGCTTGGTCGTCTTCTTCCCTGCTTTTTTCAGCTTTTCCAGTTATTTCTTGTCTTTCCCTTTTTAAAATACTTTGTAGTTTTTGAATGCTAATCATTTTCCCTTTCCCAGTTGACTCCAGTTGAAAATCATTCGCCTTTCTGTATTTCTGTGTGTGTGTATATATGTCTGTTTGTCTATTTTTAAACTTTTCATAAAATGGGTGGCTCTTCAATAGTTCCTTTTAGTTTACTCCGTTGCTCTGTTCTTCTGCTTCAAGAACATTGTGTGTGCTTATTTCTCAGTCTCTGTGCTTTTTCTACTTGTGCACTGTAGGGAAAGATAGCAATTTTAGTTGCCTAGGGGAAATCTTGCACCTTTTCCATCTAGGTTATTGGTAATTATCTAGCACCGAGACAGCAGAGAGAGTTTTATGTTCATAAAAATTTATTATAAAAATTACGACTATGATAAATGCAAGAATGAGGCAGTTATGTTTTAATAGTTGCTATCTTATTTTCCTAGCAAACAATTATTTCTGTATCAAGGCTAATATAAATTCCTTTTGAAAAAAGTTACACTGTTAAATCACCAGGTCATTCTTGCACTTCACGGTACTAAAGTAATATCCCAGATAGCCCCAAAATGCCAAAAGAGAATTAAGCTGCAGCCTTATAACCTGGGGAGGCAGAGAAAGATGCCAAACTTTAGTGCAGGCCCTCAGGTAACCTAAGAGCAAAATTGACTTCTCTACGGAAACAATTGCAGGCTCTGTGGGTGGATAAAATGTCATGAGATACAACTCACAAACCGATTGATTTTTGAAGAAGCGAATAAAGCCAGTAAACTTCTGGCATATCAACTCAAAGCTGAAAAATTACAGGCACATGTGTGCACACTAAAAGATTGACCAGGAGGGGATTGTTAGGGACTCTTCCAAATTACATCAATATTTTCTTCAGTTTTACCAACTGCTATATACGTCGGAAGTAACAGATCCGAACAGAACCTCCCAGTACTTGGAGATTGCCTGCCTTCCTAAATTGAGCCCTGAACAAGCCACCCACCTTGATCAAAGCATACAATTACAGGAAGTAAAGGAGGTGATTGCCTCTCAAGGCTGGCAAAGTGCCAGGGTTAGATGGGCTCTCGGCTAAATTCTATAAAACAATATTTGGAGGATACCTACTTCCCATCATGGTCAATATTTTTAACTCTATGTTGCAGGGAGAAAAGCTGACCCCCATCTATGTTGAAGGCAGAAGTTAAACAGTACTACCATCCCATTTCTCTATTGAATCTGGATTTCAAGATTTTGGCCAAAGTCCTTGCAAAGCAGTTGAATAGTATGATAGATCTATTGTGGGATAGGATCAGGCAAGGTTCATTCCAGGTAGATAATGTGTGGCACCCTTGACTTAATATGGAATGTTAAAAGCTATAAGACACCCAACGGCTATCCTAACCATAGATGTGGAAAAAGTATTTGACAGGGTGGAGTGAGGATTTATGTTTTAGGTTTAAATCACTTTGATTTGGGCTCCAACTTTAGACATTGGATCTCAGCTCTTTACTCATCCCCTATAGCTAGGATTACAGTGAATGGAGGTTATTCCAATGCATTTGGCCTACATAGGGGCACTTGTCAAGAATGTCCACTGTCCCCACTCCTCTTTGCCCTCGTAGTTGAACCTCTGGCAGCTACAATCCACTTAATGCAAATTTGGGGCATTTGACTAGAAGGTGAAGAATTTAAAATATTGTTTGCAGATGATATTTCATTAACAGAGGGTGACCCTCGTTCCTCACTACCATATATCCTCCAAGAGTTGCAAATGTATGGCTCCCTCTCAGGGTTCAAAATGAATGCCTCAAAGTCAAAACTACTGAGTGTAACTTCAGATCAGACTGTGGTTTTAGACCTTAAGTCCACCCTACCTTTTGTATGGTTGAAATCCCACATCCAATACATAGGAGTAAAACAACATGGGATGTTTCTTCCCTGGAGAAACCACTAGACCACCAGGGAGGAAGCATCCCATGTTGTCCCTGCCCCCTTTAGAAGGTAGGCCCAGGGAGGTGGAGCTAGTGG
The DNA here is from genome assembly GCF_901765095.1 of Microcaecilia unicolor. NCBI lineage: Eukaryota > Metazoa > Chordata > Amphibia > Gymnophiona > Siphonopidae > Microcaecilia > Microcaecilia unicolor. The sequence continues at coordinate 171,102 of NW_021963004.1, forward strand.
CGAGGTGATGTTTTCGGTTCTGACCGGAACCCAAATTTCGAATTGGTTTTGTGCCGAATCCAAAACCAAATTCGGTTATGCCCCTATATAAAATTCTGGTGAGACCTCATTTAAAATATTGTGTATAATTCTAGATACTGCACCTTCAAAAAGATACAAACAAAATGGAGACGGTCCAGAGGGTGGCTGCTAAAATGATCAGTGGTCTTTGTCGTAAAGCATATGGGGACAGACTTGAAGATCTCAATATGTATATTTTGAAAGAAAGGCAGGAGAGGGAAGATATGATAGAGACATTTAAATACCTATGTGGCATAAATACAGAAAGGCAAGTCTCTTTCAATTGAAGGGAAGCTGTAGAATGAAGGGACATAGGATGAAGGTGAAAGGGAATAGACTGAAAAGTAACTTGAGGAAATACGCCATGGAATTCACTTCCGGTGGAAGTGGTGGAGACAAACAGTATTTGAATTCAAGAGAGCTTGGGACAAGTACATAGGATATTTAAGGGAATGATAGGGAGAGTAGATGGCATGGATGGGCAGATTGGATATGGTCTTTATTTGCCTACATTTTTCAGTGCTTCTATGTAATGTCATCCATAACAGATCCACTGTGCTAGAGTTCTCCTTGAGCACAAGAGAAGCCGTTGGCTTCTCCTGAGCATGTGTCATTCTTCTGCACAAGTAGAGATTCCTCCTCCCTCCCTCTGTACTCTATATCAGTTGCAGCTCTCCTTGGAGCAGTGTTTTTGTGTTCAAACCCTCCCGCCTTCCTCTCCCCCCCCCCAAAAAAAAAACAAAAAAAAAACAAGATGCTCAACTTTAGGATTCCTGGTGGCACAACCCTTAGTCTACATCCCATATCTGGTTCTGCTGTTGTGGCTCCAACCTCATGCTCTTTACTAGCTGTAGCATGGCAGCTATAGCCTCTGCAACAGAAATCTTGGGGGATGCTTCAGAAGGTCACAGTGCATTCAGCTCCTCTCCTGCCCTACTGACTGCAGTCTCTCCTTTGCAGGCAGGAGGAGCAGCAGCCCAAGGCTCTGTTATTGAACTTCTACTCTACCCCCAGGCTGTCCAGATATATGGTAGTTTCCAAGAGGCAGTCATTGCACCACTCACAATCGATTGCAATTACCACGACTCTGCCCACGCAATTGCAAAAGCACAAAATAATCAGCTGCTCCAGCATACCCCTTTTAGCACCAAACACGGATTTCAAGAGCCGCAGTGGCCGTTGGCTGAGAGATGCAATTTCTTCAGCTGGCCTCTGTATGGGACAGTCTCTCCCGCTGCGGGTGGCGGTGCTTTCTTCCAGAGCACAGTTGACTTCCTTTCCCGAGTCCCATCTGGCTTCCGTGGCTGCCCTTTGCAGTTCAGCCACTTGGTCGTCTGTCCTGCCATGGATGGCTTTTGCAGATCGCCCAGTTGATCTGCTGTCCTTCCCTTACCAGACTTTGCAGTCTTGGCATGGCAGTGCTAAGCATTCCAGATTTGACGTGGCAGCACATGTAACCGCAGCCGGTGGATCATTGCTCCAGACTGCTGAGGTTGTAGTACCCAGCCCCACTTGAGGACTGCTTTGGTACATCCCGAGGCCCGCCCTTTGTTCTGGGTTGAGTATTTTCTTCTAGTTGCCTCAGTTTCATTATATTCCTTCATTTGATTTTTGGCTTTAAAAAAAAAAGGGCAAAACATAAAGGAAATCTTCTGTTACCCTCCCGCAGGAGCGGTTGAGGAGCTTACACAGGCTTTATGCAGGCAGGAGAGGACTTCCTCTGCTTTGGTATCTACAATACTGAAGTTAAGGTGACTGCACATGACCACATCTAGTAAACCTCTGAAGTTCTCTCCATCTCCACCTGTTGGTAGAGGGACATGACCCACAAATCTCTGGATTGATCTGTTGGGACTAATGGAAAGAAAATGATCAGATAAGGACTAATTTTACTTCCTTTGCTCAATACTTCAGAAGGTTATGTACAATGCATTCAGCATCTCAGTCTCAGGGACTCCCTTTATGCATACTCTTCATGATGATCTCTCCAGTTCTGCAAAAGAATGGGGTGGCACCCAACTCATCCTGACTGTGTCTCGATGGCCTAGATCAGGGGTAGGCAACTCCGGTCCTCGAGAGCTGCAGGCAGGTCAGGTTTTCAGGATATCCACAATGAATATGCAGGAGATAGATTTGCAAGCACTGCCTCCATGGTATGCAAATCTATCTCCTGCATGTTCATTGTGGATATCCTGAAAACCTGACCTGCCTGCGGCTCTCAAGGACCGGAGTTGCCTACCCCTGGCCTAGATAGATCTGGTTGCCCTCTCCTTTGTTCTCTACTGCTTGACCATCCAGTCCTCCTGGGCCACATGCCAACCCTGCTGTCACAGAATCAGATACTTCCTTCACCCTGACCTCAACAGACTCTTTACCACCTGGAGGGTGAGTGGCCAAATGTACTATCCTAAACTGCCTCCCATTTTCTCAAGAAATATGCACATCATAGCAGCCAGGAAATCCACCACCAGAAGATGCCACCACTTGAAATGATGCTGCTTGTCAACTGGGCAAACTTGGCTAACACAGACCCTTACACGAGACCTTGCCTCAGGTCTGTGACTTATCTCCTGCATCTCTCTCATTCTGGACTCAAGACTACCTCTATTCATGCCCATCTTGCTGCTATCACAGTCCATCATGACCCAGTAAACAAACCCATATGTTTGTTTTGTGCTTTCATGAGGGATGTTGCTAATCTCAAATACCCCCCCCCCCCCACTTCAACTACCAACGACCAGCACTAGCTTGAGACCTCAACCTTGTCCTTGCTCAACTCATGACACTAACCTTCAAGTCTCTTGGCCTAGTCACCCTCAAACATCTAACTTGGAATACTGTCATCTTGATTGCATTCACTTCTGCCCGGCATGTTAGCGAACTCCAGGCATTAGTCACTTACCCACCGCAAACAGAGTTCTCCTTACCCACTCCAGATTCCTTAACAAGTAGTGTCCAGACTTTCATCTCAACTAATCTATCATCCTCCTCTCCTTTTCCTGGCACTGTATGCATCAAAGGTAGAGCAGACACTCCACATCTTGGACTGCAGAAAGACCTTCCTCTTCTGCCTGAGAACAGAAGATAAATGCCGTACCTCTCAATTTTTTTGTCACCCTTAACCTGGACAATCCGGGCTTGCCAGCTTCCAAAACCACTATCACCAGAAGGAATGAAAAATATATTTATTTATTTTTTCAGTCCCTCTGGAGACTTCTCTTTCTTGCACCATTAGAGACTTCCCCCAGACTGGAGTGAGCGAATTCTTCAGAGAGGGAGATATGTTTTAATGTGTTTTCCGTTGAGATTAGCTTTGGCTATATCATGAAAACCAAAATACGAAAGTGCAAAACCCTTACATGAGAAACTGCACTGGCTCCCACTCAAAGAACGTATCACCTTCAAAGTATGCACCTTAGTCCACAAAATCATTCACGGTGAAGCCCCTGCATACATGACTGATTTAATAGACCTGCCACCCAGAAACGCTAAAAGAACATCCCGAACTTTCCTCAACCTCCACTTCCCTAACTGCAAAGGGATAAAATACAAAGTACTGCATGCATCAACCTTCTCCTATATGAGCACGCAACTCTAGAATACACTACCACGTAACCTGAAAACGATCTATGAATTAACCGACTTCCGCAAACGATTGAAGACTTATCTCTTCGAGAAAATCTACTGCAAGGATCAAAACACATGAAGCCCATACACACCAACAGAAATGAATCAATACAGTCTCCTTGAATTCTCTCACCCCGCATTTCCACCACAATTAATACACCACCCACAAAAAAAATTGTTATACCCTAAGGTTATCTGCTATTGTTCTATCGCCCCATCTTTTCCCCATTGTATCATTCCATTGTTCTACGCCCCAAAGATGTTCTGACTTGACTCTGTCTCTCATAACTCTTCACAATGTAACCATAATTGTACTGTAACATATTGTACTTCCATCACTCACAATGTATTGTAAGCCACACTGAGCCCGCAAATAGGTGGGAAAATGTGGGATACAAATGCAATAAATAAAATAAATAAATGCAGACTATAAATTTAAATAAACTGTATATATATTTTAAAAAGGGACTGCTGCTTTAATCAGCGCCTTCCTTTTACAGAAGCAGAGGTTTATTTCATACTGAAATGAAATAATAAAATTCTGAATCATTGTGCACCTGCTTTAGTAATTTGTCAGAGTGTAAGAGACACAGTATACCATTTTCGAACAGATGGGATTTTATGTGCTATAAAAGTTTGAAGCCCTCTCCCTCCCCTGTCCCAAGCTCAAACTGTCCTTTTCCAGCACATGAATCCCCTGTGTGCAGGAGATTCATATTAGCCATAACTTGAAGCAGAATTTTAATAAAAATAATCTCTTTATGTCCCTTCACTCTTAAACTTTTTATGCAGTATAATTCTTATGTTCAGATGATATGCTAAGGTTACCATGTAGTTTATTTTTAAGATTGCTTCCTTTTTTAACAACTTGATTTCCTCCTTTATTCTCCAACTAGATGAGATGGTTTTTCTCTATGCTTATTTAGTGGGCCTGCCTAAGAATGTGCAAGCTGAAACTAAGGCTGTTAAGGTACCAAACTATAGATGGATTTGGACCACTTTTTCTCCGAGGACAAGCAGGACATCACAGTTGGGTGACGTCACTCTGGTGGATCCTCTTCTACTTCTATCCCTCTGCCTGTCGGCGTACCTCAGGGTTCTGTTCTTGGTCCCCTCCTCTTTTCTATCTACACTTCTTCCCTTGGTTCATTAATCTCATCCCATGGCTTTTCCTACCATCTCTATGCTGATGACTCCCAAATCTACCTTTCTACCCCTGATATCTCACCTTGCATCCAAACCAAAGTTTCAGCATGCTTGTCTGACATTGCTGTCTGGATGTCTCAACGCCACCTGAAATTAAACATGACCAAAACCGAGCTTCTCATTTTCCCCCCAAACCCACCTCCCCACTCCCCCCGTTTTCTATTTCTGTTGATGGCTCTCTCATTCTCCCTGTCTCCTCAGCTCGAAACCTTGGGGTCATCTTTGACTCTTCTCTCTCCTTCTCTGCTCATATCCAGCAGATCACCAAGACCTGTTGTTTCTTTCTTTACAACATCCGTAAAATCCGCCCCTTTCTTTCCGAGCACTCTACCAAAACCCCTATCCACACCCTTGTCACCTCTCGTTTAGACTACTGCAATCTGCTTCTTGCTGGCCTCCCACTTAGTCACCTCTCCCCTCTCCAGTCGGTTCAAAACTCTGCTGCCCGTCTCATCTTCCGCCAGGGTCGCTTTACTCATACTACCCCTCTCCTCAAGACCCTTCACTGGCTCCCTATCCGTTTTCGCATCCTGTTCAAACTTCTTCTACTAACCTATAAATGTATTCACTCTGCTGCTCCCCAGTATCTCTCCACACTCGTCCTTCCCTACACCCCTTCCCGTGCACTCCGCTCCATGGATAAATCCTTCTTATCTGTTCCCTTCTCCACTACTGCCAACTCCAGACTTCGCGCCTTCTGTCTCACTGCACCCTACGCCTGGAATAAACTTCCTGAGCCCCTACGTCTTGCCCCATCCTTGGCCACCTTTAAATCTAGACTGAAAGCCCACCTCTTTAACATTGCTTTTGACTCGTAACCATTTGTAACCACTCGCCTCCACCTACCCTCCTCTCTTCCTTCCCATTCTCATTAATTGATTTGATTTGCTTACTTTATTTATTTTTTGTCTATTAGATTGTAAGCTCTTTGAGCAGGGACTGTCTTTCTTCTATGTTTGTGCAGCGCTGCGTATGCCTTGTAGCGCTATAGAAATGCTAAATAGTAGTAGTAGTAGTAACACTGGCGCGGATACTGCTCAGTGTTCTAAAACTTCTAGAAGCCTTTGGTGGCACCAACCGTGCATGTGCGTTCCTTCCTGCTCACTTCAGTCGCACTGGACCAGCAGCCTTCGTATTTCCACAGAGCTGAGAGGATGGTTTTCAGTGCAAATTTTTTCCCCCCTTTTGCAACCTCCATCAAAAGCATGTTCAGCATACATTCTGTGATGTAGAGGTTAAATTGTGGCAGGGGCTTTCCCCTTCCTCTCAGCCCCCTTTCCAGTCCCTCTGTAAAAGGGTGAAGAGGTGGGGGAAGGGGAGCTGGAGAGTTATGAAAAAAGGGTACGGGGTGGGAGAGGGACTAGCATCATGGGGAAAAACGTAGATGTTTGTTAAGGGACGGACTGGGAGAGGGGACACAAGCCTGGGGTGAGACATATGGAAAGAAATGGATTGTGTTTGGGATGTGGAACTTGAAGTTAGGGGTGAGAGATTGTTAAGGTGGGGTGAAAGAATCAAATGAGGTAGGGTGGTCAAAGTAGAATGAAAAAAAGCTTGAAAAGGGTGAGAAAAGGAGGGTTAAAATAGAGAAAAAGAAATGACAGAAGGGCAAGAGACTAGGAGAGGAGAAGCACACATGTTTGCTGCAAAGAACACACAAAATAAGACCCAGATAAGGAGCCCTGCACTTTCCAAAAAGCGCGGGGCATTAACGCAACTATGATCAGAGTTAATAGCATGTAGATTTGAGCATGGTGTTGGGAGGATTGTGCATGAGCATGACCTATTAATAGGAAATATTAAAAGCTGCACTATATTTTTGGAATTAAGGCCATAAAAACTTTTGTAACCATACAAGCTATTTTAAAATGAAGACGTGACTCCACTTTAAGCCAGTGTAGTTTGTTCAAAAGTGGAGTTGCTTCATGAAACTTTCCTGGTATTGAAATTCTGTGGCTACAACTTGTGTATAACACTGCTATCAAGATTATTGCTGGTGCTGGTAAATATAACCATGACACCCCTCGTCTAAAAGAGGCACACTGTTTACCTGCCAGCTACAACATTCAATTTGAGATTCTTACTAGAGACTTGCACGGGAACGGGGTTTGCAGGAATCCAGCGGAACCCGCGGGATTCCCGCAGGGATGGAAGCAGTTCTGCAGGGATCCCGTGGGGATGGAAGCAGTTCCTGTGGGGTTCCCGTGGAAGTGTATGCTGCACTTGCGCCAGCCTCTCACCTACCGAGTACCAAGTTCTTTGAGTGCTGTCTCCTCCTCCTCCTCCTTGCTTTAACAGCACAGATGGCTGCATGTTTGTGGATGTGTCGTGTGACGCTTACATGGTGACTCTGGCTGTGATGAACTAGGGCCAATACCGGGAGACCTGTACGGTCTGTGTCTCATATATGGCAATCTGGTTTTGGATGGGCTGGAAAGGGTTTAGACAGCAACTTTAGTGGCTGGAACATGAGGACAGTGCTGGACAGACTTTCACGGTCTGTGTCCAGCAAATGTGAAGATAAATAGGCTGGTGTGGGCTTCAAGGTCAACTCCAGCAGTTGGAACATAAGGATAGGGCCAGGCGGACTTCTATGGTCTATGTCCCAGAAACGCCACAGAAAGACCATAATCACGTATATAATATCACAGTCATGTTGATTTAATCATGAATTGATAATGATTGTGACTATTGGGCAGACTGGATGGACTGTTCCGGTTTTTATCTGCTATCATTTACTATGTTACTATTAATCCTCTCTGCTCCCGGACTGATGCGCAGACCTCAGCTCTGACATAGGCATGAGCATCAGATGTCACCTGACCTAGTGGCGCGTGCATGTGGTGATCTCTTAGCACACAGTGCAGTGAATCAGAGAAGTCTTGCATGTGCGCACCAGAGTGTTCCAACTTCCGTTCCTTCCTTGCCTGCAGTGCTGCGGCTCAAACCCAGAGACTGAGAGAGCTGACAGGAATTTTTTTTAATGTACCATTAAATTCTTATGGGTGAGGACAGGTTAAATTCTTGCAGGGACGGGCGGGGAAGAGTAAGATTCCCCACGGGGACGGGCGGGGATGGGTTGGATTCCAGTGGGGACGGGTTGGATTTCTGTCCCCGTGCAACTCTCTAATTCTTACCCTGCTCCTTGGAACTTTTTGTAACGGTCTCCCACACTGATGCTCCGATTTGCTAATTTCATCTCATCCTGCTACACATCTTTGTTTCCAGAATGAGAACAGGGTGGTTAGTCCCTCTGCCCTCCTAAATATGAGACCTGATTGCACTGATCACTCAGTTTTTTATTTCTGGCAGCATCTCTTTGGAACTGTTTGCTGGTTTACTTGAGAGCAGCCACTATTTAAGGTTTAAGAAAGGTATAAAGACTTTTTTTTTTCTCCCTGGCTTTTGAGAACAGAATTTAGTTCACCTCCCTTGTTTGAATGATGAGTGGTTGATTGGACAGATGGCTCAGGTGCTCATGTCGCAACCTTTTTTTATATTCTTTTGCTAGGCTTTTCGTTTGCCACCTTCCCCTTCCCTCATTTTGTTTTCGTTTTTTTTTAAATTCTCTCTCTAGTGAGCTGTTGTAAAGTACTTTGAGCCCTCATAGGTATATCAAATAAAAACATAAGGATAGCCATACTGGGTCAGATGAATGGTCATCTAGCCCAGTATCCTGCTTCCAAGAGTGGCCAATCCAGGTCACAAGTACCTGGCAGAATCCCAAAGAGCAACTTTCCATGCTACCAATCCCAGGACAAGACAGTGGCTTCCCCCATCTCAATAACAGATTATGGACTTTTCCTCCAGGAACTTGTCCAAACCTTTTTTTTTTTAAGCCCAGATACGCTAACCGCAGCTATCACATCCTCCGGCAGTGAGTTCCAGACCTTAACTATTGGTTGAGTGAAAAAATATTTCCTCCTATTTCAGGATACAGGAGTGGAGGAGTAGCCTAGTGGTTAGTGCAGTGGACTTTGATCCTGGGGAACTGAGTTCGATTCCCACTGCAGCTCCTTGTGACTCTGGGCAAGTCACTTAATCATCCATTGCCCCTGGTACAAAAAAAGTACCTGCATATATGTAAACCACTTTGAATGTAGTTGCAAAAACCTCAGAAAGGCGGTATATCAAGTCCCATTTCTCTTTCAAAGGTAATAAAATATCAGTTCTAACAGATTTCGGTGCGTTGACTTGCTCCATCCCAACTCCAAATGACCAGGATGAATTGCCTTTCTGTTTAAATGTTGTCATGTGAAATGCAGCTGAACTGGTTGGTCTGTGTGTATCGATTTGGTCACAGCTTGGCACCTTTATTCAGGCACTCTGAGGAGAGCCTGGGCACCCGGATTCCATTATAGAATACTTGGGTAACCGGGTATTCCATAGCATCCCCAGATCAATCCAGAGACTTGTGGGTTATGCCCCTCCTCTAGCAGGTTAGATAGAGAGAACTCAGAAATTTGCTACAATAGAGCATGTGCAGCCAGCCTCACTTCAGTATTCTCTCTGTCTAGCAGGTAGAAGGGAGCATAAAGTGCAGCTCTGTGGCCTGAGGCTCCTATCCCGTTCCCTCGGGTGTGTTGAGCTTTCTCTGGGGTTGGTGCTGGAGCACATTCTGGGATACACCTGGTGGTGCCAGGTCCCTACCCTTCTCCCCCTGTCAGCCTACTTAAATTCTGTTGAGGATTTTGGCTGTATTCCTCTTCTGTCTCTTGAAAAAAAAAAAAAAAAGAACCAGATGGAACGATTCTCCAGTCCAGCCTCATTTTGGCTAGCTTAGTGCTTGGAACAATTCTCCGTTCAGCTTAATTGGAACGTGAGCAGGGCTGGGACTGCGGAGAAGGTAAGGCTTTTGGGGCTACTTCCGTTCCTTTGGAGTCCGTTAAGCGCGGCTCGCGCTGCGGGGCACGGTGGCACGTTGCTTCCCAGCGAGTTTTGTTCCGCGACGGTAGTGAGTCATAGTGCGGATCAGGGGATCGCGTGTTGGGCACCACGGCGCCAAAAGGGATCGTTTCTCGCTTGGCGGGAAAGTCTGTGACTGGAACGGTTGATCCGCCGGCACCATTTTCTCGCTAGCACCGCGGTCTCAGGATGCGGCGGCGGGATCTGCTGGGGCTCCCTCCGACAGAGAAGACTCATTTTCTCTCCCGGAAAAGGCTATTATGGGGGGCATTTTCCCGGGAGTTTGTACTCTTTTGCTCAAAGCGTTTTTATTGCGCTCTGAGGGAGCGGGGCAGGAGGCGGCCATTTTCGAGGCTCTGCTGCCTCGGGCTCTGAGTTCGTACAGAAGCCGCCTAAGACGGCCCGGTTGGGTTTAAGGGGCCGGTAGAGTGGAGGAGTAGCATAATGGTTAGTGCCGCAGGCTTTGAACCTGGCTGTCTGGGTTCGTTTCCCTCTGCTGCTCCTTCTGTCCGTGGGCAAGTCTCTTAGCCCTCCATAATAACCCTGGGACAACATGTGGATTCGGGTATTTTTTTTTTTTTGTTACATTTGTACCCCGCGCTTTCCTACTCATGGCAGGCTCAATGCGGCTTACATGGGGCAATGGAGGGTTAAGTGACTTGCCCAGAGTCACAAGGAGTTGCCTGTGCCTGAAGTGGGAATCAAACTCAGTTCCTCAGTTCCCCAGGACCAAAGTCCACCACCCTAACCACTAGGCCACTACCAAACATTTAAGTGCCCGCAGTTATACAGCTATAGAGCTTGTGTAAGTGCAGGAACGTGCAGAACATCCAGTACTGTGTAAGTAATACAAGTTAGTGATTGATGCAATAGACACAGTCGTTTTTGTTTAACAGATCTAAATAATAGAAATTGATGTACTCAAATTATGAAGGAGATATTAATATTTAATGAGAAGGGCATATTCAAAAAGCATGGATTAATGAGACAAAGCCAACATGGATTTAGTGAAGGGAAATCTTGCCTCACCAATCTATTACATTTATTTGAAGGGGTGAACGAACATGTGAATATAGGTGAGCCGGTTGATATTGTGTATCTGGATTTTCAGAAGGCGTTTGGCAAAGTACCTCATGAAAGACTCTAGAGGAAATTGGAGAGTCATGGGATAGGAGATAGTGTTCTATTGTGGATTAAAAACTGGTTTAAGGGTAGAAAACAGATAGTAGGTCAGTATTCTCATACATAAGTACATAGTACATAAGTAGTGCCATACTGGGAAAGACCAAAGGTCCATCTAGCCCAGCATCCTGTCACCGACAGTGGCCAATCCAGGTCAAGGGCACCTGGCACGCTCCCTAAACGTAAAAACATTCCAGACAAGTTATACCTAAAAATGCGGAATTTTTCCAAGTCCATTTAATAGCGGTCTATGGACTTGTCCTTTAGGAATCTATCTAACCCCTTTTTAAACTCCGTCAAGCTAACCGCCCGTACCACGTTCTCCGGCAACGAATTCCAGAGTCTAATTACACGTTGGGTGAAGAAAAATTTCCTCCGATTCGTTTTAAATTTACCACACTGTAGCTTCAACTCATGCCCTCTAGTCCTAGTATTTTTGGATAGCGTGAACAGTCGCTTCACATCCACCCGATCCATTCCACTCATTATTTTATACACTTCTATCATATCTCCCCTCAGCCGTCTCTTCTCCAAGCTGAAAAGCCCTAGCCTTCTCAGCCTCTCTTCATAGGAAAGTCGTCCCATCCCCACTATCATTTTCGTCGCCCTTCGCTGTACCTTTTCCAATTCTACTATATCTTTTTTGAGATACGGAGACCAGTACTGAACACAATACTCCAGGTGCGGTCGCACCATGGAGCGATACAACGGCATTATAACATCCGCACACCTGGACTCCATACCCTTCCTAATAACACCCAACATTCTATTCGCTTTCCTAGCCGCAGCAGCACACTGAGCAGAAGGTTTCAGCGTATCATCGACGACGACACCCAGATCCCTTTCTTGATCCGTAACTCCTAACGTGGAACCTTGCAAGACGTAGCTATAATTCGGGTTCCTCTTACCCACATGCATCACTTTGCACTTGTCAACATTGAACTTCATCTGCCACTTGCACGCCCATTCTCCCAGTCTCGCAAGGTCCTCCTGTAATCGTTCACATTCCTCCTGCGACTTGACGACCCTGAATAATTTTGTGTCATCGGCGAATTTAATTACCTCACTAGTTATTCCCATCTCTAGGTCATTTATAAATACATTAAAAAGCAACGGACCCAGCACAGACCCCTGCGGGACCCCACTAACTACCCTCCTCCACTGAGAATACTGGCCACGCAATCCTACTCTCTGCTTCCTATCTTTCAACCAGTTCTTAATCCATAATAGTACCCTACCTCCGATTCCATGACTCTGCAATTTCTTCAGGAGTCTTTCGTGCGGCACTTTGTCAAACGCCTTCTGAAAATCCAGATATACAATATCAACCGGCTCACCATTGTCCACATGTTTGCTTACCCCCTCAAAAAAATGCATTAGATTGGTGAGGCAAGACTTCCCTTCACTAAATCCGTGCTGACTTTGTCTCATCAGTCCATGTTTTTGTATATGCTCTGCAATTTTATTCTTAATAATAGCCTCCACCATCTTGCCCGGCACCGACGTCAGACTCACCGGTCTATAATTTCCCGGATCTCCTCTGGAACCCTTCTTAAAAATCGGAGTAACATTGGCTACCCTCCAGTCTTCCGGTATTACACTCGATTTTAGGGACAGATTGCATATTTCTAACAGTAGCTCCGCAAGTTCATTTTTTAGTTCTATTAATACTCTGGGATGAATACCATCAGGTCCCGGTGATTTACTACTCTTCAGCTTGCTGAACTGACCCATTACATCCTCCAAGGTTACAGAGAATTTGTTTAGTTTCTCTGACTCCCCCGCTTCAAATATTCTTTCCGGCACCGGTGTCCCCCCCAAATCCTCCTCGGTGAAGACCGAAGCAAAGAATTCATTTAATTTCTCCGCTACGGCTTTGTCCTCCTTGATCGCCCCTTTAACACCATTTTCGTCCAGCGGCCCAACCGACTCTTTGGCCGGTTTCCTGCTTTTAATGTATCTAAAAAAATTTTACTATGTATTTTTGCTTCCAACGCTAATTTCTTCTCAAAGTCCTTTTTTGCCCTCCTTATCTCCGCTTTGCATTTGGCTTGGCATTCCTTATGATCTATCCTGTTACTTTCAGTTGGTTCTCTTCTCCACTTTCTGAAGGATTGTTTTTTGGCTCTAATGATTTCCTTTATCTTACTGTTTAGCCACGCCGGCTGACGTTTAGTCTTTTTTCCCTTTTTTCTAATACGTGGAATATATTTGTCCTGAACCTCCAGGATGGTGTTTTTAAACAGCATCCACGCCTGATGCAAGTTTTTTACTCTGCGAGCTGCTCCTTTCAGTCTTTTTTTCACCATTTTTCTCATTTTGTCGTAATCACCTTTTCTATAGTTAAACGCTAGCGTACTTGATTTCCTAGTTTCACTTCCTTCAATGCCAATATCAAAACCGATCATATTATGATCACTGTTATCAAGCGGCCCTCGTATCGTTACCCCCTGCACTAGATCATGAGCACCACTAAGGACTAAGTCTAGTATTTTTCCTTCTCTTGTCGGCTCCTGAACTAGCTGTTCCATGAAGCTGTCCTTGATTTCATCAAGAAATCTTATGTCCCTTGCGTGTACAGATGTTACATTAACCCAGTCTATATGCGGGTAATTGAAATCCCCAATGGAGAAGGGTAGATAGTGGGGTTCCCCAGGGGTCTGTACTGGGACCTCTGCTTTTTAACATATTTATAAATGATTTAGAGATGGGACTAACTAGTGAGGTAATTAAATTTGCCGCTGACACAAAGTTATTCAAAGTCATTAAATCGCGGGAGGATTGTGAAAAATTACAAGAGGACCTTATGAGATTGGGAGACTGGGTATCCAAATGGCAGATGATGTTTAATGTGAGCAAGTGCAAAGCGATGCATGTGGGAAAGAGGAACCTGAACCATAGCTACATGATGCAAGGTTCTAAATTAGGAGTCACCAACCAAGAAAGGGATCTCGACATCATTGTTGGTGATACGTTGAAATGCTCTGCTCAGTGTGCTATGGCAGCCTAGAGAGCAAATAGAATGTTAGGTATTATTAGGAAAGGAATGGAAAAAAAAAGTGAGGATGTTATTTATTTATTTTAGCGCATTTATATCCCACATATTCCCACAAGCGCAGGCACAATGTGGTTTACAACAGTGCATGAAACAGTACAATAGGAAATGTAAAACATAGGATGACAGAATAGACAGAGAAAACATTGAAGGGGTAAAATGTTCAGCAGGAGCCAGTGGATCAGAGTCCCCCCCGCCAACCAACAGCAGGAGAGTCAAATGCCTTTAAATCGGTCCATGGTGCGACCGCACCTCGAATATTGTGTTCAGTTCTGGTCGCTGCATCTCAAAAAGATATAGTGGAATTAGGAAAGGTACAGAGAAGGGCAACGAAAATGATAAAGGGGATGGAATGACTTCCCTATGAGGAAAGGCTGAAGCATCTAGGGCTCTTCAGCTTGGAAAAGAGAAGGCTGAGGGGAGATATGTTAGGGGTCTATAAAATAATGAGTGGAGTGGAACGGGTAGATATGAATCGTTTGTTTACTCTTTCCAAAGATACTAGGACTACGGGGACCCAATGAAGCTACAAAGTAGTACATTTAAAACTAATTTGAGAAAATTTGTCTTTACTCAACGTGTAATTAAACTCTGGAATTCGTTGCCAGAGAATGTGGTAAAGGGTCTGGACGGCTTCCTGAAGGGAAAGTCCATAGACCATTATTATATTGACTTGGGAAAATCCACTGCTTATTTTTGGGATAAGTATCATAAAACGTATTGAACTTTTTCAGGCTCTTGCCAGGTATTTGTGACCTGGATTGGCCACTGTTTGGAAACAGGATACTGGGATTGATGGACCTTTGGTCTGTCCCAGTGTGGTAATACTTATGCACTTATTATTAGTGCAGTTGTGCTAGCTAGTATGTACATGTTTTTATTTTTATGTATTAGAGTTTTTTATGTAATTTTATTTCTCCGAGGACAAGCAGGCTGCTTGTTCTCACGACTGGGTGACGTCCGCGGCAGCCCCCACCAACCGGAAAAGCTTCGCGGGACGGTCGGCACGCAGGGCACGCCCACCGCGCATGCGCGGCCGTCTTCCCGCCCGTGCGCGACCGCTCCCGCCAGTTCCTTTTTTTCCGCGTCTGGAGAGAGTCGTGCCTTTGCCGCTCTCTCTGTTTCAGCCGCCGGAAAGCCGATCGCGTTTACGCGGATCGTTTTTTCTATTTAGTTTTTGTACACCGCGTCCTCCGGTTTTTCTTTCTTGAAAAAAAAAAAAAAACAACGTGTGGAGCACGCGCTCCCTTTTCCCCTCGTTTCTAGCGGGGACGCCGCGTTGCGGCCTAGTGGCCGCACGGTCGTTTTCCTTTTTCGAGGTGTGATTTCCGCCACCATCGATGACTTTAACTTCGCCGACGCGATTTTTCCGTCGATGTCCTCGAAGGTCCCGAGTGGATTTAAAAAGTGTGGTCGGTGCGGCCGGCCAATCTCGCAGACCGACACCCACGCTTGGTGCCTCCAGTGCCTCGGGCCGGAGCACAATCTCAAGTCATGTCCCCTGTGTCTCGGTCTCCGGAAACGGACTCAGGTTGCGAGGCAAGTTCTGCGGGACCGTCTTTTTGGAACTTGTGCCGGCCCCTCGACGTCGACCTCGACGGCATCGGTATCGACGCCCGGTCCTTCGGTACCGGTATCGATGCCCGAGACATCGGCACCGATGGCATCGACCCCAGGAGAACAGGTCCCGTCGGCCCGCCGGTCCTCCGGTGAGGGTAGAGGTGAGAGGCCGCGTGGGCAGTCGGCCCCGGTCACTCCCTCAGCCCGTGGCCCACGGGACCGAACCCTGTCTGACCCGGTTCCTCGTGACCGAGGGGGATCGTCCTCCTCCTCCTCCATACCTCCCGGCGCCGGTGACGTGCATCGCAAGAAGAATAAGAAGCGTCGTCACCGGTCGCCCTCGATGCATCCGGACATCGGAGAGGAGGCGACGCCGAAGCGTCCACGTCGAGAGGAGAGGTCCCCGTCGGTTGTGGAGGTACCGACGCGACAGGGTCCCGGCACTTCAGTGCCGTCTCCTGGCCCCCACCAGATTCTGGCACCGACACCCCTACCGGCCCCACCGCCTTTCCCGGCAGCGGGCCTGGACGAGTGCCTCAGAGCCATCCTTCCAGGGATCCTGGAAGGGCTGATGCGCCAGGCTGTGCCGGCGCCGGGGGTGCTTGCGCCCTCGGCGCCGATGACTGTGGCGCCAGCGAGCTCTAGCCCGGCGCCGGGGCCGTCGACACCGCCGCCGCTTGCGGCGCCGGTCTCGACCGCCACGCAGGTGGAGTCCCCGTCGACGTCGATGGAGGGAGCTTCGTCCCCGCCGGCGCGGGAGTCCACCACTCGACGACACCGAGGCCTCGGTGCCTCGACGTCGAGCCGGGCCCGGTTCAGGACTCAGCTACATGAGC
Source organism: Microcaecilia unicolor (assembly GCF_901765095.1). Lineage (NCBI taxonomy): Eukaryota > Metazoa > Chordata > Amphibia > Gymnophiona > Siphonopidae > Microcaecilia > Microcaecilia unicolor. The sequence continues at coordinate 187,533 of NW_021963004.1, forward strand.
TTATGTCCGATACCGAGGATGAGGCCTCGTGGGGGGAAGAGGAGGACCCTAGATATTTCTCCTCAGAGGAGTCTACGGGCCTTCCCTCGGATCCCACGCCTTCACCGGAGAGGAAGCTCTCACCTCCTGAGAGTCTCTCCTTTGCCTCCTTTGTGCGGGATATGTCTATCAGCATTCCCTTCCCCGTGGTCTCTGTGGAAGAGCCGAGGGCCGAGATGCTCGAGGTCCTCGACTATCCATCACCACCTAGAGAGTCCTCCACGGTACCGCTGCACAATGTCCTCAAGGAGACACTGCTTCGGAACTGGATGCGACCGTTAACTAATCCCACCATTCCCAAGAAAGCAGAGTCCCAGTACAGGATCCACTCTGACCCAGAGTTAATGCGGCCACAATTGCCCCATGACTCGGCGGTCGTGGATTCTGCTCTCAAGAGGGCACGGAGTTCGAGGGATACCGCCTCGGCGCCCCCGGGGCGGGAGTCTCGCACTCTGGACTCGTTTGGGAGGAAGGCCTACCAATCCTCCATGCTCGTGACCCGCATCCAGTCATACCAGCTCTATATGAGCATCCACATGCGGAACATTGTGAAGCAACTGGCGGACCTGGTCGATAAGCTCCCGCCGGAGCAGTCCAGGCCTTATCAGGAGGTGGTCAGGCAGCTGAAGGCGTGCAGAAAGTTCCTGTCCAGGGGTATCTATGACACCTGTGACGTGGCATCTCGTGCTGCGGCCCAAGGTATAGTGATGCGCAGGCTCTCATGGCTGCGTGCCTCTGACCTGGACAACCGCACCCAGCAGAGACTGGCCGACGTCCCTTGCCGGGGGGATAACATTTTTGGTGAGAAGGTCGAGCAGCTGGTGGACCAACTGCATCAGCGGGAAACCGCCCTCGACAAGCTCTCCCTCCGGGCACCTTCAGCATCCACCTCAGCAGGTGGACGTTTTTCCCGGGCCTCGTCAGGCTGCACCCTATTCTTTTGCAAAGCGTAGGTACAACCAGCCGGCCCGAAGGCCTCGTCAGGCACAGGGACAGACCCAGCGCGCTCGTTCTCGTCAACAGCGTGCGCCTAAGCAGCCCCCTGTGCCTCCACAGCATAAGCCGGGGACGGGCTTTTGACTGGATCCACGGGAACATAGCCGCCCTCAAAGTGTCCGTACCGGACGATCTGCCGGTCGGGGGGAGGTTAAAATTTTTTCACCAAAGGTGGCCTCTCATAACCTCCGACCAGTGGGTTCTCCAAATAGTGCGGTGCGGATACGCCCTGAATTTGGCCTCCCTGCCACCAAATTGTCCTCCGGGAGCTCAATCCTTCAGCTCCCATCACAGGCAGGTACTTGCAGAGGAACTCTCCGCCCTTCTCAGCGCCAATGCGGTCGAGCCCGTACCACCCGGGCAGGAAGGGCAGGGATTCTATTCCAGGTACTTCCTTGTGGAAAAGAAAACAGGGGGGATGCGTCCCATCCTAGACCTGAGAGGCCTGAACAAATTCCTGGTCAAAGAAAAGTTCAGGATGCTTTCCTTGGGCACCCTTCTGCCAATGATTCAGAAAAACGATTGGCTATGTTCCCTGGATTTAAAGGACGCATATACTCACATCCCGATACTGCCAGCTCACAGTCAGTATCTCAGATTCCGCCTGGGCGCACGGCACTTTCAGTATTGTGTGCTGCCCTTTGGGCTCGCCTCCGCCCCACGAGTGTTTACAAAGTGCCTCGTGGTGGTAGCGGCGTACCTTCGCAAGCTGGGAATGCACGTGTTCCCATATCTCGACGATTGGCTGGTCAAGAACACCTCGGAGGCAGGAGCCCTCCGGTCCATGAAGTGCACTACTCAACTCCTGGAGCTGCTGGGGTTTGTGATAAATTACCCAAAGTCCCATCTCCAGCCAACTCAGTCTCTGGAATTCATAGGAGCTCTGCTGAATACCCAGACGGCTCAGGCCTTCCTTCCCGAAGCGAGGGCCAACAATCTCCTGTCCCTGGCTTCCCAGACCAGAGCGTCTCAGCAGGTCACAGCTCAGCAGATGTTGAGACTTCTGGGTCATATGGCCTCCACAGTTCATGTGACTCCCATGGCTCGTCTTCACATGAGATCTGCTCAATGGACCCTAGCTTCCCAGTGGTTTCAGGCCACCGGGAATCTAGAAGATGTCATCCGCCTCTCCACCAGTTGCCGCACTTCACTGCTCTGGTGGACCATCCGGACCAATTTGACCCTGGGACATCCATTCCAAATTCCGCAGCCCACGAAAGTGCTGACGACGGATGCATCTCGCCTGGGGTGGGGAGCTCATGTCGATGGGCTTCACACCCAGGGTCTGTGGTCCCTCCAGGAAAAGGATCTGCAGATCAACCTCCTGGAGCTCCGAGCGATCTGGAACGCACTGAAGGCTTTCAGAGATCGGCTGTCCTGCCAAATTATCCAAATTCGGACAGACAATCAGGTTGCAATGTATTACACCAACAAGCAGGGGGGCACCGGATCTCGCCCCTTGTGTCAGGAAGCCATGGGCATGTGGCGCTGGGCTTGCCAGTTCGGCATGCTCCTTCAAGCCACGTACCTGGCAGGTGTAAACAACAGTCTGGCCGACAGACTGAGCAGAGTCATGCAACCGCACGAGTGGTCGCTCCATTCCAGAGTGGTACGCAAGATCTTCCGAGAGTGGGGCACCCCCTCGGTGGACCTTTTCGCCTCTCAGACCCACCACAAGCTGCCTCTGTTCTGTTCCAGACTTCGGGCGCACGGCAGACTGGCGTCGGATGCCTTTCTCCTCCATTGGGGGACCGGCCTCCTGTATGCTTATCCTCCCATACCTTTGGTGGGGAAGACCTTACTGAAGCTCAAGCAAGACCACGGCACCATGATTCTGATCGCGCCCTTTTGGCCCCGTCAGATCTGGTTCCCTCTTCTTCTGGAATTGTCCTCAGAAGAACCGTGGAGATTGGAGTGTTTTCCGACTCTCATCTCGCAGAACGACGGAGCGTTGCTGCACCCCAACCTTCAGTCCCTGGCTCTCACAGCCTGGATGTTGAGGGCGTAGACTTCACTGCGTTGGGTCTGTCTGAGGGTGTCTCCCGTGTCTTGCTTGCCTCTAGGAAGGATTCCACTAAAAAGAGTTACTTTTTCAAGTGGAGGAGGTTTGTCGTTTGGTGTGAGAGCAAGGCCCTAGAACCTCGTTCTTGCCCTGCACAGAACCTGCTTGAATACCTTCTGCACTTATCGGAGTCTGGCCTCAAGACCAACTCAGTAAGGAATCACCTTAGTGCGATTAGTGCTTATCATTATCGTGTGGAAGGTAAAGCCATCTCTGCAGAGCCTTTAGTCGTTCGATTCATGAGAGGCTTGTTTTTGTCAAAGCCCCCTATCAAGCCTCCTACAGTGTCATGGGATCTCAACGTCGTCCTCACCCAGCTGATGAAACCTCCTTTTGAGCCACTGAATACCTGCCATCTGAAGTATTTGACCTGGAAGGTCATTTTCTTGGTGGCAGTTACTTCAGCTCGTAGGGTCAGTGAGCTTCAAGCCCTAGTAGCTCATGCTCCATATACCAAATTTCATCACAACAGAGTAGTGCTCCGCACCCACCCAAAGTTCCTGCCGAAGGTGGTGTCGGAGTTCCATCTTAACCAGTCAATTGTCTTGCCAACATTCTTCCCCAGGCCGCATACCCGCCCTGCTGAACGTCAGTTGCACACATTGGACTGCAAGAGAGCATTGGCCTTCTACTTGGAGCGGACACAGCCCCACAGACAGTCCGCCCAATTGTTTATTTCTTTCGACCCTAACAGGCTAGGGGTCGCTGTCGGGAAACGCACCATCTCTAATTGGCTAGCAGATTGCATTTCCTTCACTTACGCCCAGGCTGGGCTGGCTCTTGAGGGTCATGTCACGGCTCATAGTGTTAGAGCCATGGCAGCGTCGGTGGCCCACTTGAAGTCAGCCACTATTGAAGAGATTTGCAAGGCTGCGACGTGGTCATCTGTCCACACATTCACATCACATTACTGCCTCCAGCAGGATACCTGACGCGACAGTCGGTTCGGGCAGTCGGTGCTGCAGAATCTGTTTGGGGTGTAAATCCAACTCCACCCTCCAGGACCCGCATTTATTCTGGTCAGGCTGCACTCTCAGTTAGTTGTTCTTCGTAGGTCAATTTCTGTTGTATCCTCGCCGTTGCGAGGTTCAATTGACCTGGGTTCTTGTTTTGAGTGAGCCTGAGAGCTAGGGATACCCCAGTCGTGAGAACAAGCAGCCTGCTTGTCCTCGGAGAAAGTGAATGATACATACCTGTAGCAGGTGTTCTCCGAGGACAGCAGGCTGATTGTTCTCACCTACCCTCCCTCCTCCCCTTTGGAGTTGCGTTTTCTTCATTTTTGCTAGTCATTCAACTGGCGGGAGCGGTTGCGCACGGGCGGGAAGACGGCCGCGCATGCGCGGTGGGCGTGCCCTGCGTGCCGACCGTCCCGCGAAGCTTTTCCGGTTGGTGGGGGCTGCCGCGGACGTCACCCAGTCGTGAGAACAATCAGCCTGCTGTCCTCGGAGAACACCTGCTACAGGTATGTATCATTCACTGTATGTAAGAATTAATCTAATATGTATAAGTGGGAGCCCCACCCCCTGTGTTACATGGATATTTGCGGAATAGCGCTTAGGCGCCCTGCTGGCACTTTTGTGGATAAAGTTCTCGCATTCTAGATATTTACACACGCAAGGAACATGTCAATTTAGGCGCATAGATTATAGAATTTCCCTTTAAACCTTTATTTGCCTGCATGTAACTAAAAGGGAAGTGTACCAAAAATGTAACAGTGTGGTGCCCTGAAAGTTAGAATTGTGCAGTGCCACGTTCTTTCTCCCAAGTGAATAGCATTCCCAGGTTTGCTCTTTATAATGACACGTTGAATATCGCATCACTTTTTAGAATTTTTTTTTCTACCCCAGAGAGAGGTACAGGATGTTAATAGATGCTAGTTGGGTTTTTTTTTTTCACTTAAGTACTTACATTGCTTTAATTTCAGTCTCAGGATAGAGTGCATATAAAAAAGTTCTTATGACTGACAGAAGAAAATACAATAGCATTTGTTATTGATAAAGGAGCTTTGATCTAGGCTGCTGTCATCCAGACAGCACTTCCTTTGTTACCTGAAAGGAAAGCAAGATGATGAATTTGTGAGCTGGTATTTTGTATGGCATTCCTATTATTCAGATATAAGCGTTCTCCTGTGATGAAGCGGTACATCCACTCCTAAAAGCTAAGATCCAGTGCTTTGCCTAAAAATCAAGTGTCCCTCCTGTTTGCACCGCTCTGCCCGTCAGGGATGCACTGGAATTATTCAAGGTACCTATTGGAGTGGGCCGTTTGACTGACAGAGAGGCATCCAGAGATGATTGAATAGCGGCGGCATTTACATGGTTTTCTGATGGCCGACATTTTCCATTCGCCTTTTAGTTTAATTCCAAAGTTTCCTTTCCATGTTTGTCTCACGGGGTTTTATTTGTAGACCCTCATATAACGCAGATGTTAAAGAGTTCGATATCCGACCACATTATATGCGAATCCGCATTATATCAGGTCTCCCATCTAATATGCAATTATCAAAAGCCCTTGACCATGAGATAAGTGATCCTGAGTTACTTTGAACAGCACTTCTTAACTTACAGATCAGGAAACTAACAATATTTTATATAATTAGCATAATCTTTATTAATGTCAAAAATATAAACACAATACTTTTATGCTTCTATAAATACACATCACAAATCTCATATAAAACTAAATAATAATCATTCATACTACACTCATACATTCATTACCCATAAAACCTGAAACCAGAGAGCCAAAACGGCGCCAGTCTGTCAAATCATCCCGTGGCAACACTTCATAATGTCCAAACCTTTAATATTTCAGCAGCGTCTCAATGCTGCCCCATTCTGAGAATAATGGTTTCTCCACGGAGCACCGACTGAACTCCAGCCGTCTGAAGTCTCGTAATTAGTCCTACAGGGCTCTTCACATCCAGTGATTTCAACTCTTAATCCCACTCAAGATCTTTGTTATTTCTCTTATATATCCGCTTATTCCAAGCCAACTTCAGTTTATTTCATTTTTCACTCGTATTACTACTACTACTTAACATTTCTAGAGCGCTACTAGGGTTACGCAGCGCTGTACAAAATAAACAAAGAAGGACGGTCCCTGCTCAAAGGAGCTTACAATCTAAAGAACGAAATGTCAAGTTGGGCAGTCTAGATTTCCTGGGTAGAGGTGTAGAGGTTACAATCTAAAGAACGAAATGTCAAGTTGGGCAGTCTAGATTTCCTGGGTAGAGGTTAGGTGCCGAAGGCGACGTTGAAGAGGTGGGCTTTAAGCAGAGATTTGAAGATGGGCAGGGAGGGGGCCTGGCGTATGGGCTCGGGGAGTTTGTTCCACGCGTGGGGTGAAGCGAGGCAGAAAGGGCGGAGCCTGGAGTGGGCGGTGGTGGAGAAGGGTACTGAAAGGAGGGATTTGTCAAGAGAGCGGAGGTTACGGGTAGGAACGTAAGGGGAGATGAGGGTTGAGAGGTAAGGAGGGGCTGCAGATCGAGTACATTTGTAGGTTAGTAGCAGAAGCTTGAATTGAATGTGGTACCTGATCGGAAGCCAATGAATATCGGAAGCCAATATTCAGCTTTGAACAGCATTATATGAGATGTACAGTGTATTTCTTGTGCTATCATTGTTGCTTTTTATTTATTATATTTTTTTAAAAATTCCTTTGTGCTGTACTTCTACTCTTGATGTAGTGATGCGATGCCTACTTGCAGCTCCAAGTGCTTGCAAAGCTTTATTTTACTTTCACGATTGTGTCCTGCCAAACTGAGATGATTTATTCTTACTCAGAAATGAAATAAAAATGGGAGGTTTTTTTTTTAACCGAGGTGTTGACACAGGCAGTTGCCATTGATTTTAAACAATTGTCATAAGCTGCCCATTTTGTTCCCCCTCCCTTTTTTTTGTCTCCATGCATAGTAGAAAAGCCATTTTGCTGATGATTTCTTGCGTGAGTGTCATAATTTGGAGCCATGCCTTCCTCTCTGTACTCATGCAAATTTTCATGGCCTTACTAAATTAGTAAGCATAAGAAGGGTGGTCTAGGAGTTCTGCTGGACCAAAATGGAGAAAGAAATATAGTTTGCCATGATCTGGGACTTCTAACTAGGGAATGGAATAACTTGTTTAAAAAAATTTTTTTTTAAAGAGAGAAAAAAGCCTTGTGGAAGTGAGGAAAGGCAGTTCAAAATAGTTATGTATCTGTCTGGGAAGCACTGATTATTTTTATTACTTTGCGTGGGATAAACATAAAGGAATCCTGTTCAGAAGGAATGTATCCTTGGGAGCTTAGCCGAGTTTAGGTGGCAGAGCCGGTGGTGGGAGGCGGGGATAGTGCTGGGCAGACTTATACGGTCTGTGCCAGAGCTGGTGGTGGGAGGCGGGGCTAGTGCTGGGCAGACTTATACAGTCTGTGCCCTGAAGAGGACAGGTACAAATAAAAAATAGCACATATGAATTTATCTTGTTGGGCAGACTGGATGGACCGTGGCGGTCTTTTTCTGCCGTCATCTACTATGTTACTATGTTTTTCTCCCTCCTTTTGACTCAGGGATTAAGAGCTGGGGTGGTCTCTGAGACTCCAGCTATGATTTTTGGCACACCAACTAAACTGGCATCGGAATCGGTAGCATCCGCTGAATACCTGGGCCAAAACAAAGTACTGGAATTACAGAAATTCTTTCAGGTAAGAATGAGAGAGAGAACATCTAAAAACAGACAGGCCCGTTTGTAAGCCAGTGACCTTTTTTAATAGTTGCGGTATGTCGTTCTGTGCAGGAGCAGACTTATTAGAAAAAGATTTATTGCAATGTATGTCAGGAAAAGGTTAGAATGTCAGACTACACCATTACAGATAATGGTGCGATGTAAGCTTAAGTTACTCTTATTCTGGGAGCTTCTCAACATTGATTGCCTAGAGGAGATAGAATTTGGCCATTGGTTGATTGCATTTTATTTTTATTGCACTGAATAAGTGATTCTTAAACAGTGAGCAAGATCTTCTCTCCCCAAAAGGAGGTTAGAAAATAGTTCTGGGGAGTGGAGGTGTTGTTAAAGATATGTCTCATGTAAACATAATAAATTTGTTATGAAATAATTAATCCACATGCTTCCAGGGTCCAAAAATGGTCCTTCACAGGATACAGAAAATGTAATAAAGCTCAAGTTTTAGTTTTGTTTAAACTTTAAAAGCATGACACCAGTTTTTAGATATTCATTTCTTATAGAAAACCAGAAACAGCAAAGGACATCTTCAAAAAAAAGTGGCCTAGTGGTTAGGGTGGTGGACTTTGGTCCTGAGGAACCGAGTTCAATTCCCACTTCAGGCACAGGCAGCTCCTTGTGACTCTGGGCAAGTCACTTAACCCTCCATTGCCTCATGTAAGCCGCATTGAGCCTGCCATGAGTGGGAAAGCGCAGGGTACAAATGTAACAAAAATAAAATAGATACTATTGGAGATTCTACATGGAATGTTGCTATTCCACTAGCAACATTCCATGTAGAAGGCTGCGCAGGCTTCTGTTTCTGTGAGTCTGACGTCCTGCACGTATGTGCAGGACGTCAGACTCACAGAAGCAGAAGCCTGCGCAGCCACATTGCTTATCTGCAAGGGCCAACTTCTACATGGAATGTTGCTAGTGGAATCTCAAATAGTAGCAATAGTGGAGGAGTGGCCTACTGGTTAGGGTGGTGGACTTTGGTCCTGGGGAACTGAGGAACTGAGTTCAATTCCCACTTCAGGCACAGGCAGCTCCTTGTGACTCTGGGCAAGTCACTTAACCCTCCATTGCCCCATGTAAGCCGCATTGAGCCTGCCATGAGTGGGAAAGCGCGGGGTACAAATGTAACCAAAAAAAAAAAATGCAAGCTTCAAAGTCTTGTTAGCCAGCAGGTCAGTTGGGTGTATTTAAGGAAGGAAACACAGCATGTCCTTAGTTCTCGTTATCTTTTTTTCCTCCCCGTAGAAGTCTGACGGTGTGCCAGTACATCTGAAGCGTGGTCTTCCTGATCGACTACTGTACCGCACGACTATGGCTTTAACGATAGGAGGGACAATCTATTGTCTGGTAGCTCTCTACATGGCCTCGCAACCAAAAAACAAGAATTGAATGGAGTTGGCAGGACTGAAAGCACATGTGTTGCATTACAGAGATCTCCTGTGTAATTATGTTTTCTTTGTTCCAATTCCGTGTTCAGATGTGACATAATTAATATTAAAGATTAATGTGTCCTGATATCTTGGCAGTAGTTTTAATGGCTTTAACGCTTTAGATCTTGGTTTCCTCAATGATCGTTTTTTGTTTCTGCTACAATATATAAAACCTTGTTGGTTGGCAGCTTTCTCTCCATTTGGATTTTCTCTATATCCTCCTTGACCTTAAACATCTTTATACTGCAAGGATACGAGCAACAAGCTCCAGCTGACTATTTTGTTTCTGTCCCAAACTTTCCTTTAGATTGAGAGCCAAATTGGTTTATAATCTTACAGTAAATAAAATATATAATAGAGTGATCAATAAAAAAAATGTCTTTCATTGGAGGATCATTAAAGCTTACCAAGCCTGTGAGTGGAAACAGAACAAAAATATGCTCATTTTTCATATCCATAGATTTTCTTAGTGTGTGTCTCCTTCTAAACCAGAATAGATTTTTATATGGATTGATAATCTCCTGTTCCCTGGTGTTTGTGTGTAGCACTGTCACAGATTATGTGGTAAAAATATCACTTTTGTTTTTGAACCAGAAGTACCAAAGATGTTTTATTTTACAAGGTAAAGATTCTGTATACACAGGATTATATATTAGTATCAGGTTTTTTTTTTGAAGATATCAAATAATGCATTTTATTATATTTGTGCCTAATGGGCACAGCTGTCGGCTGCAAAATCTTTGTGCTTTGGTTAGACCTCGGTGTTAATTGAGCTGTAAGGCCATCAGTTAAAATCATCCTATGCTTCCTTTTAAATTTGGTACTACTGTTTCTGAACATAATAATTAGGATCCCATCTGCATGGGATCCTGCTGTTATGGAACTGGATCGTTCGGCAACCTGCATGCAGTCACCACCTTCTGGGAAAATTGTTTGCTCATTTGGGTACCTCATCTGGAAAGTGCTGGTGGTATTACTGCCCAGTTACTGCTGGGTTAACAGGCACCCTGAGACGCAGTAACTGGATCAGAATAACACAGTAACAGAGGGGAGTGTAGAATTCACTGCCTCAGACTTCCTGCTGTATCTGTAAACAGCCCAGCCCTTACCATCTCTGCCTTGGCGTGCTTCTTCCTTTTTTTCGACACAGTGATAATGGGATAGTGTCCTTGTCTTTGACCTTGACTTGTAAAATTAGCAATGCTGATATATTATTTGGAAAATCATACAAATGGTGTCAGTAACTGTGCCCAATTTAATTTTTCAACCTTTCTAAGGTGCAAAGAAAAAAAAATGCCCTGCTGAAAATTAGCTTTGGACAGCGTCTGCAGAAGTGAAGCAGATGTGTCCAGAGCAAAATGCCACTGCCCTGGCTACTGATTCTGTATCAGATTTATGTTTTTGTTTGTCCTGTATGCTCTTGAAAATTTATATTTTTAAATCAAAATATTTTTTTATTGCAGAATAAATACAGCAATAAAATGTGATGACGTAAGTTCTGTTCATTGTGTTCTTATCTTTAATGTTACTCAGGGCACAACTTACACATATCCTTGCTGGTATTACCCAAAAGAAATATTGTAAGCAATGATGCATATTTGACTATGAATTCAAGGTGTTTCTGTTGACAGGCAGGTGTGCAAGTGGGGTGATGCTATGATGGTGCTAGGGCAGAACAGTTCTCCCAGAGCTCAGAACAACGTGTAAAACGTTACGGTCCTTTCCTGTTGATAGTGCCCAGTCTTGTCTTTTTTTTTTTTTTCCTGTTCTGCCAAACAGATGCAAAAACAAAAGTTGTCCTATTAACGAGGAGCTTCTCCCGTGCTGTTCTTTGTCCTCTTTTCAGTCTTGCCTTTGGTGTGGTAGAGAGATGAAAACTTCGAACCACACTCCTGGTGCCTCGCTTGCCTCAACACAGATCAGGCTGAACTTAAGCAGAGTGGAATGATGTCTCTCAGCTCAGAAGTATCTTGGCTAGCTCTGTGAAGCAGAGAAAAACTCACTTGCACAGAAAGAAGAGTGAAGAAAACTTCTGCAGAAAGACATCAGCTGACTGCTTTAGATGCTGCCTCTACCTCCATGCACTTTTAGCTTTCAAGAGCCCAGCCACAAAGGTGCGCTGCCAGGCATCGTGCAAACTGGTGCAATCCTGTCAGATTTGTAAAGGCCTAAGTTCAAGGCACTGGAGAAACACTGGCACCCCAATACAGATGACCCTCAAGGTGTGCAGTCTCTAAGCACAAGTTTTTCTTGTTGTCTGCAAAATCGAAAATGCTTTGACAAGTCCACGGCACTGGCCTGAGTTCTTTGCCTTCAACACAAAGATATCGGCACTCTCCTAGTGCAGTTTGTGATAACTCCCTTCCAGCATAGATCTCATTGTATTCTGAGCTGTCCAGCACAGAACCACCACTGACATCCTGTTCTCTAATCTTATTATAGATGTCCAAGTTGTCCTCTCCTGCACAGGTGTCTTAAGACCAATCTGTAGTGGAGTCTACTTTGGTTCTGGTCACAATAGCTGATGAGTTTTTATCTATCAATTTCTCTGTGTCTACAAAGCCACCAGTCTTTTTTCTTCAGAATTTTGTCAAACCACTGAAAAGATCTTCCATCAATCCAGTATCAGGAAAAGGAACAGTGCAAGCAACTCCATCCTTGGAAGTTACTCCTGCGCAAAGAAAACTTACTTCATCCAGTAGTTTCTGTACCGCAAGTTCCAAATCCCAAGAAATTTATTGGGATTTATTAACCACCTTTATGAAGAGATTTGCCCAAGGTGTGGTATACAGTAGGTATAGTTTAACATCAAACTTTGTTAGCATAACAATCAAACATATAAACGGCGAGTGACCGTACTCGCTCGCAAATGCGCAGTAGAGACTTCCCTCTCTGCCCCGCCCCTGCTTCAATACGTGATGATAGGGGCGGGACAGAGAGAGGGAAGTCTCTACTGGCATGCTGCAGACGTCGGAACCGCTCCCCCTCCCTCCATCTGGCCCGAGCACTGTGAACTTACATCAGCACGCAGCAGCAGGCACATCAGCAAAGCTGCCGTCGGGCTTCCTTCTCTGCCTTTGTCCCGCCCTCGCCGACGTTACATCACACAAGGGCGGGACACAGGCAGAGAAGGAAGCCTGCCCCGACGGCAGCTTTGCTGATGTGCCTGCTGCTGCGTGCTGATGTAAGTTCACAGTGCTGCTCGGGCCGGGTGGAGGGGCGGCGGCGGCAGCGACTCCGGGGGGGGCGGGGGGCTCAGAACCCCCCCCCCCCAATTCCAAATTAGCCCGTTTTCACGGGCTCAACGGCTAGTAGTAAAATGAACAAGTATAAACATAAATACAATGAAAGAGGAAAACTTGAAAACAGCGAATTGAAACCTTTTATAATAGGACTACTGTGAAAGAGGATCTGAAATATACATATTTAACAGCACAGAAACTCAAATAACATATAATATGATGTAAGCATAATAGTGATGGACTATCTAATAAACACACAATAGGAACATTCAAATAACATTGCTATGATAATGCTTTTCTACCACACAGCTTACCATGGATTCTCTGCCTCTCTTCCCTGTATTCAGAGCTCTTAACATAGTACGCTCTGATCGTGGGGAGAGATGAGGGATCCATAACTAAAGCATCACACACACATGGCTATTTCTCCTTTGGAAATAATTATTGTACTATAGAGAAAATTTAAAAATCTAAGCATTAAAATGACATCATTCTCCATTACATCAAGTTTGTGCTCTAAAGACTAGTTTGTGTATTCTTTTTTTTCCTTTTCAATATATCTGAAGTGTTCTACTTTTGCTTATGTTGTAATGAATGAATGCATTATTACTCGCCTCGCCAGGATGAGCAGGTAGACGCAGAAATGATAAAAGAAATCAGAGACGCAAAGAAAATGGACAATGTGATAATAATGGGTGACTTCAATTATCCAAATGTGGACTGGGTAAATGTAACATTGGGACACGCTAGAGAGGTACAATTCCTTGATGAAATCAAGGACAGCTTTATGGAGCAGCTGGTGCAGGAGGTGACGAGAGAAGGAAAAATTCTAGACTTGGTCCTTAGTGGAGCGCATGAACGGGGGGGGGGGGGGGGGGGTATGTTATGTAAAAACACTAAAGTGATCATCTACGCCTTAAAAATAATGCACGACTTAACAGTCTTCCGGAAGTTACTAAAGACCAACCAGTTCAAGAAGACATACCATAATGAACCATCATAAATGACCTACATCAGAACTCTATCAAAACCAAATAAAGCTGAATTCTTTACACCTGATTACATCAATCAATTTGTCACCAGTGTACATTAACGCATTACCCCTTTATCTCTTATGCCTGAAATGAACTGTTTATCCAACTTATTTTATAATTGACCTTAACATTTATGAACTTTAATGTAACAATACTTTGCATTTCTCATTCCGGAAATGGCATTGGCCATTACGGCATAATGTAAGCCACATTGAGCCTGCAAAAAGGTGGGAAAATGTGGGATACAAATGCAACAAATAAATAAATCTATGCTTATGAAAATCTAAGAAAGCAGAATAGAGTTGTGAGAGTACACTGCCTGTCAAAAGAAAAAGGCTTGAACAAAGAGCTGTATTTTTAACATCTTCTTAAATTGCTGAAAACAAGCACTTATATGCAGCTGGCCAGGTAAAGCATTCCACATAAGGGTTCCTGCAATTGGAGATGCTGATGCTCTTGTAGTAGCATAATGCACAGAGGACACTAATCGTAGATCTAAACATTTAGTAAAATCAGATCTTTTTTAATTTTTATTTATTTATTAGATTTCAAATTTTATTACACGTAAAACATGCAAATAGTAATACATTGTATACCTTGATCAGTAATCTAAACAATTATATTATTAATAGTTTGCAAATACACAAATTCACCAAGTAAGAACAGGTTATACAATTAATTAGACCACAACTATAACTTCCAAGGGAGGTGTGATTTAGATTATAGGAGATCTCAAGAAAAAGGAAATAATCGTTTATGGCCTGGCCTTCCTTACCCTTACTACTATTGATAATCAGATAACATCAAGTATTCTGCAGGTGTAATGGCTAATGTTTTCATCGCTAAGAACGCTTTAAGAGACGGCTGAGGGGAGATATGATAGAAGTGTATAAAATAATGAGTGGAATGGATCGGGTGGATGTGAAGCGACTGTTCACGCTATCCAAAAATACTAGGACTAGAGGGCATGAGTTGAAGCTACAGTGTGGTAAATTTAAAACGAATCGGAGAAAATTTTTCTTCACCCAACGTGTAATTAGACTCTGGAATTCGTTGCCGGAGAACGTGGTACGGGCGGTTAGCTTGACGGAGTTTAAAAAGGGGTTAGATAGATTCCTAAAGGACAAGTCCATAGACCGCTATTAAATGGACTTGGAAAAATTCCGCATTTTTAGGTATAACTTGTCTGGAATGTTTTTACGTTTAGGGAGCGTGCCAGGTGCCCTTGACCTGGATTGGCCACTGTCGGTGACAGGATGCTGGGCTAGATGGACCTTTGGTCTTTCCCAGTATGGCACTACTTATGTACTAGATGTTCCGGTTCAAAAAATATATATTTTACTCCCATATATTTAACCAGACATTTACATGGGTAAGCAAGTAAATATGTTGCCCCCAAAGCTCGGGTCTCTTCTCTATATGAAAGAAATATCTTTCTCCTATCCTGAGTTGTCTTACAAACATCCGGGTATATCTACAATCTTTGACCACAAAAAGTTTTTAAGGCATTTTTGAAATATAACTTCAGTACAGCATTCAAATCCTGTTCAAAAACAAATGATATCAAAAGAGTCCTGCGCTGTTCAATTTCAGATGTAAAATCAGATCTTAACAACTTCCCAGAAGAGGACAAAGTGATAACTGTTCCAAAATACCATGGCATTGTGGCATAAACTACTTGATAAGAACAGGGCTTGATACTGCACTCTATATTTCATAGGCAGACAATGAAGTTGCCTCAATGCTGAGCTAATATCAATATTTGGAAATTCTAGCAACCAGCCTGGCTTCATTCTGCACAATTTGCAATACTTTTACCTGGAATTCCCAAATAAAGAGAGGTGCAATCATCTATCTTTGACAAGACCATAGGTTGAATCACATTTCTAAAATCAACCAAACATAACGTAGGTTTCAATCGAAACAACAACCGCAATTGATGGAACTGTATGCACTATCTGTTCTTGCATCTTAAGTTGAGCATCTAAAATCACACCCAATAGCTTTATCTCCTCCTGCCAGGCACATCAGTTTCACCCACACAAGTTGTCTTGGGCCAACAATCATCCATCACCCTCCCCATAATAAAAATGTCTGTTTTTATCTACATTCAAAGCAAGCTTATTAGATGTCATCCGTTTACAGATCTTTCTCATAACACATCAGTTGCACAGACAGATCCTTTCCCCACTCTGTTACTGGGAAAAAGAACTGGATGTCATCTGCATACAGCTGATACTCCACACCTAAGGATCCCAACGCATCACCCAAAGGGGCCATGTACACGTTAAGAGCACCAACAAGGCAGAGCCTTGTGGCAGCCCTCTTAGCACAGAGATAGGTTTAGAAACCCTTCTTCCACTTTGAACATACAATACATGTCCCGATACGTAAGAGGCAAACCATTTATACACTTTACCCCCTATACCCAGCTGTTATAGCCCCATCAACAGAATCAAAGGCAGATGAAACATCTTATGAAACCAAACAAAAACACTGGATTTCTATCCATTCCTCTCCTTAAAGCCTCTACTGTAGAAATTAAAAAAGACTATGAGCCTTTCTGAACCCATATTGAAACTCATTCAAACAATTATTCTCCTCTACTAAAGCTTTAAGTTGTTGTAAAACAGCTTTTTCAATCACTTTCCTGACAAAATGAACCACAGAAATAGGTCTTTAACTTCCCATGCTCCCTGGGTCTAATTTTGTATTTTTTTTAATCAATGGTTTCAATATAGCTTGCTTTCATACAGCCGGAAGCTCACCCTGTGTGAGAGACTTATTTACAATACATGTCAACGATAATGTAATCTAATTAGGCAATGACGAATGACTCCATGGATCAGACAAAGACCGAGTTGGAGTAATTGCAGAGACAACTTTTCTTCACCATCTCTTGGACCTCCTCAAACTCGTCCATTTCAACTGCAAAACTTGCAATTCCTGCTCTTGCTCCTGATATTCACAAACGCTTAACTTCTCCTTAAGATAGCTATCTTATTCATCAAAAAATCTGCATTAGCCAAAGGATCAGACCCACTCTTCTCACAATTATCCTTATATCCATTAACAAAATACTTCACTGTGTGATACAATTCCTCTGGTCTATTCAAAGCCTCCTGAACTCACTTTCTATAATAGTCATTTCTTATCCGCTCACAGAGATTGAGATATTCAAACAGACATAATTTTATCACTACCATAATCCTCCAAATCACATAATTTTCTCTCAGCTTGTCTTAACTCCGCAAATGAACCTTTTCCGGAGGTGCAAAGGCGGTAGAACGAGAGGACATGAAATGAGATTGAAGGGGGGGCAGACTCAAGAAAAATGTCAGGAAGTATTTTTTCACGGAGAGAGTAGTGGATGCTTGGAATGCCCTCCCGCGGGAGGTGGTGGAATTGAAAACGGTAACGGAATTCAAACACGCGTGGGATAAACATAAAGGAATCCTGTTCAGAAGGAATGGATCCTAAGGAGCTTAGCCGAGATTGGGTGGCAGAGCCGGTGGCGGGAGGCGGGGATAGTGCTGGGCAGACTTATACGGTCTGTGCCCTGAAGAGCACAGGTACAAATCAAAGTAGGGTATACACAAAAAGTAGCACATATGAGTTTATCTTGTTGGGCAGACTGGATGGACCATGCAGGTCTTTTTCTGCCATCATTTACTATGTTACTATGTTAACTCTCTCCTAAATGGTTCAGTCCTCCAAAGACACAGTCTATGACCAATTCCTCTGCACCACCTTCCTCATATTCAAAGCATCGCAAAAAGTCCTGTTCCACTTCTCAACAGCATCACTAACAGTAATCCCATCATCAAAACACAAGGAAGGTAACCATCGGTCAGCCAGAGCCTTAAATTCAAACTGCGATCAAACATTTAAAACCCCAGAACTAGACCGATAACACCTGTTTTAACAAATCGAAAAGCAGAAGATGTTAGAAAATGGTCTGACCATGCAACTTCCCAAACAACTGGTGACTTGATACAAAGCCTCCAACAATCCTGGGGATACAAAAAGTAGGTCTAAAACATAACCTGTCTTCATTAACAACCTTATCTCAGCTGCAATGCTGATACGGCACAAAAGGAAACATGCTCCCTTCTCAAAGAAAATTCTTCTAATGGATCAAAAAGAATATTTAAAATCTCACACAACACAAACATTCTCAAAATCGCTACACCATTGAAACAAAAAAAATCTAATAAAGTAGAAAAATCCAGTGGACAATAAACACACAATCACTCTGGCATTCTTCAACACCAAACACTTACCAAAACTATCCATCCCTGCATAAAACACGTTAAACCCCAAACATTCCCTAAAATATAACACCCCCTCCTCACTTTCGAAACCGACAAACTCGCTCCCATTTAATTCCCACAGGACTACACTGTTGTACCACAACCAAATCAGACCTTAACAACCAAGACTCAGTCACACATAAAATATTATACTTATCTTCCGTCAACAGGTCATAAATCAACACAGCCTTATTTTTAACAGACCTAGCATTGATGGCCAACATTTAAAACTTTCATATTTACAGTAGAAGCCCCATCCATATCCACGGACACACCAGAACAATCCCGCTTTACAGTTCCTAATAAAGGACAACAAATCATATCTTTCTCTCCCCTCCACCACTTCAATCCCACCCATAATTCACCACCCAACCTACATAAACCACCCCTCCCTCAGCACCTGAAAAATCCCCCAAACCCCTCCAAAGTCTGCCCAGAGGAGTGCTCAGCTCCATCGGTGCGACAAAGGAGGTGCTTGCCTCATGGTGCGTTACGCTTCCAGCACCAACCCGGCCGCCTTCACCACGTGACCAAGAATGATGTCACTGAAGAGGCGTGGCCAGCAATGGTCCAGACCAGGCCCGGCAGCGATGTTCCAGCTGAAGGGGGTTCCCAGCAAGGTGTTTCATGGAACCAGCACAAGCAGCACTGCACAAACCTCGTATCTGTCTGTACCTTATCTTTACTGCAGTTGTGCTGAGGTATGGTCAAGTAAGTGCATTGTACATAAAGCTGGCAGGATTAGGAGAAGGTTCTGGGTTTATAGTGAATTGAGAACTGTTGCAGTATTACAGGTCTTGACAAATTTTCTTTGGTTTTATTTATTTATTTATTACATTTGTACCCCGCGCTTTCCCGCTCATGGCAGGCTCAATGCGGCTTACATAGTAACAAGAGAATGCAATTTGTAGTATCAGAATCAACAAAGGAGGTATGTGGTAGGACAAATGAGCAAGGGTAAATGGGATAAAAGAGGTATGAGAGAAAGGATAGGGATAGGTAAGGAAGTGGAGCGATAAAGAAGAGGTAGGGGAAGAGCATGGAGGGTAAGAAGGTTGGTAGGAGGTAATTTCTGAGTCATTGTTGTTAATGATTAGATGAACCGGTAAATGGATGTGTTGATTACGTTTGCTTATGGTAGGTCAAGTCGTTCGGGTAAATCTGTTTTAGGAGCTGGTGGTTGATAATTATACTCTCAGGAGATGGGAGGGTGGCAATATCCTGAGATCTGCCACAATTCCTTTAGGGCCTAATTTACTAAGGCTGTTTTCCGATTCCTTTTCCAAGGGTGGGGGGAGAGAAGCTTAACAAAGCAGGCTCTTAATGTTCTCCTCCCAACAGCCTGCTCTTCCTGTTTAAATATGTTTGAATGGATACAGTATGAGACAGTTAATGGTTAGGAAATAGACCTATAAAGAAATGTTATAGGTTATGTTGGGAATAATTAAAGATAAGGAATATTATTAGGTTGGACTCAGGTTCAGATTTTGAATGACTCAAGTGCTGAATTGCTGGGACAGGAGTTGAATAAAATAAAATTATGGGGAACTAATATGATATAATAGATGTAAAGTGTTACTGTTGAATAAAGTGACTGCTATTGTTGCTTTGAAGTATTTCTCGCTGGTTGTGGAAATTGTTGGGAGGGTTAAAAGAAATGGGAAAAAAAATGATGTGTTCAATGAAGGTGTATGTTAATGCTAAATCAAATTTTCATTATAGGGATTCTGATGGGAGAATTACAGTATAGCTGAGCAGGTTGCCACTCTCGACAGATCCGGAGTGGCCTGACTCATGCTGATTGAAACAGATAGGTAAACAGAATCCGGTTTAAATCCGGTTGCCACCTCTGGGGGGTTACTGGAGGAGCTCTGTTTGAAAGTGATAATGTAGCTTAAATGAATGCAGTTAACGTAATAATGTGCTCGCATCGTAGGAGTTAAGAAAGGTTGAGAATTATTAGGAAAGATGATGAAACATGAAATAATATAGGTTGAAAAATGTGCATAATGTTGTGTGGGGATGCTGTTGGTCCAAGAGAAGGATGAACAGAGAATGTTAGATTGGGATTAGCTGATAGAGTGAGCCCAGGTAGAGAGTCCCTGGGGGGGAGTGACTGAGAGGTGGGGACAGTGGCGTTCTTAGGGGGGCGGACACCCGGGGCGGTGCCCCGCCCCCCCCCCGATGCAGCGCGGACCCCCCCCGGTGAAAGACCCCCCTGCAAAAGAGCCCCCCCAGGGTGCATGCCGCTGGGGGGGGTGCCGCAGCGCACGCCTGCTGCGAGTTTACTAACTTTGCTCGTTCTCTGCAGCTCCCTCTGCCCCGGAACAGGAAGTAACCTGTTCTGGGGCAGAGGGAGCTGCAGCGAATGAGAGAAGTTAGCGAACTCTCGCAGCAGGCGCGCGCCGCGGCAACCCCCAGCGGCGTGCACCCGGGGCGGACCGCCCCCACGGCCCCCCCTTGGTACGCAACTGGGTGGGGATAGTGCTGGGCAGACTTATACGGTCCGTGCCAGAGCCAGTGGTGGGAGGCGGGGCTGGTGGTTGGGAGGTGGAGATAGTGCTGGCCAGACTTATACGGTCTGTGCCCTGAAGAGGACAGGTACAAATAAAAAGTAGCACATATGAATTTATCTTGTTGGGCAGACTGGATGGACCGTGCAGGTCTTTTTCTGCCATCATCTACTATGTTACTATGTATTGGAGCCCAAGTCTCAAAGTGGGAGTGACTTGTTGCTGGCTTAGTGATTTTATGCAGATCTTTTCTTGTTGCATAGTAACATAGGAACCATTTTACTAAGCTGCGGTAGGTGCTAACACACGCCTAACAGCTTAAAATGGTGTACCATGGAATACTGAAGTCCAAACAAGAGAGAGACAAACAATCCCATGAGAGCCAACAAGGAACAAAACACAGGATGGGAAAGACTAGAGCAATGTTTCAAGGATGAAACGAAGTCTTTATTTACAAATCAATCAGGTGTGGTCACAAAACAGTTGCTGGAGCATAAGACTCAGGGGTCCTTTTACTAAGGTGCGCTGAAAAATAGCCTGAGCTAGTGTAGGCGTGTGTTTTGGACACGCGCAGATCCATTTTTCAGCGCACCTGTAATGCCTTTTTTTGGGGGGCCGAAAATGAACATGCGGCAAAATGAAAATTGACACGCCTCCATTTTGGGTTTGAGACCTTACTGCCACCCATTCACTTAGTGGTAAGGTCTCGCGCATTAACTGGGCAGTAATGGTCTTCGCACGTACAATGCCTTTTACTGCCCAGTTAGCGCCACACGTCAGAAAATAAAAATTATTTTCTGGCGCTTGTAGTGGACGCGTGTAAAAAATGAAATTACCGTCCAGGCCATGCGGTAGCCGGATGGTAATTCCAAATTGACGCATGTTGGGCGCACATAGGCACCTGCATGGCTTAGTAAAAGGGCCCCTCAGATTCCACATGGTCCGTGTTTCGGCCGGAGCCTTCATCAGGGGCCAAACTGATGGCAAAGGTAAAGCAACAAGACTAATACTTTCCTTGTGATGCCAATGAAAGCTAGTACACGCTGGAAAAAAACTACTAACGCAGTGCTCCTTCACAAAAGGTCGGTAAGAGCGTAGAATATGACCAGAGTGCAAACTGCTTTTGTTATACCACAGAAAGGCAGTATATCAAATCCACGACCCTAATTAACAGTAGATAAAAGACCAGCATGGCACATCTAGTCTGCCCAGGGAAGATGGCCTAGGTTGCACCTACTGTGCCATACAGGTTACTTCCCTCCACCCCCAAACTCTGCGCAGATTAGCCCCTCTGTGCTTTTGTTTAGGGTTACACCCCCTCTATGCCTTTTTAAATTTTTTTGTGAAGAGGACATTATAATGCCTTTGTATCGCTCCATGGTGCGACCACACCTCGAATATTGTGTTTAATTCTGGTCACCGCATGTCAGAAAAGATGTAGTGGAATTAGAAAAGGTACAGAGAAGGGCGACAAAAATAATAAAGGGGATGGGATGACTTCCCTATGAGGAAAGGCTAAAGCAGCTACGGCTCTTCAGCTTGGAGAAAAGACGGCTGAGGGGAGATATGATAGAGGTCTATAAAATAATGAGTGGAGTTGAACGGGTAGACGTGAATCGCTTGTTTACTCTTTCCAAAAATACTAAGACTAGGGGGCATACAATGAAGCTACAAAATAGTACATTTAAAACGAATCGGAGAAAATATTTCTTCACTCAACATGTAATTAAACTCAAATTCGTTGCCAGAGAATGTAGTAAAAGCAGTTAAGTTAGCTTGATTTAAAAAAAGGTTTGGATGGCTTCCTAAAGGAAAAGTCCATAGACCATGATTAAAATGACTTAGGGAAAAGCCATTGCTTATTTCTAGAATAAACAGCATAAAATATATTGTACTGTTTTGGGATCTTGCCAGGTACTTGTGACCTGGATTGGCCGCTGTTGGAAAGAGAATGCCGGGCTTGATGGATCTTGGGTCTGTCCCAGTATGGCAATACTTACGTACTTATGGAAATGCTCTATTAAGTTTGATGCCATTCTTTCATTCTATAGGGATCCTTGGTGCATTGTCTGTGCTTCTCCCATGCCTTATGGAATTTTGTCATTGTTTTTCTTCCCACCAGCTTCACCTTTTAAGTTTAGCTCATTTATTTTATTTATTTATTAGGATTTATTTACCGCATTTTTGAAGGAATTCACGCAAGGCGGTGTACAGTAAGAATAGATCAAACATGAGCAACAGGCAATTGCCAAGACCTGTCGTTTCTTTCTTTACAACATCCGTAAAATCCGCCCCTTTCTTTCCGAGCACTCTACCAAAACCCTCATCCACACCCTTGTCACCTCTCGTTTAGACTACTGCAATCTGCTTCTTGCTGGCCTCCCACTTAGTCACCTCTCCCCTCTCCAGTCGGTTCAAAACTCTGCTGCCCGTCTTGTCTTCCGCCAGGGTCGCTTTACTCATACTACCCCTCTCCTCAAGACCCTTCACTGGCTCCCTATCCGTTTTCGCATCCAGTTCAAACTTCTTCTACTAACCTATAAATGTACTCACTCTGCTGCTCCCCAGTATCTCTCCACACTCGTCCTTCCCTACACCCCTTCCCGTGCACTCCGTTCCATGGATAAATCCTTATCTGTTCCCTTCTCCGCTACTGCCAACTCCAGACTTCGCGCCTTCTGTCTCGCTGCGCCCTATGCCTGGAATAGACTTCCTGAGCCCCTACGTCTTGCCCCATCCTTGGCCACCTTTAAATCTAGACTGAAAGCCCACCTCTTTAACATTGCTTTTGACTCGTAACCACTCGCCTCCACCTACCCTCCTCTCCTCCTTCCTGTACACATTAATTGATTTGATTTGCTTACTTTATTTTTTGTCTATTAGATTGTAAGCTCTTTGAGCAGGGACTGTCTTTCTTCTATGTTTGTGCAGCGCTGCGTATGCCTTGTAGCGCTATAGAAATGCTAAATAGTAGTAGTAGTAGTAGTACAGCAGTACAAATATTCAAGTAACATTGCAGCTTCATTTCCTGTCCATTTAGTTCTAGAGCTTTCCTGATTTTTAAAAAGGTATATTTGTTCATTAATAACGTTCACGTATGGCTGTCCCTCCTCTCATCCAGGGTATACATCAGTGGTATAGCTATGTGGGGCCATGGGGGCCTGGGCCCCCCAAAAGTCGCCCTGGGCCCCTGTACAGTGGCGGCAGTGGGTAGGGAGTGACAGGGCAGCAAGACGACGGAGGGGGGGTTGGCGACGGATCAAAATGTGCCCCCCCCACCTTGGGCTTTGGCCCCCTCCCACCTCAAGCTCTGGCTACGCCCATGGTATACATACAGTACATCTATTCTCATACATCTTCAGGCACATAGACCCTGTACCATTTTAGTCACTTTCCTTGGTTGGTTTTTATTAAACTTCTTAAAAACCCTGTCTGTTTATTTTTTAAATTGATTTAAATAATATTTAAGACAAGCTTTGGCCTTATTTTCAATGAGCTGGCTTGTAACAGTATTAGAGTACAATTTGTTTGAAATTTAATAACACCACTCAGTTTCTAAAATACCTCGGGGAAGTATAAGCTAGTAGCTGAACAAACCATTAAGAATTTAAATTCATTCAGAAATGTTAAAAATTCATATTTATGTGCTCCACTACACAAACTTTTTTTTTCAAGATAATTGCACTGTGCAATCAGGAAAAGTGGAAACCTGCTTTAGAATTTATAAGTGAAAATGTATTATTTTTAAACTAATGTAAACAGATTTGTTTTCTGTTTCTTAAATTTATATAATGACTTTTCTACATGATACAAGTTTTCAAAACTTTGAGCTTTAGGTATTAACTCTTGAAAATGTGGTTTAGTACCTGTTTTTTTGTGAAATTTAGAGCTCCTGGGTTATCTGCATCCTGCAGATAAATTTTGGAAGACATTCAGGCTTATTTTCGAAAGAGAAGGACGCCCATCTTTCGACACAAATCGGGAGATGGGCATCCTCCTCTCAGGGTCGCCCAAATCGGCATAATCGAAAGCCGATTTTGGGTATCCCCAACTGCTTCCCGTCGCGGGGATGACCAAAGTTCCTGGGGGCGTGTTGGAGGTGTGGCGAAGGCGGGACTGGGGCATGCCTAATAGATGGGCATCCTCGAGCGATAATGGAAATAAGAAGGGCATCCCTGACGAGCACGTGGCCGACTTTACTTGGTCCATTTTTTCTTACGACCAAGCCTCAAAAAGGTGCCCGAACTGACCAGATGACCACCGGAGGGAATCGGGGATGACCTCCCCTTACTCCCCCAGTAGTGACTAACCCCCTCCCACCCTGAAAAAAACAACGTTAAAAACTTTTTTTTGCCAGCCTCAAATATCATACTCAGGTCCATCGCAGCAGTATGCAGGACCCTGGGGGGGGGGGGGGGGTCTGTGTGTGTCAGCGGAGGCATAGCGAAGGCGTGGACATCCTTTCAAACATTTTGGATGGCCTGAACTGCCCCCCCCCCCCACAGGGACGGCCAAAGGAGTGGCGTGGAGGAGTGGCCTAGTGGTTAGAGCACCTGTCTTGCAATCCAGAGGTGGCTAGTTCAAATCCCACTGCTGCTACTTGTGATCCAAATAAATAAATAAAGGGGGTGTCAGAAGCATAGCAAAGGCTTGGACGTCCTTCTCACAGAAACATCCACATTTTGAATGTCCTCAACTGCCCGTTGCCGGGACGGAGGCATAGCGAAGGCGCCTAACACTTGGACGTCCTTCACCCAAACTAAAAAAAAAAAACCATCCCTGACAAGCACTTGGACGTTTTCACTTGTACTTTTTTAAGGTTGTAGACGGCTATTATACACGCAGCTTGTCTGCATGTATGAAGCCGTCTTTGGCATGCGCAACGCAGCCACGCATAATGCTTGACTGCTCTACACTGGCTTCCCCTCCTTAGGAAGGAAATCGTGTGTAAATGAGCTAACAGTGAGCAGCTCATTTGCATGCAATTTCCTTCATTCATGCATGCCCGTTCCTTTCCGAAGCGCTAAGGGATCGGTAAGGGGAAGGGCTTTTTCCGTTCAGTTAGTGCATCAGTTAGTTCACTGCAGTGCCCCCTAGGGTGCCCGGTTGGTGTCCTGGCATGTGAGGGGGACCAGTGCACTACGAATGCTGGCTCCTCCCATGACCAAATGAGTTGGATTTGTTCGTTTTTGAGATGGCTGTCCTCGGTTTCCATTATGGCTGAAAACCGGGGACGACCATCTCAACATTTATGTCGACCATCTCTAAGGTCGACCTAAATGTTGAGATCTGGGCGGCCCCGACCGTATTAGCGAAACGAAAGATGGCCGCCCATCTTGTTTCGATAATATAGGTTTCCCCGCCCCTTCGCGGGGACGTCCTGCGAGGACGCCCTCAGGAAAACTTGGGTGCCCCATTTGATTATGCCCTTCATTGTGTGCACGTTACCATGGTTGGAAATGTAATACATTCCTGGCTGCATCAATGTACAAAAATTTGTTTTTTTTAAATTTTTTATTTATCATTTTCACATTATTACAAGCATTACTACTTGGATAAGAAAAACAGTTAGAAAATCTTCAAGTTAACAAAAATCCAGGAAACCATTACACAACTTGCATTAGACCACCAATTCGGGGCTAAGAGCCGTTAACTTAGGAGAAAGTATATTCAATAAAACAGATTTCAAGATGCAATAAAGCGTTAGCAGATTATTATAACCCCCCAAATCATATCATATTGCCCTTTATTTAAATCTTGAAGCTAAACAAGACGGTTTAAAGTCAACAAGTACTATAGTAATTTTTTCTGAGAAATAAATTGTTTTAAATGTTCAGGATTAAAGAAAACATATTTCGTCCCCAAATATTTTATGTTGCATTTACACGGATAATTCAAGTGGAATGAGGCTCCTAAAGACAGAGTTTCTGGTTGAAGTGCTAGGAAATCCTTCCTCCTAGATTGGGTTAATTTAGTAACATCTGAGAATACCCAGATTTTCCCTCCATAGAATGGAGTTTGTATATTCTTCAAAGCCATTTTCCTGACGAGTTCTAAATCTTGGAGAAATACAAATGAAACCAACAAAGTCTGTCGCTCAAGTTCATCAGACAACGACGTCTCCAACAATTCAGAAGCATTCAATTCTGGTTGTTCCAACCTTTGCCCAGTTTTCTTTGTAGGAAGGTAATAAATTTTAGTTACTGGAGGTATACTTTCCAAAGAAAATTTAAAATTTTCCAGCAAATATCTTTTAAAGATCTCTAAAGGAGTATATATTAAAGTCCGTGGAAAATTTAAAAAGCGTAAATTTAACCTCCTATTAAAGTTTTCAAAATACTCCAATTTATTATGGATCAACATATTGTCTTGTATCAATTTAACTGAGGTTTCTTTTAATTTAGAGTTTTCATTTGACAAAATCTTAATCTTTTCAGAGACCTCCTCTTTCATAGAGGCAAATGCAATAGATAAATCCTTCACATTACTCACTAATGGTTCGATTTTACTCGTTGAAATCATCACCGTCTGCAAAGATTCCCATATTGCTTCAAGAGTCACCGCCGGCGAGGAGATCTGAGAAGTTCCTGATCTCTGTGCCTTCTTACTCTCAGCCGTCGTTGTTATATAGGCCTCGGCTGGAACTTCTAGATGTGGGCCCAATTGTAGCTCTCCTTTCCGGTCACCAAGGTTGGGGGCTACACCTCCACTCTCGGTTGCAGCCGGTTGCGGTGGTGGTGGGCGAGCCGGGGGGACAGCGAAACGTCCTGCACCAAGAACTCAGCTTCTCCTCAGGCCACGAGTTCAGCGGGGCTTCCCGGCATCATCATAGGGGTTCTCGCGAGGAATCCCTCAATGGTAGGCTGTGTTGGAGTGGAAGTCAAAGCCGGATGGGCTCCGGTCTTCAAAACACCTTTCCTCTTGGTATGAGGCATCACAGAAAGCTTGAAGTAAAGAAACTTAATAAGAAAAATGCACCAGGAGGTTAGTGTTTGAACACAGCAATACCCGAGGTTCACAAGCGGTTCGATGTTGCTGCCGCCATCTTGTTCCGTCCCACAAAAATTTGTTTTAAGAAGACCCTACGTTGCTTGGCAGCAGCAGGACTGAATAAGGGTCCCTGGACTGCCTTGTGTAATCTCAAACCCCTGATAGTGAAGTGATGACTTAATGGACCCATTCCTTTATTGACTGCCTGACTCCCCTCGGTTGTACTACCAGACTATTGCTAGGGGGTCAGGTGGTACCTAGTGCAGGATTGAGTGGGGATTGCTCCTGCCCTTTACATTCCCTGGCCCTTTCAAATGTGTAGGGGTTCCAGGTGGGATAGAAGATGGGCATGTCCTCAGCTTTTGGGTGACACAAAATCCAGGGCTTCTTAGAACAATTATACCATGAGTTGGGGCTAGAGGGGCATAGGATATACTGCTAGAGAAAGAAGTGAAATATGGCAAATATTCCCACCTCCACCAGCCATACCTCACAAGCCCCTCCAAGGACCATGAGGGTACCTTAAGTCTTGCTGCCGTCATCCAAGATAGAGGCCTTTATTTTTTCCAAGCCTCTAAAAATGGTTGCATTTCAGAAGTATAGTTAGTTTTTTGTTTTTTTTTTTTTTCTTTTTTTGGCATAAAAGTGGTGCAATGAAGCCTTTTTCATATACTCATTTTTGGTCATTTTGTCATTGAAGAATTGTTTTACTATGAATTTGCATCAAAGCAGTTCATTAATCTCAAATTTAAACAAACTATAGCAAAGTGAAAGTCAATTACTGTGAAGTATACTTTTGCAATATGATTTCACAAAAGTGCATGTGAAAAATAATCAAGTCTGTGTTTTCCCTATCCCTTAGCCCCCACAGGGAGGGGAAACACCGCAGCTTCATAGGCTGTAAAAAATAAGAGAGAAAACTTAGACTCAGTGGTTGGCGCAACCAGTACAATCTTTATTGGTATCTCACAGAGCCAATATACAAAATAATTGTTTTCTCTCTGGAGCAGGTTGTCAGACAGCAAAGCCAAATGCAATCACTATATAACAAAAAAACTGCTCAGCTATCACTGTCCCAGACATCACATATATAGCCATTAGTAAGTTTCGTTTCTCCCATCATGTGATTTTCCCTAAACTAGAATCATTAGGTAGCCTATACATATATGGATATTCCTATATTATGTCACTCTCTCCTGATGTGGGTTCACGTGGACAGTCGGTGGTCATTAGCTAATTAGCTATCAGTTCTGCGTGCATAGCGTGTAGTTAGCCACAGGGCATAGAACAATACCCTTGTATTATCCCACATGCGTGGGATAAGCATAAAGGAATCCTGTGCCGAAGGAATGGATCCTCAGGAGCTTAGTCAAGATCGGGAGGCAGGGCTGGAGGTTGGGAGGCGGGGATAGGGCTGGGCAGACTTATACGGTCTGTGCCAGAGCCGGTGGTTGGGAGGAGGGGCGGGTGGTTGGGAGGCGGGGATAGTGCTGGGCAGACTTGTACGGTCTGTGCCAGAGCCGGTGGTGGGCAGCGGGACTGGTGGTTGGGAGGCAGGGATAGTGCTGGACAGACTTGTACGGTCTGTGCCAGAGCCGGTGGCTGGGAGGAGGGGCTGGTGGTTGGGAGGCGGGGATAGTGCTGGGCAGACTTATACGGTCTGTACCCTGAAGAGCACAGGTACAAATCAAAGTAGGGTATACACAAAAAGCAGCAAATATGAGTTATCTTGTTGGGCAGACTGGATGGACCGTGCAGGTCTTTTTCTGCCGTCATCTACTATGTTACTATGTTACTATGTTTTGTGTCCTCTCTCCATCTCTCTCCCCACAAATGAAACATTTCTGGACATCTTAGGCTCACTATGTCCTCAGCCTGTCATTCAGCAAGTCCCAAGGTTACATCCACCTTATATGAAAAGCATACTCAGCTGCAGCCAAATGTGCATCTGTGAAGTGTCTGTTCTCAGCTCCTGAGAAAGCACTGATTGTTACACAAGATGCTGAGTTAGTAGGCTAACATGTGAGAACCAAACCGAGCAATGTCAGGCCTCTACAGCAGGCCTAGGCCTTAGTAACAGACCAAGCATAGGAAGGAATATACAAGTCTATCTGCAGTTTGGTGCTTTTTTCATTCCTGGGCATTTTGCATTATTCTCATGAAGTCGTGTCATAGTAACATAGTAGACGATGGCAGACAAAGACTTGACTGGTCCATCCAGAATGCCCAACAAGATAAAAACTCATAGCAAAAGGTATGATGCGATACTACGTGTGCATACTTTGATCTTGATTTGTCCTTACCATTTTCAGGGCACAGACGGTAGAAATCCGCCTAGCACTGGCCTTGTTGTCATCGAAGCCCCACTCCAGCCCATCCAAATCTGTCCAGCCACCACCTCCCACGGGAGGGCATTCCAGGTATCTACCACTCTCTCCATCAGTCAGCCCCCCCTGCAACCTCAATTCATGTCCTCTAGTTCTGCCGCCTTCAGTCTCTGGAAAAGGTTTGTTTGTACATTAATACCTTTCAAATATTTGAATGTCGGTATCATATGACACCTGTCTCTTTTCCTCCAGGATATATACACCTTCAGGTCATCACGTCTTTCCGCTTACATCTTGTGGAGCATTCCAAGCATCCACTACTCTCTCCGTGAAAAAATACTTCCTGACAAATACTTGGATGTGCTCTGTAATTTTGTTTTTGATAATAGCCTCTACCATTTTCCCTGGCACCGACGTCAGACTCACCGGTCTATAATTTCCCGGATCTCCCCTGGAACCTTTTCAAAAAATCGGCGTTACATTGGCCACCCTCCAGTCTCCCAGAACCACGCTCGATTTTAAGGATAAATTGCATATCACTAACAGTAGCTCCGCAAGCTCATTTTTTAGTTCTATCAGTACTCTAGGACTCTTTTTCCTCCTATGTATCTAAAACCTTAATCTTTACATCACGCTTCAAGCCACTTATTGAACTCCTCTGGTTTACGTAGTCTTTCCTTTCCCTTTCTATATTTAGGGATGACTTCAGAAACAGCTACAGTACGATCCAAAGACTTGATTCCCTCGCAAAGCTTCTGGAATCATCTCTGTGCTCCAAAATTGCTGTTGTTGGCCAGGTCACTTGTCCCCAAGAAGATTGCAATATCACTATTAGAATCCTTACTTCTCTGACTACCTTCAGTACCTTCTAGTTGCAGAGGATCCTGGAAGGCTTTTCACTAGATTGGGACCCTTGAATTGTGTTCCCAAGTTCATGCCTCTTATAATGAAGTCTCCTAGTAATAAGAATTTTCTGCTTTGAGCCAGGGACGTAGCCAGACACACAATTTTGGATGGGCCTGGGCCCAAGATGGGTGGGCAGAAGAACTCTGCCTTGGCCAACAAGTGATTTGGTCTCTCCCTCGCTCACCTGCATGCCATATGGTCTCTCAAATATCCCCCTCCCCTGCATACCTTGTAAATAGCAGATTTTCACCGGCAGCGAGCAGCAGCTAATACACACTTGCTCATGTTGGCCCCACAGCCTTCCCTCTGATGCAACCTCCTGTTTCCGCATAGGTGGGAATACATCATAGGGAAGGCTGTGAGGCCAGTGCAAGCAGTATGTATCAGTCGCTGCTCACTGCAGGCTAAGATCTGCTACTTAAAAGGTATCCAGGCAGGACAGTTGTTGGGAGTTTTCGGCTAGTGGGGCTTGGGGATCCCTGCCAGCCACATCATAGGTATGTTGCTACTGGGTGGGCCTGAGCCCAAAGTGGATGGGCCTAGGCCCACCCAGGCCCACCCTTGGCTACGCCACTGTGTTGAGCTGATTTGTTATTCTTTTGAGGGCGTCCTTTGGATTGAGTCATATACCTTGACTGTGGATCTCGGTACTTCTTTTCTCAACATCATAATGCTGTATTGCAGCAAAGGATTTCTATAGGGACAAAGGTTGGGAGGGTGAATGACTATAATTCAGCAGGAGGACGAAATATAGCAAATTATAGGAGGAAGCAAATCTACTAGTGAGAGGAAAAGAAGCTATTTTTTCTTTTTCATTTTTTTCTCCTGTACAGGATAGATGGAGGTAAAGTCAATAAATGTTCTAGGAAGAAATTAAGAGAGGGACACACAGGTAAGTGAGAAGTGAGAAGTTTAGAATCTATGAATCACTACTACTATTTAGCATTTATATAGCGCTACAAGGCATACGCAGCGCTGCACAAACATAGAAGAAAGACAGTCCCTGCTCAAAGAGCTTACAATCTAATAGACAAAAAATAAAGTAAGCAAATCAAATCAATTAATGTGTACAGGAAGGAAGAGAGGAGGGTAGGTGGAGGCGAGTGGTTACAAGTGGTTACGAGTCAAAAGCAATGTTAGAGGTGGGCTTTCAGTCTAGATTTAAAGGTGGCCAAGGATGGGGCAAGACGTAGGGGCTCAGGAAGTTTATTCCAGGCGTAGGGTGCAGCGAGACAGAAGGCGCGAAGTCTGGAGTTGGCAGTAGTGGAGAAGGGAACAGATAAGAAGGATTTATCCACGGAGCGGAGTGCACGGGAAGGGGTGTAGGGAAGGACGAGTGTGGAGAGATACTGGGGAGCAGCAGAGTGAGTACATTTATAGGTTAGTAGAAGAAGTTTGAACAGGATACGAAAACGGATAGGGAGCCAGTGAAGCGACTTGAGGAGAGGGGTAGTATGAGTAAAGCGACCCTTGCGGAAGACGAGACAGGCAGCAGAGTTTTGAACCGATTGGAGAGGAGAGAGGTGACTAAGTGGGAGGCCAGCAAGAAGCAGATTGCAGTAGTCTAAACGAGAAGTGACAAGGGTGTGGATGAGGGTTTTGGTAGAGTGCTCAGAAAGAAAGGGGTGGATTTTACGAATCAAGCCAAAACACGAAAATCTGAAAATATATAAATTTAGAAAAGCTTAGCTTTCAGGCTTGCAGTGCTTCTCAGGAATTCCTAACTCTCCAGGAAACAGCCCCTCCCTGGTGGTCCTTTTACTAAGGTGTGCTGAAAAATGGCCTGTGCTGTTATAGGCGCATGTATCGGACACGCGCAGGTCCATTTTTCAGTGCACCTGCAAAAAAAGGGCTTTTTTGGCCAAAAATGGATGTGCAGCAAAATAAAAATTGGTGCGTGTCCATTTTGGGCCTGAGACCTTACCACCACTCATTCACTTAGCGGTAAGGTGTCACGCATAAACTGGGCGGTAATTGTCAGCGTTTATACAATGCCAATTACTGCCCAGTTAGCGCTGTTCGCCGGAAAATTTCCAGCATACCTACTGGACACACATACAAAATGAAATTACCACCTGGGCCATGTGGAAGTTCCAAATTGGCGCACATTGGGTGCTCGTAGGTGCCTACACGGCTTAGTAAAAGGGCCCCTTAATGACACAGACTCACTAGACACCAGGTACAACGGGTGCCAAATTAAATTAAACCTCAGTCAACCCTGCAGTAGGAAGAAGATTCAAACACAGTGGTCCAGACTGAAGGAAGCTATAAATATAAATAAATATGGCCACAAACCTTTATGTAAGGAGAGTAAATAAAAGCAAGAGAAAAGGGAAACCGATATGGTTCTCCAAGCAAGTGGCTGAGAAAATAAAGGCTAAAGAGTTGGCGTTCATGAAATACAGAAAAACTCAAAAAGAGGAACACGGAGAGGAATACCGGATGAAACTGAAGGAAGCCAAGAGAGAGATACGTCTGGCGAAAGCGCAAGTGGAAGAACAAATGGCTAGAAAGGTAAGGAGGGGTGACAAAAATGTCTTCAGGTATATTAGTGAAAGGAGGAAGATTAAAAAGGGAATTGTGAGACTGAAAGATGCTGCAAACCGCTATGTAGATAATGATGAAGAAAAAGCAAATTTGCTAAATAGATACTTTTGTTCTGTTTTCACAGAAGAAAATCCTGCAGAAAGACCACAATTGACTGGCAAAAGTACATATGAGAATGGAGCGGATATAGCACCGCAGAGAGTCCGTATGAACAACTTGAAAATCTAAAGGTGGACAAAGCCATGGGACCGGACGGGATCCACCCCAGGATATTGAGGGAGCTCAGAGAGGTTCTTACGGGTCCTCTTAAAGATTTGTTTAATAAATCCTTGGAGACGGGAGAGGTTCCGTGGGATTGGAGAACAGCGGATGTGGTCCCTCTTCACAAAAGTGGTGATAGGGAAGAAGCTGAAAACTACAGGCCCTGTAAGACTCACTTCACTTATTGGAAAAGTAATGGAAGCGATGCTGAAGGAAAGGATAGTGAATTATAGTGAATTTCCTGGAAGCCAATAAATTACAAGATCCGAGACAACATGGTTTTTTACCAAAGGTAAATCATGCCAAACGAATCTCATTGAATTCTTTGACTGGGTGACCGGAGAATTGAATCAGGGATGTGCTATAGATGTAATCTACTTAGATTTCAGCAAAGCTTTTGACATGGTTCCCCTCAGGAGGCTCTTGAATAAACTTGACAGGCTGAAGATAGGACCCGACGTGGTGAACTGGATTAGGAACTGGTTGATGGACAGACGCTAGAGGGTGATGGTTGATGGAATTTGCTCGGAGGAGGGAAAGGTGAGTAGTGGAGTGCCTCAGGGATCGGTGCTGGGGCCGATTCTGTTCACTATATTTGTGAGTGCCATTGCCGAAGGGTTAGAAGGTAAAGTTTCCCTGTTTGCAGATGATACTAAGATTTGTAACAGAATGGACACCCAGCAGAGGGTGGAAAACATGAAAAAGGATCTGCAGAAGCTAGAAGAATGGTCTAAGGTTTGGCAATTAAAATTCAATGCGAAGAAATGCAAAGTGATGCACTTAGGGAATAGAAATCAATGGGAGACGTATGTGTTAGGCAGTGAGAGTCTGGGGAGAGGGATCTTGGGGTGATAGTATCTGAGGATCTGAAGGTGATGAAACAGTGTGACAAGGCGGTGACCATAGCTAGAAGGTTGCTAGGCTGTATAGCTAGAAGGTTGCTAGGCTGTATAGAGAGAGGTGTGACTAGCAGAAGAAAGGAGGTGTTGATGTCCCTGTATAAGTCATTGGTGAGGCCCCACCTGGAGTATTTTCTTCAGTTTTGGAGGCTGTATCTTGCTAAGGATGTAAAAAGAATTAAAGTGGTGCAAAGAAAAGCTACAAAAATGGTATGGGACTTGCATTACAAGACACATGAGGAGAGACTTGCTGACCTGAACATGTATACCCTGGAGGAAAGGAGAAACAGGGGTGATATGATACAGACATTCAAATATTTGATAGTTATTAATCCGCAAACGAACCTTTTCCGTAGATGGGAAGGCGGTAGAACTACAGGACATGAAATGAATTTGAAGGGGGACAGACTCAAGAAAAATGTCAGGAAGTATTTTTTCACGGAGAGAGTGGTGGATACTTGGAATGCCGTCCTGTGGGAGCTGGTGGAGATGAAAACGGTAACAGAATTCAAAAATACGTGGGATAAACATAAAGGAATCCTGTTCAGGAGGAATGGATCCTCAGAAGCTTAGCTGAGATTGGGTGGCAGAGCTGGGACTAGTGGTTGGGAGGTGGGGCTAGTGGTTTTTTTTTTTGTTATATTTGTACTGTGTGCTTTCCCACTCATGGCAGGCTCAATGCAGCTTACATGGGGCAATGGAGGGTTAAGTGACTTGCCCAGCGTCACAATGAGCTGCCTGTGCCTGAAGTGGGAATCAAACTCAGTTCCTCAGGACCAAAGTCCACCACCCTAACCACTAGGCCACTCCTCATTGGTTGGGAGTCATGGTTAGTGCTGGGCAGACTTCTACGGTCTGTGCCCTGAAAATGGCAGCTACAAATCAAGGTCAGGTATACACAAAAAGTAGCACATATGAGTTTATCTTGTTGGGCAGACTGGATGGACCGTACAGGTCTTTCTCTGCCATCATCTACTAACACAGATCTTTAAATAAGAGCACCTTTATTGAATAGTCAATCTGGAACAAAAAGGGCCAGGCAATTTCAGCACACAAAAAACAAAAGGAAAAAGAACAGTTTTAAAGTCAGCAGGAAGACAGAAATATTACAAAGTATAGGAGCTCTGCTAGTGGGAGGAAAGGAAGCTTAAACTTTAATATATGAGGTCATTTGGTAGCAGAATGCCAGCATAAAGAAGTGGCATATAAAGTTATAAACAAAGAACTCGTATTCAAAGACAATATTGGCTAAACATCACTGAATATCTGTGAATAATTCAAACACCGACTGCGGGGTTTAAATATTGACCTGAAAGTAGCTAGTTTATTTACCGCTCTGTGTTCTTTCAGGATACATTAGAAAAATAAACATTTAGGGGTTTTTTGGCATTGCAGAAAGCAGACACTTTCTGTGAAGGAAGTCTTAGTGACGAGAACAGATATCAAGGCCGCTGGAATCCCAACATGATGGGGGACTACTGCTGGTTTTTGCAACGGGAAAATATGACCGGTCACAAACGCAAAAGCAGATGCCTGAAGCACTTTTAACAGCAGTGGGCCTTGCTGAAGTAAGACTTTTAAACTGGAATACGAGACTTTTTTGAAATGTTGTTATTCCATTACATTTTCAAATACTGTTTACTACGAAAACTTTGATGTAGATCAGGTAATTGTTGGAGTAAAACTCATTCTGTAAAAAATGATTCAATGCTTTCCAAGTGCTTAATTCATTTGGGCAAACTTATGCATAACAACATTTCCTGACATGTTACAACAATCCTGACTTTGGATTTGGAATACGCACACTGAATTTAGCTTAGGACAAATGGTTTTTGCCCAGTAGCACAAGGAAATTTTTGTTGTTGTTGTGCTGTGTAATATTTAAGCGATTGGCATGTGTTCTTAAGATAGCACTTCACATTAGTATTTTTTTGTTTTTTACACATTTGTTGCAGAGAATTTTCTCTTTATTGGATTTGGGCCTGAAGTTACATGTAATAGAGAATATTTGCATTTTGTTGAATACTAGGTATTTGAAAACAAAAACAGCAAAAAAAACAGATATGCATTCAACATCTGGTAAAAAGAATCAGATGAAATCAGAGGTGAGACTTCCAAAGACACCCTGGCTGTGACCCCACCATTAAGATCGTTTTTTTTTTTTTTTGAGGATCCTTTCACGATCCAGATTGAGGCTTCAGACA
Source organism: Microcaecilia unicolor (assembly GCF_901765095.1). Classification (NCBI taxonomy): domain Eukaryota; kingdom Metazoa; phylum Chordata; class Amphibia; order Gymnophiona; family Siphonopidae; genus Microcaecilia; species Microcaecilia unicolor. Next base: position 224,011 of record NW_021963004.1, read on the forward strand.
GGAGAAGTCGATTAGGATGACAGCTACCACCAGAAACTTCTAGTCACTGCAGTGGGAGCGCTTCGGGAAGGGAGAAAACAGCTTTAGGGGGTCTTTTACTAAGGTGCGCTCACGTTTTTAGCGCGTGCTAAAAATAGGCACATGCGCTAAATGTTAGAGACGCCAATGTATTCCTGTGAAAACACAGGAAGAGCAACGGATATGTTTCCAGCTTTGATTGAGGGGACGTACCTTGATACAGCATTAAATGCGAAACATGATTTCATGTCGGATCAGATGTCTCCGAGATGACTAACGTTTAAACAAAAAAATAGAAAAAGGAATGAAGAAAATATAGAGTTTTCACATTTAAGCTAAGGGCAAGTTTGATTAATATTTTGAGTCAAGTCTATGAATGAAAGTTTAAGAATATTGAAATTACGGATCAATGAGGAGTACGTGCCCACCATAAAAAATGTCTGGCTCATATTATAGCTTGAATGGTGGTGACATGCTTGGTCAGCTCTGTGGGCAGGGGAGGGGGGGCTCCTTATCCTCTGGGTCTGACGGTTGCTGTCCCTCCTCTGGCAGGCCAAAGAAGAGCAGAACACACATCTAAGAGAGAAACAGTTGCTGTGTCAGGGACGTTAGCAGACACCCACTTTTGGGTGGGCCTGGGCCCAAGATGCATGGGCAGAAGAACCCTGTTCCATCCCACATGTGATTTGGTCTCTCCTTATCTCGTCTGCATGCCATATGGTCTCTCAAACATCCCCCCCTCTCCCACATACCTTTTAAATAGCAGATTTTCACCAGCAGCAAGGAGCAACTAATACACACTGCTCATGTTGGCCATACAGCCTTCCCACCGATGCAGCTTCCTGTTTCTGCATGTTTTATCCTTCCCACCTTAGTAATTCCCTTATTCCTTATTTGTCCTGTTTAGATTGTAAGCTCTGTCGAGCAGGGACTGTCTCTTCATATTCAAGTGTATAGCGCTGCGTATATCTAGTAGCGCTATAGAAATGATAAGTAGTAGTAGTAGTACTTTATAGAGTAATCCTAAATTTCCACGCAGCTTATAGTTATCAATAGAAATCAAACAAAATAAAACATGGAAAAGAAAATAAGATGATGCCTTTTTTATTGGACATAACTTAATACATTTCTTGATTAGCTTTCGAAGGTTGCCCTTCTTCCTCAGATCGGAAATAAGCAAATGTGCTAGCTGACAGTGTATATAAGTGAAAACATTCAAGCATTACTATGACAGTCTGACAGGGTGGGAGGATGGGGGTGGGTCGGAGGTATGCATGGGGACATCAAAGCATATCATTGATATTCTAACAGGATGGGTGTGGATAGGTGAGGGGTGGGGTGATCAACAGAGACATACAGCTCTATGGTTTATAATGGGCTAGGAACCCCAGATCCTTGTTAAGTCCTTTCTGTTGCGTGTTAAAATATTCAATCATTCTGACTTCAAAGGTCTTACGTTCTTGTATGGTTTTAAAGTTACCTTTCAGGATTCTCACTGTGAAGTCACTGGTACAGTGTCCTGGTCCTGTAAAATGTTGACCAACAGGCGTGGGAACCCTGCTGGCACCAGTATTGTTCATATGATGTCTATGTAAATTGAATCTTGTCTTAAGCATCTGGCCTGTTTCTCCAATATAGCATCCTTCGTTACACGCAGCTTATAGAATACGCTGAGTACTGCTCCACGCAACTAAATTTAGTTGCAAGCAATTGTGCCAAGTAAAACTTAGTGTAAATCCCAACACCTAAATTATGCACTGAGTGTATTCTATAACAACGTGCATAGATTCTAAAAATGCCCATGACCCGCCCATTCCATGGCTATGCCAACTTTTCAACTGTGCGATGTAGAATTTATGTGCACCATGTTACAGAATACACTTAGACAGTTCTGCATGTAAATCCTAATTAATGCAAATTAGTGCTGATAATTGGTTGTTAACATCCAATTATCAATGCTGTTTAGCTTGTTAACCAATTAGCTTATGTGCATTGCTGTGGAATACGCTTCGATTTCCGTGTGGAAATCTCAGTGTGATATATAGAATCCTGGGGCAATTGTGCACAGGAATAAATGGCTAAGGTATACAGCTCATCCAAAATACCACGGGAGCTAAACAGTGGGACCGTTTTACCCCGCCCTTCCCCCCCCCCCCCCACCACCACTTAAACAAGAACATTGGCTACCATTTTCAGGAGTGGAGGAGTGGCCTAGTGGTTAAAGCACTGCTTTTGCAATCCAGAGGTGGCCGGTTCAAATCCCCCTGCTGCTCCTTGTGACCTTGGGCAAGCCACTTAACCCTCCATTGCCTCAGGTACAAACTTAGATTGTGAGCCCTCCTGGGACAGAGAAATATCCAGAGTACCTGAATATAACTCACCTTGAGCTACTACTGAAAAAGGAGCAAAATCTAAATAAAAATTTGAGATTCTACATGGAATGTTGCTATTGCACTAGCAACATTCCATGTAGAAGCCTGCTGCACAGGCTCTCTCTTTTCTGTGAGTCTGACGTCCTGCACATACCGTATGTGCAGGACGTCAGACTCACAGAAACAGAAGCCTGTGCGGCTGCATTGCTGATCTGCAAGGGCAGGCTTCTACATGGAATGTTGCTACTGTTTGAGATTCTAGATGGAATGTTGAGATTCTGTTGCTACTATTTGAGATTCTACACAGAATGTTGCTAGTGGAGGAGCAGCCTAGTGGTTAGAGCACTGGTCTTGCAATCCAGAGGTGGCCGTTTCAAATCCCACTGCTGCTCCTTGTGACCTTGGGCAAGTCACTTAACCCTCCATTGCCTCAGGTACAAGCTTAGATTGTGAGCCCTCCTGGGACAGAGAAACATCCAGTGTACCTGAATATAATTCACCTTGAGCTACTACTGAAAAAGGTGTGAGCAAAATCTAAATAAAAAATATAAAGTGCTTAACCAACCTCTAAAGTTCTTTACATCAGCATGTACTTGTCATCCCTTCTTGCCACTAAATCTGCTTTGTTAATTCGCTCATCTCCATAAAGGTGCGACTTAGAAAGTCTATGTGGTTTGAAAAAGAGCCTCTAGTGTGGTAGGGTCTTCCCTATGGAATAATTTGCCACTTGGCTTACGTGCCAAGCTACCTTATTATCATAGATTCAAAAGTGTACTATTTTGACAGATCTTTTGGATGTTGAGTCAGGCATGGTTGCATCCTGCTCCTGCGGTAAGATACGGAGGTAAATACGTCTTTTTCTATCAACTTATTGCAATGTCTTTTCTGTTCTTTTTACTATTGTTATGTATGATTTGTAAACTGCCTAGATGGTATTAAATTATACATAAACTTAGAAACTTGAAGATATCCTGTCTAGTGTTAAAGTTTCATTTTTTCTTACTGGTGTAACTATCTCCTAACTCTTCAATCACTGGGGATATCCATGGGGGGGAAAAATTTGTTTATTTTAGTTTTTCATGTGTTTTTTTACTGCATGCTATTTTTTTGTTTTACAACACCTGCTATTTTGCAGACGGCACCCAGGGCCGGCCCAAGGCAAGACGCTGCCTGAGGGGGAGCTAGGATGCCGCCCCCCTTTTCCTACTTCCAGCCCGTTCACAGCATTGCCCTGCCACCGGCACCCGCCTCTTCACTTTACTGCAGCTGCCTGAGCCTCTGACGAAACAGGAAGTTCCATCAGAAAGACGACCGCAGTAAAGGGAAGGGGTGGGTACCGGCAGCAAGGCAGCGTATGGGAATCGCTGCTGCTGCCGTCGCCGGGTAATGCCGTGAAGGGGAGATGCCGCTTCTGAAGAGTGCCACCAGAGGCCCCCGCTTCAGGTGGCCTAATGGTTGGCCCGCCCCTGACAGCACTACCAAACATAATTTAGCGCATGCTGTGGAAAAAGTAGAACTCATTAAAGGTCCTGTTTGCTAAGGTGTGCTAGTGTTTTGAGCACATGCTAACGCTAGAGGCACCCATATATGGGTGTCTCTAGCATTAGCGTGTGCTAAACACACTAGCATGCCTATAGCACAGCTTAGCAAACAGGGCCCTAAAACATAATTTATTTATTACATTTTCCCAGGCTCAATGTGGCTTACATAGTAGCCTAAAGGAGGTTGGGAGGCAGGGATAGTGCTGGGCAGACTTATACAGTCTGTGCCCTGAAGAGCACAGGTACAAATCAAAGTAGGGTATACACAAAAAGTAGCACACATGAGTTATCTTGTTGGGCAGACTGGATGGACCGTGCAGGACTTTTTTCTGCCATCATCTACTAAGGTGTTCGCCAATTCTGGTATGAACAAATACAGTAATGTTGTGGTACAATAAGGTTTGTGTGTACAGACACATTAGGGAATTGTAGAGAGGAAGAGTTATTATATGTATATATATTTAGATTTTGCTCACACCTTTTTCAGTAGTAGCTCAAGGTGAGTTACATTCAGGTACTCTGGATATTTCTCTGTCCCAGGAGGGCTCACAATCTAAGTTTCTACCTGAGGCAATGGAGGGTTAAGTGACTTGCCCAAAATCACAAGGAGCAGCAGTGGGATTTGAACCCCTGGCCACCTCGGGATTGCAAGACCACTGCTCCAACCACCAGGCCACTCCTCCACTTTTCGGAAGAAGGCAGCCTCTTTGGTGCTGCCTTCTCGTTCCCAAATGACTACAAATCCCTGTCGGTCACAGAGCAGATCCTTAAATTCTCCTCTGTCGCCTTCCTGCACTACTACCTTCGTCAGCTAGATAAGCCAAAGAACTAGGTCTTTCTCGTACTGAAATGGTTCTTGATTTAAAATAGCGTTATCACAAGATGCAGCATTCAGGCAGAAAATGACAAGAGTAAGAAATCAAAGCAGTGCTTTATTATAAAAGAATCACGTGAAGGTAATGTATTTACAGGCACACTGCAACTCGGTCACCCGTGTTATCAGCATAGCTGAGCGATTGTTCTTGTGCTCTTAATCTCTCCTTTCCATAAGTGTTCTCTCACAGTTAGTCGTGTATGGAGAACAGCAGGTGGTTCATGTGGGGATGAGAAGCACGGGGCAGGCTAATAGAAATAGACATAAAAAACCCAGCAAGAACGGAATAACATTTAGGCATAAGGTCTTTTATAATTACAAGCAAGCAAATTACAGTTGTGAATGCCAGGATTTTCCCCATATAGAGGGTAGTTTCTATGTGCAAAAACTGTTTTAAAACATTATCCTGCATAATACTTGCATGTAATTACACACGGTGACAAAACTGAACCACTGTATTGGGTCTAATCCAGAAGGCCTCTGTAATCTAACAGCTTTATTGTTTAAGGATGTTCGTGAGTTTCAAACTACATGAAAAATACCATTGAAGTGACAGAAAAGTACAAATTTCAAGGGGAGGGTTGTTTGTTTCATTTTAGTGCATGCTATTTGTCATTAATACACAGTAAAAAGACAGAAACAAATTTGCACCTGAGAGCAATTTATGAAGTCCACTGTAGTGCCCCCTAGGGTGCCCGGTTGGTGACCTGGCATATCAGGGAGACAAGTGCACTACAAATGCTGACTCCTCCCATGCCCAAATGGCTTGCATTTGGACGTTTTTGACATGGACGTCTTTGGTTTTTTTTAAATCGCCAAAAGTCAAAGACGTCCATGTCTAGGGACGTCCAAATCTAGGGACGTCCAAATTGAAGGATTTGGACATCTCTGATGGTATTTTCGAAATGAAAGATGGACGTCCATCTTTTTTCGAAAATACAGGTTTCCCCGCCCCTGGATTTGGACGTTTTGCAAAGAAGTCCAAATCGCAACTTGGAAGTTTCTTTCGAAAATGCCCCTCAATGGCACTTAGGCACAAGCTTCAGTTATAGAATATTAGGGCTAAATTCAGTAAATGGTGCCCAAGTTTGGGCATCAAACAAATGAGCGCTAAATGCTATTCTAAACAGCTGAATCACCACGCAGCAAGCTGGTGATAGACCCACAGCGTTTGTGTAAAAGGACCCCAAAATGAGCTGCTGAGTTGCTTTCTTTCCTGCTGTGCTTCACAGAACAAACGGAATAGGGAAGTGTTCAAATTAAAAAATGTGGAGGAGTGGCCTAGTGGTTAGGGTGATGGACTTTGGTCCTGGGGAACTGAGTTTGATTCCCACTTCAGGCACAGGCAGCTCCTTGTGACTCTGGGCAAGTCACTTAACCCTCCATTGCCCCATGTAAGCCGCATTAAGCCTGCCATGAGTGGGAAATAAAATAAAAATATGACTGGTGACTTCCAGTTCCGCTCATGGACAGCGTGATGCTCTCTCTTTTCTACCCAGATTATTGTCACAGCAAATCATATTTTTATCCCAGTTCTTTCTCAATATTATTTTTTTTTATAATGAAGTCTATGAAAGCTGAAAATCAATTCAGTTTGGCCTCTGGTCTTAAATGCCACAAATCTGACTTACTTTCTCTTGACAAACCTGGTGGATCTAGAACTTCTGGGAACATTGAAGACATGATAATAGCTGAGTTTAAATCTATTAAAGACGTTCTTTACTCACATATTGAACTATTCTGTGACATGAGATTGAGGAAATACTTGTTAAACTTGCAGCTTTTCAATTGTATGCTGAGGCCTTAGAGAAACGCACGACAAAAATGGAAGCTGTATTGCCTCTAATCGAATCCAATGCTGATGTCATTAAAGGCCTAAGAGAACATTTTGAAGATTTAGCAAACAGATCCTGTAGAAATAATATAAGGATCTTAGGCCTTCCAGAAAGAGTAGAAAATCATAATATGATATGGGTTTTTTTAAAATCAAATTGGTTACATGGATTCTTGAATATTGATTTCACCATCCCACCAATTATTTTATTTTATTTTTTTATTTATTCGGATTTATTTACCACCTTTTTGAAGGAATTCACTCAAGGCGGTGTACAGTAAGAATAGATCAAACATGAGCAGGAGGCAATTACAGCAATAAAAATATTCAAATAACAATACAAAGTATGGCATGGTATACTACTTACAGTGTCAACACAATATATAATAGAACATTATAGCTGATAGTGGAAGGGTAAGGCAAAGTTGTAACATATAGATGGGTGAGAAAGTAGGAAGAGTTAGACAGTAAGGTGACTGATTTCGAGAAAGTTGCACATGAGGTCAGAAAGATGGTTAAATATTATCTCAGCTAGAGTAGGAGTGGATAAACATGTCCCGCTGCAGTATGTGCAGCCCGAGTCAATCCTTGTGTGTGTGAGTGAGACTAACAAGTTAGTTACTTCTTCCGTTAAAGGCTTGGTTGAAGAGTCAAGCTTTCACCTGCTTCCTGAAGTAGAGATAGTCTTGTGTTAAACGTGGGGGCTACTCTGGAGAAGACTCGCTTTCATCACATCGTGTACTGTCTTTTGGAGAGGGTGTGGTTAGTGAAAGTCCTTGGGAGGACCTTAGTGTCCTTGGCGGTGTGTGGAGGGTCATCCTATTTTTTAGGTACTCAGGGCCATTTCCTTTCAGGGCCGTGAAGATCAGACATAGAGTTTTAGATTGTAAGCTCTTTGAGCAGGGACTGTCTTTCTTCTATGTTTGTGCAGCACTGCGTACGCTTTGTAGCGCTATAGAAATGCTAAATAGTCAAGGCCGTGCCGATGCGGTAAGCGGGGTAAGCGCCGCAGGGGGGCGCCCACCTCTGGAGGGCGCCGCCACGGTGCTTACCCTCGCCCCGCGCCGCCGAGGCCTTTAAATCTTTACCTGGTCGCAGCAGCGTCAGTGAAAGCGCTGCCAATGTCTCCCTTCCCTTGCACTCATTGGTTCCCTCAGTGTTCCGCCTTCTTCTGACGTCAGAAGAAGGCGGACACTGAGGGAACCAAGAGCGCGATGGGAAGGGAGACGTCGGCAGCGTTCCGCTTTCACTGACGCTGCTGCGACCGGAAGTAAAAGATTTAAAGGCCCCAGGGCGCGGAGGAAAGAGCAGAGAGGCATGGATGGGAGGGCAGAGAGACAGGCATGGATGGGAGGGCAGCAGCAGGGCCCAGGGAGAGGACAAATTGCTGGAAGGGGAGGGGAGAGAGGAGGATTGCTAGCTATGGATGCAGCAGGGAAGGGCAGAGAGGGACAAGGATGGACATGGGGGCCCAGGGAGAGGACAAATTGCTGGAAATGGAGGGGAGGGGAGAGAGGAGGATTGCTGGCTATGGATGGAGGAGGGAAGGGCAGAGAGGGACAAGGATGGACAAGGGGGCCCAGGAAGAGGACAAATTGCTGGAAATGGAGGGGAGGGGAGAGAGGAGGATTGCTGGCTATGGATGGAGGAGGGAAGGGCAGAGAGGGACAAGGATGGACAAGGGGGCCCAGGAAGAGGACAAATTGCTGGAAATGGAGGGGAGGGGAGAGAGGAGGATTGCTGGCTATGGATGCAGCAGGGAAGGGCAGAGAGGGACAAGGATGGACATGGGGGCCCAGGGAGAGGACAATTTGCTGGAAATGGAGGGGAGGGGAGAGAGGAGGTTTGCTGGCTATGGATGGAGGAGGGAAGGGCAGAGAGGGACAAGGATGGACATGGGGGCCCAGGGAGAGGACAAATTGCTGGAAATGGAGGGGAGGGGAGAGAGGAGGATTGCTGGCTATGGATGGAGGAGGGAAGGGCAGAGAGGGACAAGGATGGACGTGGATGGGAGGACAGGACCCAGGGAGAGAGAAGAAATTGCTGGAAATAGATATAGAGCAAGAAATGAAGAAGAAAGGAGGAAAGTAAAGAAATAAATGGAAAGGAAGCCCTGGAAATGGAGTTAAGAGGACAGATAGCAGCAGACTCAGATACTGGGCCAGCATGATCGGAAAAAGAAAGTCACCAGACAACGAAGGTAGAAAAAAATCATTTTATTTTCATTTTAGCGTTTGGAATATGTCCACTTTGAGAATTTACATCTGCTATCTTATTTTGCAATGTATAGCAATTTGTTTCTAAGAATATTGCTGACAATTCCTGTCAGTGTAGCAAGTGGTGAGCGATCATTTTCACCGGGGGGGGGGGGGGGGGGCGTGATTATTTTCACGGGGGGGGCGCCAACTGATAGTCTGCAGGGGGCGCCAGAGACCCTAGGCACGGCCCTGTAAATAGTAGTAGTAGTAAATTTAGCCCTGTATTGTACTGGTAGCTGATTAGTTAATGGATCACACCTCAAACCTGTGGTGACCAAAATCTTACAATACCCTCAAATCCTCATGGCAGCAAAAGAAAAGTCTTCTCTATTTAATCAAGGCAAGAAAGTACTTATTCTACCAGACCTGGCAAAACCCACCACTATTAAAAGGATAGCATTTCGATACTCTCAGACAAGATTTGGGAGCTCGTTTTGGATTAATGTATCATGCAAGAATGAAAACTACGTATAATGACCGTATCACCGCTTATAAAGAGCCTGAAGTTATGCCTGAATGGATCATGCTAATAAAAATGGGATGACTATTCATATATTGATACTATGGCCTACATGTTTCCTCATAATGGGATCTCCTATTCTCACCTTTGGGGGCATGCGATGAAACTACAGTGTAATAAATTTAAAACAAATCGGAGAAAATATTTCTTCACCCAACGTGTAATTAAAGTCTGGAATTCGTTGCCGGAGAAAGTGGTGAAGGCGGTTAGCTTAGCAAAGTTTAAAAAGGGGTTGGACGGTTTCCTAAAGGACAAGTCCATAAACCGCTACTAAACGGACTTGGAAAACTCCAAAATTCCAGGAATAACATGTATAGAATGTTTGTACGTTTGGGAAGCTCGCCAGGTGCCCTTGGCCTAGATTGGCCACTGTCATGGACAGGATGCTGGGCTCGATGGACCCTTGGTCTTTTCCCAGTGTGGCATTACTTATGTACTTATGTCCTCTACTTGGCTCACTTTTATTACATAGAGCAGTGATTTAACCTATTGTGATGTCATAGTGGCTCATTCCACCAATAAGAGCCAACCTCATTAGTGATGTCACAATGGCTTGATTGTATAGAATGTTTGTACGTTTGGGAAGCTTGCCAGGTGCCCTTGGCCTGGATTGGCCGCTGTCATGGACAGGATGCTGGGCTCGATGGACCCTTGGTCTTTTCCCAGTGTGGCATTACTTATGTACTTATGACATACTCTCAGAAAAAAATGGCTAAAGAAATTTGCTGGCTGGAGAGGTGAATGCAGAGAAGTAGGTATTCTGCGATCCTCCTCCACCCGATGGCTGAAACCAAACCTGAAATGTCGGGTTAAACTATTACTGGTGCAAATCTCAGGTCCAAATAAGCAGTTAAACTAACGCACTTGACTCATAGTAGTACAAATGCCAACATCTAGATTCACAATTCCGGGAATAACATGTATAGAATGTTTGTACGTTTGGGAAGCTTGCCAGGTGCCCTTGGCCTGGATTGGCCGCTGTCATGGACAGGATGCTGGGCTCGATGGACCCTTGGTCTTTTCCCAGTGTGGCATTACTTATGTACTTATGTCCTCTACTTGGCTCACTTTTATTACATAGAGCAGTGATTTAACCTATTGTGATGTCATAGTGGCTCATTCCACCAATAAGAGCCAACCTCATTAGTGATGTCACAATGGCTTGATTGTATAGAATGTTTGTACGTTTGGGAAGCTTGCCAGGTGCCCTTGGCCTGGATTGGCCGCTGTCGTGGACAGGATGCTGGGCTCGATGGACCCTTGGTCTTTTCCCAGTATTGCATTACTTATGTACTTATGTACTTATATATGAATGAGTCTTGAACTTGTTATCATGGTAACTTAACTCTGAAGTTCTTGGTAACTATATGATATTTAACTACATATATTATTTGTTATTATGTGAAAATGAAGCCTTTCTATGTAATGATATTATCTCACCTGTGACATGATGTGTTTTTGATTGCATTTATACTGTTCCAAAATTTATGTTGACTTTATGCTTTGCCTAAATAAGCATTACTTCTTCTTTTTCTTTTCCCCTGTATCTGACTTGACAGGTGCATTTTATTCATATAGAAGCCCTTTTACAAAAGGGTTGGCATGCAGCAGTGGCTTGCCGTGTGCCAATCTGGAACTACCACTGAAGCCCGGAGGTAGTTCCATCCGCAACGCACGCCATTTCCGGTGCTACAAAATGATCTTTTATTTTTATAGTGCCAGTGCTTACCCGGTGACAGGGGCGTAGCTACGTGGGGCCAGGCCCCCGTAGATTTGGCCCTGGATCCCCCTGCCGACGACCCCCTCGACCCCCCATCCTGCCGCCAACCCGACGATGACCCTCCCCCGCCGTCGCCTACCTTTGCTGGCGGGGGACCCCAACCAGTAGAGGAGTGGTCTAGTGGTTAGGGTGGTGGACTTTGGTCCTGGGGAACTGAGGAACTGAGTTCGATTCCCACTTCAGGCACAGGCAGCTCCTTGTGACTCTGGGCAAGTCACTTAACCCTCCATTGCCTCATGTAAGCCGCATTGAGCCTGCCACGAGTGGGAAAGCACAGGGTACAAATGTAACAAAAATAAAATAGATACTATTGGAGATTCTACATGGAATGTTGCTACTATTGGACATTGTACATGGAATGTTAATGTTGCTATTCCACTAGCAACATTCCAGGTAGAAGGCTGCGCAGGCTTCTGTTTCTGTGAGTCTGACGTCAGACTCACAGAAGCAGAAGCCTGCGCGGCCACATTGGTGATCTGCAAGGGCCGACCTCTACATGGAATGTTGCTAGTGGAATCTCAAATAGTAGCAACAGTGGAGGAGTGGCCCAGTGGTTAGGGTGGTGGACTTTGGTTCTGAGGAACTGAGTTCAATTCCCACCAGGCACAGGCAGCTCCTTGTGACTCTGGGCAAGTCACTTAACCCTCCATTGCCCCATGTAAGCTGCATTGAGCCTGCCATGAATGGGAAAGCGTGGGGTACAAATGTAACAAAAATAAAAAAAAAACAAAAAATAACCCCCGCCAGCCGAGGTCCCCTTCTTCCTTCATTCTGTGCAGGACGTCAGACTTGGAAAAGGAACGAAGGAAGAAGAGAACCTCAGCTGGCAGGGGTTGGGGTCCCTCGCCAGCAAAGGTAGGCGATGGTGGGGGAGGGTCATCAGCGGAGGGGGGGGGGGTCAAAGTTGGTGGTTGGCAATGCCGGGGGGGGGGCCTAAAATGTGCCCCCTCACCTCGGGCTCTGGACCCCCCTCCTGCCGAATTCTGGCTACGCTCCTGCCCGGTGGCAATCAGGCAGTGTGCGGTGCTGCCCAGTTTCTGCTGGATTAGTGTGGGAGCCCTTACTATCACCTGAATGTGTGGTGGTAAGTGCTCCCCCCCTCCCCGAAATGGCTGCACGGTAAGTGGTTCACTTACCGCACAGCCATTTCTTTTCAAGAAAAAAAGACAGCCTTTTACCCTCTGCGGCAAAAGGGGGCCTCATCCTGCATCGAAAACACGCACTGCAGGCCCCCTTTTACTGCGGCTTAGCACAAGAGACTGAGAGCCATTTACATTTCCAAATGCTTGAATTGGCTACTGGAATGCCACAGTTTTTAAAAATTGTAATTATGTTTATAGTTCTGATGTTGGAAATACTGATTTGGTCAAATTTTATTTGATTTTAATGATATGTCATGCGGTTTCAATGCTGAATACTACTAATGGGCATACAGTGTTATTGAAGCTTGTCTTGCTATGATTTGACGTTATCTATTTGCAATATAGCCTCATGGAATGTCAATGGACTGAATCATCCAGCTGAATGCCAAAATATCTTTAATCATGCTAAAAAAAAAAATGCAATCTTACTGTTCATTTCCCAACGCTAATTACTTCTCAAAGGGAACAATGATTTGTTTATCCTCTAAACCTCAGTGGTTCCTTTTTTTTTTTTTCACACAGACACCTCAGTCCATGACTCGCCTGCTTCCTCTTCAGTGTAGACATCACTTCTTAATGTCAAACATGCCCTAGCATTCTACAATTAATTCAAACTTCATTATACATTCACTTTTATAAAAATATAAAGTCATCTCTTATCTCAAGTAGAATCAACTCGAGAATAGACTTTCTTCTCTTTAAGGGGATCTTCTACTAAAGATGAGTTTGAGTCATCTGCAGCAGGGCCCCTTTTATTCCTAGAATGTGACATAACCAAAGTTCAAAATTTTTGTCCCATATTTCTGTTTAATTTAGACTGTACAATTATGGCTCAAGTTTTAGCTACAAGACCAGAGTCTATTCTTGGTTCTCTAATCCACACTAATACCACTTTATTTCTCATTCCGAATATGAGCTCTCTCTATACTTGACTGCTTAATCTACTCATGTCACTCATGAACTTTAACGCAATACCACTTTGTATTTCTCATTCCGGAAATGGCGATCGCCATTACGGAATAATGTAAGCCACATTGAGCCTGCAAATAGGTGGGAAAACGTGAGATACAAATGCAACAAATAAATAAATAATCAAGTTGGATTCATGTCTGGAAGATTCATTGGAGGCAATGCTAGAACATTTCACGACCTATTGACTTTTACAAACACCAAAATCTTATCTTCTGCCTTGGCTATCTCTCTGGATGCAGAAAAAGCCTTTGGCATGGTTGAATGGCCATATAAATTTAAAATTCTTGAATGGTTTAGATGTGGTTCTTAAGTGGAGGTGTGGCCTAGTGGTTAGGGTGGTGGACTTTGGTCCTGAGGAACTGAGTTCGATTCCCAGCGCAGACAGCTCCTTGTGACTCTGGGCAAGTCACTTAACTCTCCATTGCCCCATGTAAGCCACATTGAGCCTGCCATGAGTAGGAAAGCACAGGGTACAAATGTAACAAAAAAAATCTCCTTCTTGCATATATTTCTTTCTCATTCTCAAATTTTACCTGCTCTCTCAGTCAGCACTTTTGTCTATCTCACCCCCTCCACCTCCATCAATATTTTTGGTCATCTGTCATCCTTTCCAGCTTCACAGTCTCTGGCTTTGTCACCTTCCTTATCCCTTATCTCTTCTGAGTCTTTCTGTCACACACATCATTACCAGCTGTGCCCTACCCAACACCACCCTCTTGGCCTCTCTTCCACCCCTCCCCCTTCATCACCACTTCTGGCTTTCTTTTATACGCATTCTACCCTTTCAGAATTTTTTCACATCCACTCCTCAGGTCCTATGCGTCTTACACTCCCTTATTTATCACAAACATTTCACCCCCCCCCCCCCCCCGCCATTCTTCTCTTATTTCCCTCTACAACTCCTAATCTCAGCCCCAGGGCCGCCGAGAGCCAGAGCCGGGCCTGGGACAAGGCCGCCCCCGGGCCCCCCCACCACCCGAGGTCGTCGCCGCCGCCGGGCCCCCCCACCGGAGGTCGCCGGCCCCCTATCCACCCGCTACCGGGCCGGGCCCTGCACTAACCTTAAATGCCTCCTTTCACCACATTTGCAGCAAGCAGCAGCAGGGCAGACCTCTCCTTCCTTCCGTGCCCCGCCCTCGCGGACGTTACTTCAGTCGAGGGCGGGACACGGAAGGAAGGAGTGGCCTGCCCTGCTGCTGCGAACGTGGTGAAAGGAGGCATTTAAGGTTAGTGCTGGGAGCGCCGGAAGGAGGGCGGGTCGGACTGCGGTGTTGCCGGGCCCCCTCCGGAGGCCCGGGCCCGGGGACGTTTGTCCCCCCTGTCCCCCCCTCTCGGCGGCCCTGCTCAGCCCAATGTTTTTTACAACAGCATAGAGCACATGGCAATGGGGACCTTGGGAAGAAAAAAGTTGCCAAACAGCCCAAGCTTGCATTGCTGATTTCAGGAAGTTGGGGAGGATATGGCGTTTACCTCTTCTTGTGTCTCCCCGCCACCCATCATTTCACCCATCGCCAATGCGATTTGAAAGCGCAAAACCCCTTAAAAATAAACTACATTGGCTACCAATCAAAGAATGCGTTGCTTTCAAAATCTGCACTTTGGTTCACAAAATAATCCATGGTCTAGCTCCAGGATACAGGATATAGTGGAATTAGAAAAGGTGCAGAGAAGGGCAACGAAAATGATGAAGGGGGTGGGATGATGTCCCTATGAGGAAAGGCTAAAGCGGCTAGGGCTCTTCAGCTTGGAGAAAAGGCGGCTGAGAGGAGATATGATAGAGGTCTATAAAATAATGAGTAGAGTGGAACGGGTAGATGTGAAGTGTCTGTTTACACTTTCCAAAAATACAAGGACTAGGGGGCATTCGATGAAGCTACAATGTAGTAAATTTAAAATGAATCAGAGAAAATCTTTCTTCACTCAACGTGTAATTAAACTCTGGAATTCGTTGCCAGAGAATGTGGTAAAGGCAGTTAGCTTAGCGGAGTTTAAAAAAGGTTTGGCCAGCTTCCTAAAAGAAAAGTCCATAGACCGATATTAAATGGACTTGGGGAAAATCCACTGTTTCTGGGATAAGCAGTATAAAATGTTTTGTACTTTTTGGGGATCTTGCCAGGTATTTGTGACCTGGATTGGCCACTGTTGGAAACAGGATGCTGGGCTTGATGGACCTTTGGCCGTTCCCAGTATGGCAATACTTATGCATTTATGATAGACTTACCAATGAGAAACACAAATGAAACAGCAAATGCAATCCTAAACCTTCATTTCCCCAGATGCACAGGTCTGAACTACAAATCTACATACACTTCCAGTTTCTCCTACATCTGCACCCAACTATGGAATGCGTTACCCAAAACCTTGAAAATCACGAGCGACCACCTAAACTTTCGAAAAAAAACCCCTGAAAACGCACCTTTTCAAAAAGGCGTATCCCACTGATCCAACATAAACACCGATCACTGCAACACAACATATCCAAAACACGTTAAGGCCATTACCATAACTCTATTTCACTATCCCCTAATGTGGCTCACCCACGTTAACTTCATGTATTATGTAACTTCAGCTTGTATCCAGCTCTCTGGAGTTTGTAATCACTTCTCCGATATTATGTATTTTACAGTGGCGTAGCCAAGGGTGGGCCCAGGCCCACCCACTTTGGGCTTAGGCCCACCCAGTAGCAGCACACCTATGATGTGGCTGGCAGGGATCCCCGAGCCCCACCAGCTGAAAACTCCCAACAACTGTCCCTCCTGCGTACCTTGTAAATAACAGATCTTCGCTTGCAGAGAGCAGAAACTGGTACATACTGCTCGCACCGGCCCCAAAGCCTTCTCTGTGATGTATTCCTGACTATGCAGAAACAGGAAGTTGCATCAGAGGGAAGGCTGTGGGGCCAACATGAGCAGTGTGTATTAGTTGCTGTTCACTGAAGGTGAAAATCTGCTATTTAAAAGGTATGCGGGGGAGGGGGATGTTTGAGAGAACATATGGCATGCAGGCGAGAGAGGGAGAGACCAAATCACTTGTGGGACAATGCGGAGTTCTTCTGCCCACCCATCGTGGGCCCAGGCCCACCCAAAATTGGGTGTCTGGCTATGCCCCTGTTATGTATGCCACATTGAGCCTACAAATAAGTGGGAAAATGTGAGATACAAATGTAACAAATAAATAAATTCATTCATCCCTTTCCTTACTTTCCTAACATTTACCCTCTCTCGTACCACTCCACAGGCTTTCACCCATTTCTTTGTGTTCCTCTTTCACCATTCACCTTCTCTCCCTTCTCACAAATCACTCCTAAGTGTCAGATCTGTGGGCTCAGGATATGTCTGTTGCAGCCTTCTCCCTCCTACTGTCTCTGCTAGCAGCAAGCAGCAGAGAAAGGGCTGGATTACAGACAAAAATGGTTCTTCTTTGCTTTGTTTTACCTGTGGATAAATGCAAAATGATGTATATTGGGAAGAATAATCCAAATCATACTTACCTGATGTTAGGTTCCACCTTAGGAGTCAGGACACAAGAAAAAGACTTGGGTGTCATTTTGCTACTGCTTTTGACTCCTAACCATGACTCTCTTACTCAACACCCTCACTTATCACCCCTACCACTGCAATTTCCCCACCCCTAGCTGTCTGTTCGTCTGTCCAATTTAGATTGTAAGCTCTGTTGAGCAGGGACTGTCTTTTCATGTTAATTTGTACAGCGCTGCGTAAGTCTAGTAGCGCTATAGAAATGTTTAATAGTAGTAGTATGAGCCAAGCATAGGACAGTCAAGCCATTGTGACATCATTGATGAGGTTGGCTCTTAGGCATTGGTGGACTGAGGCATTATGACATCACAATGTCAGCTCTGGTTAAATCACCGCAGCTCCTCAGTACCTTTCCGCTCTCATCTCTCCCTACACTCCTCCCCGTGAACTCCGTTCGCTGGGTAAATGTCTCCTGTCGTCCCCCTTCTCCCCCACTGCTAACTCCCAGCTCCATTCCTTCTATCTCGCTGCTCCCTATGCCTGGAATAGACTCCCTGAGCCAGTACGTCAGGCTCAGTCTCTGGCTGTCTTCAAGTCTAGGCTTAAAGCCTACCTCTTTGCTACTGCTTTCGACTCCTAACCATGACTCTCTTACTCAACACCCTCACTTATCACCCCTACCACTGCAATTTCCCCACCCCTAGCTGTCTGTTTGTCTGTCCAATTTAGATTGTAAGCTCTGTTGAGCAGGGACTGTCTTTTCATGTTCATTTGTACAGCGCTGCGTAAGTCTAGTAGCGCTATAGAAATGTTTAATAGTAGTAGTAGTAGTATGAGCCAAGTATAGGACAGTCAAGCCATTGTGACATCACTGATGAGGTTGGCTCTTAGGCATTGGTGGACTGAGGCATTATGACATCACAATGTCAGCTCTGGTTAAATCACCGCAGCTCCTCAGTACCTTTCCGCTCTCATCTCTCCCTACACTCCTCCCCGTGAACTCCGTTCGCTGGGTAAATGTCTCCTGTCGTCCCCCTTCTCCCCCACTGCTAACTCCCGGCTCCGTTCCTTCTAGCTCGCTGCTCCCTATGCCTGGAATAGACTCCTTGAGCCAGTACGTCAGGCTCAGTCTCTGGCTGTCTTCAAGTCTAGGCTTAAAGCCCACCTCTTTGCTACTGCTTTCGACTCCTAACCATGACTCTCTTGCTCAACACCCTCACTTATCACCCCTACCACTGCAATTTCCCCACCCCTAGCTGTCTGTTCGTCTGTCCAATTTAGATTGTAAGCTCTGTTGAGCAGGGACTGTCTTTTCATGCTAATTTGTAAAGCGCTGCGTAAGTCTAGTAGTGCTATAGAAATGTTTAATAGTAGTAGTAGGTGTCATTGAGGACAATATGCTGAAATCTTTTCCCCAGTGTGCAGTGACAGCTAAAAAAGCAAAGAGAATGCTTGGAATTATTAATCAGGAAAGGGATGGAAAATAAGACACAGAATATTATAATGCCTCTGTATTGCTCCATTGTGCGACCTCACCTTGAGCATTGTGTGCAATTCTGGTCACCGTCTCTCAAAAAAGATATAGAAGAATTAGAAAAGGTTCAAAGAAAGGCAACCGACATGATTAAGGGGATGGAACTCCTCTCATATAAGGAATGGCTTAAGAAGTTAGGGCTCTTCAGCTTGAGAAAGAGATGGCTGAGTAGAGATAAGACGGAGGTCTACAAAATCCTGAGTGATTTAGAACAAGTAAACATGGATTGATTGTTTATTATATCAAAACGTGCGAAGACCATGGGACACTCCATGAGTTTACATGATAATACTTTTACAATGAACAAGAGGAAATATTTTTTCACTCAATGAATAGTTAACGCATAATTAAACTCTGAAATTCGTTGCCGTAGAGTTTAAAAAGGGATTAGACGGTTTCCTAAAGGACAAGTCCATAAACCGCTACTAAACAGACTTGGAAAAATCCAAAATTCCAGGAATAACATGTATAGAATGTTTGTACGTTTGGGAAGCTCGCCAGGTGCCCTTGGCCTGGATTGGCCGCTGTCCTGGACAGGATGCTGGGCTTGATGGACCCTTGGTCTTTTCCCAGTGTGGCATTACTTATGTACTTATAAGGCCTGGATCTTGTTGCCAGAGGATGTGGTTACTTTGATTAGAATATCTGGGTTAAAAAAAAAACAAGTTTAGACAAGTTCCTGCAGGAAAAATCCATAGTCTGCTATTGAGATAGACATAGGAAAACTCTAGTGTCTAGCCACTACTTATCCCTGGGACTGGTAGCATGGAATCTTGCTACTCTTTGGGATTCTGCCAGGTACTTGTGACCTGGACTGGCTACTATTGGAAGCAAGATACTGGGCTAGATGATCCATCGGTCTGATCCAGTATGGCTATTTTTATGTCCTTTAGATTGTAAGCTCTTTGAGCAGGGACTGTCCTTCTATGTTAAATTGTACAGCACTGCGTAACCCTAGTAGCGCTTTAGAAATGTTAAGTAGTTAAGTAGTAGTTCTTATGCTCCAGCTTTACCCCTTCCCCTTCTAGTCCCTGCATTCTACATGGAAGGGGAGGGGCTGGCCAGGGCCACTGAGAGACTAGGCTGAGCCCGGGGCAAGGCCGCCCCCCCGCCCCCCATCTCTCCCCCTGCCGCTGCCCTCCCCCGTCGCTCCCCCCGCCGCTGCAGTCCGTGGTCTCACCTGCCTGCCTCCACGGCTCCGGGCCCCCTGCATTCAGGGCGGCAGTCACAGATCGCCTCTCTTCTGGCCTTCCCTCCCTGTGTCCCGCCCTCGTCTGATGTAACTTCCGGTTTCCGCGAGGGCGGGACACAGGGAGGGAAGGCCCGAAGGGAGGCGATCTGTGACTGCCGCTTCGAATGCAGGGGGCCTGGAGCCGAGGAGGCAGGCAGGTGAGACCAGGATCTGCGGTGCCGTCAGCCTGACCCCGGCGCTGGGTCCCCCTTGGAGGCCCGGGCCCGGGGAATTTTGTCCCCCCTGCCTCCCCCTCTCGGCGGCCCTGGGGCTGGCACAGAAAGGAGCATACAGTGGCAGAGGCAGGACGTCACTCAGGCACAATAGGGTGTGGGACGCAAATTGAGAAGCTCTGCTTTTCCTGAACCCCCTCATTCACGTTGTACACTATGAAATATTTGATGGGCATTTCAACCAGTTTAGAAAATAATAATGTTTATTTTAGTGTTTCTAAGTAAGTAAACTTGTTCCGTAATGCACATTTTTATAAACTTTTGACGCCAGAGCTTAATTGCAGTGATTTAGAACTTTCGTAGCTGTGATAAGTATAATTCTAGATCCTGTTTTTCTCTTTGTTGTTGCAGAGATTAGCAATTTTTGTCTTTCAACATAACGTGTTACTAGAATTGAAAACATCAAGGGACAATGAAGACAAAACGGAGCAAAACATTTTTTTCGATTAATAGCCACCCAGCAGTCTTACAATTTTCCATTAGCCTAAAGTGGCAAAACCATCAGGTACACTTAAGAGACTTCTTACCTTATTTCTGCACAGCGAAAGCTTCCAGTCGATTAGCTCCGTCTCAAACAGCAGAGTCCATTTAAGTCAATGAGAATTTGTATAGAGGTTGCTAAATGCAGAGTCTGACCTTTTCTGGGGGAACATTGAAAAAAAAGCCATCTTTTTCATTTCTAACTGATTGTCTCTAGGTTTGCGGACATTAATATAAGGGAGAAAATATCCTGTTACCCGATTGCTTTAAAATATTTCTAACAGTACAGGTTCAAATGAACTATATAAATATGATAACACTATACAGATTATATTTTAAAAGATGTAATAACTCCCATTGTTAGTGTGATAATGTGCTTAGTCCCCAAACAGTACAGTCATAATTTATTTATTTATTTAGAACATTTATATCCCGCATATTCCCAACATAGCAGGCTGTATATGGCTAACAATGTTTATAAAGAATGAACATTAAACAAAGGCAAGGGCGGAACAGAGAAGAAGGAACATCATGGGGGGGGGGGGGGGGACAACAGGGGAAACAAATGATGGGCGGTAGGAAGTTAATATGTTAATATCTCCCCCCGTTTTCTAGTTCTGTTGATGGCTCTCTCATTCTCCCTGTCTCCTCAGCTCGAAACCTTGGGGTCATCTTTGACTCTTCTCTCTCCTTCTCTGCTCATATCCAGCAGACCGCCAAGACCTGTCGTTTCTTTCTTTACAACATCCGTAAAATCCGCCCCTTTCTTTCCGAGCACTCTACCAAAACCCTCATCCACACCCTTGTCACCTCTCGTTTAGACTACTGCAATCTGCTTTTTGGTGGCCTCCCACTTAGTCACCTCTCCCCTCTCCAGTCGGTTCAAAACTCTGCTGCCCGTCTCATCTTCCGCCAGGGTCGCTTTACTCATACTACCCCTCTGCTCAAGACCCTTCACTGGCTCCCTATCCGTTTTCGCATCCTGTTCAAACTTCTACTAACCTATAAATGTATTCACTCTGCTGCTCCCCAGTATCTCTCAACACTCGTCCTTCCCTACACCCCTTCCCGTGCACTCCGCTCCATGGATAAATCCTTCTTATCTGTTCCCTTCTCCACTACTGCCAACTCCAGACTTCGCGCCTTCTGTCTCGCTGCACCCTACGCCTAGAATAAACTTCCTGAGCCCCTACGTCTTGCCCCATCCTTGGCCACCTTTAAATCTAGACTGAAAGCCCACCTCTTTAACATTGCTTTTGACTCGTAACCATTCGCCTCCACCTACCCTCCTCTCTTCCTTCCCAATCACATTAATTGATTTGATTTGCTTACTTTATTTCTTGTCTATTAGATTGTAAGCTCTTTGAGCAGGGACTGTCTTTCTTCTATGTTTGTGCAGCGCTGCGTACGCCTTGTAGCACTATAGAAATGCTAAATAGTAGTAGTAGTAGTAGTAATTAACAGCGGAATAAGTTCTATCACATAGATAAGTCTTGAGGAGTTTCTTTAGCATGAGATCAGGTATATAGAACCAACATAGCACATCCCAACATACATTTTTTTCACAATAGGTCATACAGCATCATATGATAAGACCCTACAAAGTGGGTATTAATTACACTATCATTCACAAAACTGTATAGTTAGTGAAGCAACTTATCTTAGCCCACTGAAGGTTCTGTTTGTTCTCGATCTGGATCCAAAATTGTTGGTCAACAATATGTGGAATGCCCTCCCGCGGGAGGTGGTGGAAATGAAAACGGTAATGGAATTCAAACATGCGTTGGGATAAACCCAAAGGAATCCTGTTTAGAATGAATGGATCCACGGAATCTTAGCGGAGATTGGGTGGCAACGCCAGTAATTGGGAAGCTAAACCGATGCTGGGCAGACTTCTACGGTCTACACCCTGATCGTGACTGAATAGATATGGATGGGCTCGAGGGTAAATTTTAAGGGGCTTCGACGTTAGCTCCAGAACTTAGTACAAGAACAGTACTGGGCAGACTTCTACGATCTTTGCCCTGAGAATGGCAAGGACAAATCAAACTCGGGTATACATATAAAGTATCACATACCATGTAAAATGAGTTTATCATGTTGGGCAGACTGGATGGACCGTTCAGGTCTTTATCTGCCATCATTTACTGTGTTACTATGTTACTCTTTGGGGTTCTACATGGAATGTTGCTATTAATTGGGATTCCGGAATCTTGTAACTCTTTAGGATTCCAGAATCTTCAGAACTTTTAATAAAAGAACAGTACTGGGCAGACTTCTACGGTCTGTGCCCTGAGAATGGCAAGGACAAATCAAAGTCGGGTATAAAAGTATCACATACCATGTAAAATGAGTTTATCTTGTTGGGCAGACTGGATGGACCGTACAGGTCTTTATCTGCCTTCATTTACTATGTTACTATGTTAATATCTCACTAAAGTTAAGCTATTTTCCTCAATAGTGCACTCAAAATGTGATTCAGTGCATCATTTTATATTTTCTCCATTTTGTATTCTTTTATTGTTAGTTGTTTTTTTCCTCTCGCCTTTCCTATCTTTCTTTACATCTTTTTTCTCCCATTGCTTTTTCTTTCCTTTCCTTGATACTTATCTCTTTGCTTATCTGAAGCATCCGCTTTAGCAGGGTCAGGCATTACTAGCAGGATGAAGGTTCTGGGACCATAATATAGGATTTTAGGTAGAAAGTTGAAATCCAGAACCTGCAAGTACCTCCTATGACGGGGCCAGGGGTGAGGGTGGGGGACACAAAGGTCCAAGATAGTGCTCTGTTGGGATGTGTGAGTGATTGCTCCTCTAAGCCAGTGACGTAGCCACAGGTGGGCCTGGGTGGGCCAGGGCCCACCCACTTAGGGCTCAGGCCCACCCAATAGTAGCACATGTTTAGCGGTAGCTGGTGGAGATCCCAAGCTCCGCCAGCTGAAGACTGGCTACTCTCCACGATACCGGCACCTGCTCAGTTTTCAGTGCATGCCTGCCATGGTGGAAAGAAGCGTTTTCCCGCCAGCTGGGATATTTCTCTGGTCGTAGTGGGGGAGGGGGGGAGAACACTTGGTGCCCACCCACTTCTTGTTTAGGCCCACCCTAAATCTGTTGTCTGGCTACGCCCCCTGCTAAGCTCTTTCTTTGATTTCTTATCTTGCCTGACATTTAGAGTCGTTTCGTACATCAAACGTTTCTAGCTAGGTGTATTTCCTTTTGGTAAACCAATAATATAAATGGATGGACATTCACCATATTTAGCTCACAGGCAGAAAATATGGATATTTCTAATGTGTTTGAAAACTGGTAACATTAGATAAGTATTTTCAGAGAACTGAGGATATTGTTTCTCCTGGACACACCTTAAATGCTTACCAGTGTTTGATTCCCAAAGCCCCCTCCTTCTTACTTACTTTATTTTTTGTCTATTAGATTGTAAGCTCTTTGAGCAGGGACTGTCTTTCTTCTATGTTTGTGCAGCGCTGCATACGCCTTGTAGCGCTATAGAAATGCTAAATAGTAGTAGTAGTAAGTTGTCACAGAGCAGCAGAGGTGATAGGGAAAAATATCCAAAGTTGATAAAGTATGACACGTTAAAAAAAACAACCCAAAATAAACACAAACACCCACAACCTGAAATGCATATACACAGTCTCCCCCAAACACTCACACATCCACATCTGACCCTCCAAACATGCATTCTTCATACTCATACCTCCCACATATACAACACACAATTCAAAACATAATCCCAACCCCCCCCCCCACACACACACACACATCATATTCCCACCTGAACCCCATACACAATCTTTGATGGAAAGCATTGCCAAATCTTGCCTCTGCATGCTTTCCCTACTTATCTTCCCCCCCCACCCCATTTGTTTTGTACTCCAAGATATATGCATGATAATTGAACTGAAATTTGGTAGACAGACTTAATTTTGCATGTTTGAGATACTACTACTTAACATTTCTAGAGCGCTACCAGGGTTAAGCAGCGCTGTACAATTTAACAAAGAGAGACAGTCCCTGCTCAAAGAGCTTACAATCTAATAGACAAGTGAACGGTCGGTCCGATAGGGGCAGTCAAATTGGGGCAGTCTGGATTCACTGAACGGTAAGGGTTAGGTGCCGAACGCAGCATTGAAGAGGTGGGCTTTAAGCAAAGACTTGAAGACGGGCAGGGAGGGGGCTTGGCGTAAGGGCTCAGGAATCTGAGGGTGCACCAAAAGCCCATGGCGCTTGTAGACCAGAGAGTACATAGTACCAACAAGTTAGCAAGTCAACTTGGGCCAGTGCAGAGGAGCAACTGCTTTGTACTTGCATACTTTACGTAGCCTAGCCCTAGTGGTTAATAAAGAGGCCTGAGAATTTGAGCAACTGCGTTCAAATCCCACTGCAGTTTCTTGTGACTTTGGCCCTCAATGGCTCCCCCCTCCCGAAATGGCCGCGTGTCAAGTGCTTCACTTGCCGCATGGCCATTTCTTTTTAAAAAAGAGAGACCTACCTTTTACCCGCTGCGGTAAAAGGGGGCCTCGGCGTGTGTCAAAAACCCATGCTGATGCCGCAGCTTGGGAAAAGGGGCCCTTAGATTGAACTCACTAAGGACAGAGAAAGTACCTGACATAATATCAAATCCATTATCCAAGTTTTACCTGCAAAAATGTTTGATAATTTATTTATTTACTAGTAAAAAAGCCCCGTTTCTGATGCAAATGAAACGGGGGCTAGCAATGTTTTCTTCTGTGTGCATGTGGGAGTGTGTGTGTCCCTGCCCTCTGGCCTCTCTCCCCTCCCCCCTCTGAGTCCTTCACTGTTACAAAGCCAGCGATTTGATTTCGTGCTCTGCTGTTTTCCTTCACTGACTGTGTTACAGAGAGGGCGGGGCAGACACTCATAGGGAAACCGGATATCTCGCCCCCTTCACACTTCCGGCTGGAGGCTTCATAGAACATTGGTGTTGCCTTTTATATAGAGAGATTTGCAGCATTTGTATCCCAGATTTTCCCACCTATTTGCAGGCTCAATGTGGCTTACATAATGCCGTGATGGCGATTGCCATTTCCGGATTGAGAAATACGAAATGGTTCTTAAGTGACAGAGTCGATTAAGCAATCAAGTGTAGCGAGTTCATTTCTGGCATGAGAAATAGAGTGGTCTTGCTATAGAGTTCATGAGTGACAGGGAAAGTTAAGCAATCAAGTGAAGAGAGTTTGTTTCTGGAATGAGAAGTAGAGTGGCATAATGATAAAGTTCATTAGTGCCAAAGTACAGTTAAGCAATCCAGTGTCGAGAGTTCGATTTTGTCCCGTTCTGGTACGGGTTTTGTTGGCTGGTATTTAGGATGGATCATTGTGGTATGCCTTTTCGAACAAGTTGGCTTTTAATAACTTTCGGAAGTTTGTTAGGTCGTGTATTGTTTTGATGGCAGTCGGCAGGGCATTCCATAATTGCCTTCCCCGTGCCAAAACCTATGGATCAGATTGCTGTACGTTCTAGATAACTTTTTACTCTGTAGAATCATAAATGTCATCATCCAATGCATTGGCCTTCTCTAACACTTAAGTAAATAAGTTATAAAGCAGTGTCAAATTATGCTACAGTTTGATTGATTTATAATAATTCCGCACGCAGAGGTCTAAAGCAATTCTCATTGTAATTAAGTATCTGTGTATATGGATGCATACTTTAAAATAATTTCTGCTTTAGGGGCTAATCAAAACTGAAATGTAAGCTCAGATGTGTTACTTGGAAGTGATTAACTTTATAATTAATTGGAACTGACTTTAATTAACTACAGCATAGAAAGCAAGTGGGAAATTGCCAAAAATAGAAACGCTGGACAGATGATGGATGTGAGGAAGGAAAGAAGGCCACGTTTAACTTTGCCGAATGAATATTTATGTTCAAAGGAATTTCCATAATTCCGTGCCTGGGTCACCTGAGTGATCCAGATGTACTGTCACCAGTCACCATGGTAATTGAACGTGTTGCTATAGTAATCACAGCAGCCTTTCCTGTGAGCAATTTTAAAATTTCAGACCCTGGAAAAAAGGCTGATGGGTTGGGTACAGGGAAATGCTGATCCCATGTTCTAATTCCTTTCTTGTCTTATACATGCATGGTTCATTTTTTTTCTTGTACCAAAGTGACTTTCTTCTTACGTATAGGATGGTCTCAGGTATATACAGTACTGAGCTCACAGTTATGTGAAGAGCAGTTCTTTAATCTACATACCTCTGGTACACATAAGTACATAAGTAATGCCATACTGGGAAAAGACCAAGGGTCCATCGAGCCCAGCATCTTGTCCACGACAGCGGCCAATCCAGGCCAAGGGCACCTGGCAAGCTTCCCAAACGTACAAACATTCTATACATGTTATTCCTGGGATTTTGGATTTTTCCAAGTCCGTTTAGTAGCGGTTTATGGACTTGTCCTTTAGGAAACCGTCCAACCCCTTTTTAAACTCTGCTAAGCTAACTGCCTTCACTACATTTTCCGGCAATGAATTCCAGAGTTTAATTTCACGTTGGGTGAAGAAAAATTTTCTCCGATTTGTTTTAAATTTACTACACTGTAGTTTAATCGCATGCCCCCTAGTCCTAGTATTTTTGGAAAGCGTGAACAGACGCTTCACATCCACCTGTTCCACTCCACTCATTATTTTATATACCTCTATCATGTCTCCCCTCAGCCGTCTCTTCTCCAAGCTGAATAGCCCTAGCCTCCTTAGTCTTTCTTCATAGGGAAGTCGTCCCATCCCCGCTATCATTTTAGTCGCCCTTCGCTGCACCTTTTCCAATTCTACTATATCTTTCTTGAGATGCGGCGACCAGAATTGAACACAATACTCAAGGTGCGGTCGCACCATGGAGCGATACAACGGCATTATAACATCCTCACACCTGTTTTTCATACCTTTCCTAATAATACCCAACATTCTATTCGCTTTCCTAGCCGCAGCAGCACACTGAGCAGAAGGTTTCAGTGTGTTATCGACGACGACACCCAGATCCCTTTCTTGGTCCGTAACTCCTAACGTGGAACCTTGCATGACCTAGCTATAATTCGGGTTCTTTTTTCCCACATGCATCACCTTGCACTTGCTCACATTAAACGTCATCTGCCATTTAGCCGCCCAGTCTCCCAGTCTCGTAATGTGGGCACATTCATGGAAGTGCTAGCAGGGCTCCTAAGCACTATTCTAGAAATGTATTTATGTAGAAATGAAATTATAAGAGATCAATATTGGTTGATTCTGGTGTAGCTTAGGAGTCAAGTCATTATGGAGGATTCTTTTTGTAAGCCTCTTTGAACAAGTTCGTCTTCAGTAACTTCCGGAAGGTTGTCAAGTCATGCATTGTTTTTATGGTGTTCGGTAGTTTATTCCATAATTGCGTGCAGGGGTAGGAGAAGCTAGATGCATGTATTGATTTGTATTTAAGTCCTCTGCAAATGGGGTAGTGGAGGTTCAAGAATGTACGTGATGAACTTTTTGTATTTCTCCATGGATGATTTTACGAGCCAAGGTGCAGATTTTGAAATGCCCACTTAACTTATATACCCCCTCATTCCATAACTTTAGGGGTAAATATTCAGCTGCTTGGCAATTGGTGGGTTTTTTTGGTCACTGCCAATGTTGTACACTGATATTCAGGGGTAAATTTTATATCTAGCCACACTTAAAGTTAGGTGTGGTTTATAGAATACTACTTAAGCGCAGGAGTCGTGCCTAAATCTGGGCATCTCCATTTGTTACAACGAAGACATGGTGCAAACGGCATCTAAATGTAGGCACGTTGCCACAATGGCACGCGTAACTTGAATCCTCACCCGCGCTCTGCCCTGAACCGCCCATGACTGTCCCATTGCAGTACCCCCTTTTCTGGGACCCACATAAAATGTAGGTGTGGATCTGCGAAAAACTACACTGGCTTCCAATCAAAGAACGCGTTGCCTTCAAAATCTGCACCCTGGTTCACAAAATTATCTACAGTGAAGCCCCGGGATACATGACAGGTTTGATCGACTTACCAACGTCTTGCCCCATCCTTGGCCACCTTTAAATCTAGACTGAAAGCCCACCTCTTTAACATTGCTTTTGACTCGTAACCACTCGCCTCCACCTACCCTCCTCTCTTCCTTCCTGTAAACATGAATTGATTTGATTTGCTTACTTTATTTCTTGTCTATTAGATTGTAAGCTCTTTGAGCAGGGACTGTCTTTCTTCTATGTTTGTGCAGCACTGCGTACGCCTTGTAGCGCTATAGAAATGCTAAATAGTAGTAATAATAGTAGTAAACACATCAGAATCAACATGAACATATCTAAATCTGCACTACCCAAGCTGCAAAGCTGCTGGCTGTAGAGTGGTGATTTGGATTAAAAGGTGTACAGCTGTCTCCCCACAGGCAGCTTATCTGAACCACCAACCTTGTTTCCTACAGAGATTTGAACCTTGACTTTTGAGTTCCTGGGGGAGAAGAGGGTAATCCCACCTGCTAACACTTCTGTCTCTGGTGGAGGCACTGCGTGTCGTGAGTGAGTGAGGGTCTGACAGAATCTGCTCTTTGGGGTGTCAGAGAAGTTGGAGACGCCATATTCTAAGATATCGTGAATTATGATCTGCCATTTGTTACTTGGCCCCCTGAAGAAGCATAGAACATAATATGTAGCGAAACGGAGAGCCCCGTAGGGCAGAGCAAAAAAAGCTAAGTAACATGAGTATATAACTTGATATTGAAAATAATCACGAGTATAATATGGAGATGGAACAATGAAAGAACAATTTTGTTATTAAAATAAAGAGAGGTGGAGTTTTTTAAGACCAAGGATTATAACGGAGTCCTTGAACAAGCAGACGATTAAATTGATTGATAAATCGAATAAAAATATCGTCGAGCTGGGACTGATGAGGTCTTTTTTCTCCATTTCTTTTGGGATTAGAATTAAAATTTATTAAAAATAGAAAAAATAAATAAGAGAAAAAGATATCACACCATACATAGATTTTAGTCTATATTTAGCATATGAAGATTCAGCTCGTTATTTGATTGTTTGGCTATTCCACTAGCAACATTCCATGTAGAAGGCTGTGCAGGCTTCTGTTTTTGTGAGTCTGACGTCCTGCACGTACGTGCAGGACGTCAGACTCACAGAAGCAGAAGCCTGTGCGGCCACATTGGTGATCTGCAAGGGCCGACTTCTACATGGAATGTTGGAATAGCAACATTCCATGTAGAATCTCAAATAGTAGCAACAGTGGAGGAGTGGCCTAGTGGTTAGGGTGGTGGACTTTGGTCCTGAGGAACTGAGTTTGATTCCCACTTCAGGCACAGGCAGCTCCTTGTGACTCTGGGCAAGTCACTTAACCCTCCATTGCCTGCCATGAATGGGAAAGTGCAGGGTACAAATGTAATAAAAATAAAGAACTAATACAGTACAGAAGAAATGAGATAAAAACAGTGGCGTGACTGAATTGTATTTATGAGCTCAATATATCAGACGGGTAGCTGTATTCTGAACAAGTTGGACTCTTTTAATCAAGGTTCTTGAACATTCAACATAGATGGCATTACGATAATCAATCCTAGATAAAACTAGGGCCTGGACTAATAGTTGGAACTTAACTGATTCAAAGTACTTACAGATTGCCCTCAATTCCTTCATCATTTAAAAAGATTTTTCTACAAGCGATTTCACATGAAAAGAGAAAGTCATGAGGCTGTCAACTTCCAACCCCAAGATCTTCTACTAATTGCAGTGACAATCTGTAGTCTTATGTCAACAATAATCTCCAGAAAAACTCCAGGATCTTAGGAAGAAAATCAAAGGTGACATTTCCATCCCCCAAATCATGGGGCTGTCAACTTCCAACCCCAAGATCTACTACTAATTGCAGTGACAATCTGTAGTCTTATGTCAACAATAATCTCCAGAAAAACGCCAAGATCCTAGGAAGAAAATCAAAGGTGAAATGTCCGTCCCAATAGTAAACGTCAGCAAAAAACATACCAAAAGTCACACTTCCAAGAAGTTAGTGTTAGTTCTATTAACTCGTATACAACAAAAAAGAACTCTCTCATGTAATGGCAAAAAATAGACAGACTACGGATTCTGTAGAATGCATCTATATTTGAAAGGAATTAAGGGAAAAGCCTCTGAATTTAACCCAACCTCCAACCCAAGTAGTCATTTAATAATAACAAGGGTTGAGAAAGCTTTTGCTGGGAGTTAGTTCCAAGGTAAGTAAAAGAAAGGTGCTAAAGCTCCACAGAATCGGTTCGGGATCTATACAATGTGTGAACGTCAAAAGAGTAACTTAGCTTTCAAGTGCAGGTACCAGACGTGTAAATGGGATCCATAAACTTAAACTTTAAAGCTTAAAATGTTCATAGTTCAAATATGAGTACTTGCCATTAAGGTTGACAATATGAGCATGCTTCCTGCTTACTAATCACTAGTAAAATGGCGGAGGTGTCTCCTCTTTGCACGTGTGTCGTCTGGAATGTGTGATGTCATATTCTATAAAGTTAATCGCATCAGCTGTGATATATTTGAGAACCTCTGAAGAAAGAGAGCCCTCTGGGTCCTAAAGGGAAATCTTGCATGCCTCGTAGTATTTATCTTGTGTATTATAAATTACTAGTAAAAAAGGCCCGTTTCTGACACAAATGAAACAGGCGCTAGCAAGGTTTTCCTCGGAGTGTGTATGTTTGGGAGAGTGTATGTGAGAGTGACTGTTTGAGAGTCAGAGTGAAAGTGTGAGTGTGTGAGAGAGAGAGTGAGTCTGGGTGTGAGTGTGTTTGTGAGAGAGTGTGTGTGTGAGAATGAGAGTGTGTGCAAGTGTGTATGTGAGACACAGTGTGAGAGAGTGTGTGTGTGTGGGCGAGAGAGAGAGAGTGTGTGTGAGATACAGATTCTCTGTCAGAGTGTATGAGACCAAGCGAGTGTGTGAGTGACTGTGTGGCACATAGAGAGTGAATGTGATACAGTGTGAGACAGAGTGTGTGAGAGTGAGAGTCAGAAAGACATTGTATATGAGAGAGAGAGTGTGAGTCGTGCCCTCCCAATCCATGGCCATCTGTCCCCTGCCCCCTCCATTCATCCTTTTCCAGCAATTCCCCTCTCTCCATGAGCCCTGCCCTCCCAATCAATGCCCATCCATGCTCCTCTGTCCCCTGCCCCCTCCATTCATCCCTTTCTAGCAATTCCCCTCTCTCCCTGAGCCCTGCCCTCCCAATCCATGGCCATCCATGTTACTCTGTCACCTGCCCCCTCCATTCATCCCTATCCAGCATTTCCCCTCTCTGCCTGAGGCCTGCCCTGCAATCCATATCCATCCATGCCCATCTGTCCCCTCCATTCATCCCTATCCAGCAATTCCCCTCTCCCTGAGTCCTGCCCTTCCAATCCATGCCCATCCATGCTCCTCTGTCACCTGGCCCCTCCATTCATCCCTATCCAGCAATTCCCCTCTCTCCCTGAGGCCTGTCCTGCAATCCATATCCATCCATGCCCATCTGTCCCCTCCATTCATCCCTATCCAGCAATTCCCCTCTCCCTGAGTCCTGCCCTTCCAATCCATGCCCATCCATGCTCCTCTGTCACCTGCCCCCTCCATTCATCCTTTTCCAGCAATTCCCCTCTCTCCCTGAGCCCTGCCCTCCCAATCCATGCCCATCCATGCTCCTCTGTCCCCTGCCGCCTCCATTCATCCTTTTCCAGCAAGTCCCCTCTCTCCCTTCCATGACCCCCCCTCGCATCCATGCTCCTCTCTCTCCCATGTCCCAGCCTGGCCCGCCCTCTTCTCCCCCCCCCTTCGCATCCATGCCCTCCCCCCCCCCTTCGCATCCATGCATCCCTTTTTGTTTTTTTTCTTCTTTTTAAATTTACCTCCGTGGCGGTTCCGGCAGCGAAGCGTCAGGGAAGGAGGCGGCGCTCCCGACATCTAGCTTTCCCTTCACTGTGTTCCGCCTTCTTTTGACGTCATCCTTGACGTCAGAAGAAGGCGGAACACAGCGAAGGGAAGGCTAGACGTCGGGAGCGCCGCCTCCTTCCCTGACGTTTCGCTTCCGGATTTGTTTGGGTTTTTTTTTCCGCCCTCGACGTCATGACGTTTGACGCGAGGGCGGGGCAGAGAAGGCTGGCTGGCTTGAAGGCTTCACACCACGAATCCACGAACCCTTCAGCCTGGGAGTGACGTCAGATGGCTTCATGGCTTCACAGAACGTTGTCCTCAGAACGTTGAGGGTGCGTTTTATTATATTAGATTTTATTGGTATTGAAAAACAGGAGTTCTTTTTTGTTGTATACTTATATATAATACCCTCTCTTCCTCGAGTTGTGATATATAGTTCTATTAACTCGTACACAATAAGATACCTTAACATATATAAAGACATAAATATTTCATGGAATAAAACAGGGCCTCCGCTTTATGTAATAAATTCAAATATTATTAAACAGTATATAATGTTTATTTATTTATTACATTTGTATCCCACATTTTCCCGCATAGCAGTAGGCTCAATGTGGCTTACAGGTTCCCGAGAGGAGAGTACCAACTCCGGGAATATATACGGAGTGCAAAATAGAGTAACAGCAGGTGCAAGGAGGCTGAGAAGGTTCCGGAAAAGAGAATACAACTCTGGAACGAATATATATAGTAGCCTCCGGGGATGGGCCTATCCAATGTCCTTTCAAATTCATATCAAAATATTTACAAATAAGCTGACTAAATGGTGTCATACTAGTCAAAATGCATAACTTGGCCATCGATGCCCCTCATGGTGTCACCGAGAGATATGCAACTCACTTAGGCCATTATAAATTATTCATAATTGCACAAATTAAATCCTCAAGTGATGAAGCGAGATAATTTTTATATATTCCATGCTCAAAGATGAAAAATAATTTACACTCATTTACATACAATTCCAAGACATACCTTAATCAACTGTATAGCAGCAACAATTTAAATAGCCAACCCCACAAACGAACAAACTGGGAGGGCAGGAGGGAGAACAATAATTGTTCCCCACAGCCAAAGAAACGTGCGAATGGCATCAAAATTGCCACACATCTGATTGTCTACTCACACATACCAACCGCACGATGCTGACCCCAACAAAAAGGTAACAATTACACTGGGGGGATTGGCTGTTCCTGCATACATTATGCCAAGGGCGTAGCCAGACACCCAATTTTGGGTGGGCCTGGACCCAAGATGGGTGGGTGGAAGAATCCCGCCCCATCCCACAGGTGATCTGGTCTCTCCTTCTCTCACCTGCATGCTATATGGTCTCTCAAAACATCCCCCCTCTCCTGCATATCTTTTAAATAGCAGATTTTCACCAGCAGTGAGCAGCAACTAATACACTCATTTTGGCCCCATAGCCTTCCATTGACACAACTTCCTGTTTCCGCATAAGCAGGAATACGTCAGAGGGAAGGCTGTGGGGCTGGTGTGAGTAGTATGTATCAGCTGCTGCTCGCTGCAGGCGAAGATCAGCTATTTGCAAGGTATGCAGGAGGGACAGTTGTTGGGAGTTTTCAACTGGTGGGACTTGGGAATCCCTGCAAGCCACATCATAGGTGTGCTGCTACTGGATGGGCCTGAGCCCAAAGTGGGTGGGCCTGGGCTATGCCACTGCATTATGCAGCCCAAGTAACTCTTGGGCTTTTATTCTTAAACTAGTACATAAGTACATAAGTAATGCCATACTGGGAAAAGACCAAGGGTCCATCGAGCCCAGCATCCTGTCCACGACAGCGGCCAATCCAGGCCAAGGGCACCTGGCAAGCTTCCCAAACGTACAAACATTCTATACATGTTATTCCTGGAATTTTGGAGTTTTCCAAGTCCGTTTAGTAGCGGTTTATGGACTTGTCCTTTAGGAAACCGTCCAACCCCTTTTTAAACTCTGCTAAGCTAACCGCCTTCACCACTTTCTCCGGCAACGAATTCCAGAGTTTAATTACACATTGGGTGAAGAAAAATTTTCTCCGATTTGTTTTAAATTTACTACACTGTAGTTTCATCGCATGCCCCCTAGTCCTAGTAATTTTGGAAAGCGTGAACAGACGCTTCACATCCACCTGTTCCACTCCACTCATTATTTTATATACCTCTATCATGTTTCCCCTCAGCCGTCTCTTCTCCAAGCTGTATAGCCCTAGCTTCCTTAGTCTTTCTTCATAGGGAAGTCGTCCCATCCCCGCTATCATTTTAGTCACCCTTCGCTGCACCTTTTCCAATTCTACTATATCTTTCTTGAGATGCGGCGACCAGAATTGAACACAATACTCAAGGTGCGGTCGCACCATGGAGCGATACAACGGCATTATAACATCCTCACACCTGTTTTCCATACCTTTCCTGATAATACCCAACATTCTATTCGCTTTCTTAGCCGCAGCAGCACACTGAGCAGAAGGTTTCAGTGTGTTAACGACGACGACACCCAGATCCCTTTCTTGGTCCGTAACTCCTAACGTGGAACCTTGCATGACGTAGCTATAATTCGGGTTCTTTTTTCCCACATGCATCACCTTGCACTTGCTCACATTAAACATCATCTGCCATTTAGCCGCCCAGTCTCCCAGTCTCATAAGGTCCTCTTGTAATTTTTCACAATCCTGTCGCGATTTAACGACTTTGAATAACTTTGTGTCATCAGCAAATTTAATTACCTCACTAGTTACTCCCATCTCTAAATCATTTATAAATATATTAAAAAGCAGCGGTCCTAGCACGGACCCCTGAGGAACCCCACTAACTACCCTTCTCCATTGTGAATACTGCCCATTTAACCCCACTCTCTGTTTCCTATCCTTCAACCAGTTTTTAATCCACAATAGGACATTTCCTCCTATCCCATGACCCTCCAATTTCCTCTGTAGCCTTTCATGAGGTACCTTGTCAAACGCCTTTTGAAAATCCAGATACACAATATCAACCGACTCCCCTTTGTCCACATGTTTGTTCACTCCTTCAAAGAATTGAAGTAAATTGGTCAGGCAAGATTTCCCCACACAAAAGCCATGCTGACTTGGTCTCAATAATCCATGTCCTAGTAAAAAAGGCCTGTTTCTCACACAAATGAAATGGGCGCTAGCAAGGTTATCATGTAATGGCGATTATGTTTTTAAGGGAACTGTTAGGAGGCGAGTTGTGGTGCAAGTTCTGCGCGCGCCCACTTCCCGCCACCCTGCTGGTTACGATGGAGTTTGAGCGCACAGGAGTCTGGATGTCAGCGGCCAGTTGTGGCACGAGTTCCTGCCTCACGGCCATTCTGAGTTTGACACAGTGCTCATTAACGCATACGGGCTCTGAGTTCCATGCCCCCTCCCTCCCTCCCTCCCTCCCTCTCCTCCCCTCCGAGTTCCAGGTCCCCCTCTCCTCCCCTCCGAGTTCAATGCACCCTCCCTCCCCTCCCCTCCGAGTTCCAGGCCCCCCGCCTCCCTCCTTCTCTCTCTCTCCCTCTCCTCCGAATGGCAGCCTGACCTGCGCTGCTCGCCTTCTTCCAGTCCTCCGCCTGCCCCTCGCCTTCCTGTGTGCCGCCCAGAATTTAAAAGTTCTTACCTCGGGGTCCAGCGGCAGCAGTGAAAGGCGAGCAGGCTCGGCGCTTCAGCCTGCTTTCCCTTCTCTCTCAGCTCCGCCTCTGGTCCCGCCGTTGCGGAAACAGGAAATGAGGGCGTTTTGACACGAGGGCGGGGCAATGAGTGGTTATGGACGTTACGAACCCAGGCATCCAGATGTAGAACGTTGGAGGTGCAAATTATAATATAGGATAAGGAAGAAAAAAGACCTCAAATGCCCCACCGTGACATTTTGTAACTATATCTCATACCTACCGATGAGACTGTTGATAAAAATGGAGTCCGACATACGTAGGCATGAGATGTATTCACAAAATGCCAAGGTGGGACATTTGATTTCTTTTTTCCTCCTTATTTAAAAGGTATCTTATTGCGGATGAGTTAGTAGAGGTAACACTGTCTTCAGCTTGGAAGCGTCCCAAAAGTAAAACATTTAGGAAATTCAGACAATTTGAAAGGACCTAACCACAAAAATGTGGTCTTTGCTCGATTCAATTTAAGTTGATTAATTGCAATCCAGTTTTCAATCAATTGCACACAGTTGGTAATTCTGTCTAAGGTAGTGGTCCAATCCTTGGACACTGGCAACATTAAAGTAATATTGTTTGCATATAGAAAAAGAAAAATACATTGAGGTTTACTTGGGGCTTTACATGTCTAAGTGCTAATCTAGCAACATACATATGGATTTACACAAGAGCTGGATTTGACAAAACATACCCACAGTAAGAGCTAATTAAGGAGACAGGTGAAAAAATGTTATTAAGTTTTTGGTGAGGTGTTAGATACCACAGAAGTAATCACAAGGACTACTCAATCATTGCTGGAGACCCTTGGTTCAAATGAGTGGGTAGGCGATGCTTATACCTGCCCCTCAGCAGTTGTAAATGCCGATGGGGAAATTTTTTTATAA
Source organism: Microcaecilia unicolor (assembly GCF_901765095.1). Classification (NCBI taxonomy): domain Eukaryota; kingdom Metazoa; phylum Chordata; class Amphibia; order Gymnophiona; family Siphonopidae; genus Microcaecilia; species Microcaecilia unicolor. The sequence goes on from NW_021963004.1 coordinate 260,798, forward strand.
AATATCCTCTGGATAGTATATATGGCGCCCAAATTTCTGAACCCAAATTTATATGAGCATCAGAAATGTGTGCTCAAATAAAGTGACCGATGAACACGGAAACATCAATAATTGAGTCATAAGTACACAAGTATTGCCATACTGGGAAAGACCAAAGGTCCATCGAGCCCAGCATCCTGTTTCCAACAGCGGCCAATCCAGGTCACAAATACCCTGCAAGATCCCAAAAATGTACAAAACATTTTATACTTCTTATCCCAGAAATAGTGGATTTTCCCCAAGTCCATTTAATAACGGTCTATGGACTTTTCCTTAAGGAAGCCGGCCAAACCTTTTTAAAACTCCGCTAAGCTAACCGCCTTTACCACATTCTCTGGCAACAAATTCCAGAGTTTAATTACACGTTGAGTGAAGAAACATTTTCTCTGATTCATTTTAAATTTACTACATTGTAGCTTCATCGCATGCCTCGTAGTCCTAGTATTTTTGGAAAGCGTAAACAGACGCTTCACATCTACCCGTTCAACTCCACTCATTATTTTATAGACCTCTATCATATCTCCCCTCAGCTGCCTTTTCTCCAAGCTGAAGAGCCCTAGCCGCTTTAGCCTTTCCTCATAGGGAAGTCATCCCATCCCCTTTATCATTTTCATCGCCCTTCTCTGCACCTTTTCTAATTCCACTATATCTTTTTTGAGATGCGGCGACCAGAATTGCACAATATTCGAGGTGCGGTCGCACCATGGAGCGATACAAAGGCATTATAACATACTCATTTTTATTTTCCATTCCTTTCCTAATAATACCTAACATTCTAACCAATAGCTGCACACTATTCTATAAAGCACTGAGCCTAACTTCAACCGTGCATATCTGAAAAGAGGGTGTGGCCAGGGCCAGTCAAGGGCATTCCAAAAAAATTGCACGTGGATGTACAGAATTTGCCCAAAGTGCTCCTAAGTTGGATGCCGGCATTTAAACCTGCTTTTAGCAGGCTTAAGTACAGCGTCCAAAAGTTAGGCACTGGATCCACACCGAACGCTCACCCCCCTTTATCGAATAGCGCTTAGCACTCAAAGTTCCTTTTACTAAGCTGCGGTAAAAGGGGGCCTGCTTTAGAGTTAGTGTGTGTTTTTGACGCACGCTGAAGCCCCCGTGCTATCCTGGCGGTGCCTGATTACCGTTGGGTAAGCACCGGCACTACAAAAATAGAAAATATTTTTGTAGCACTGGAAATGGTGTGCACTGGGGATGGGAATTACCACCGGGCTTCTGTGGTAACCCAGCAGTTGCCATTTGCCAAGACTTTAGTAAAAAGGTTCCTCGATTTATTTGGTGCCAAATTTTCAGCACCATTTATTTAATTCCCTCCAAATCCCAGAGGGGTTTAACCGGGCAGTAAGGGAGTAAGGGGGGAGGTCATCCTCGAATCCCTCCAGTGTTCATTTAGGGCACCTTTTTGTGTCTTGTTCATTAGAAAAACAGGTCTAGACCAAAATGAAGTTTTTTGCCCTAGACATTTTAGGTTTTGTTCCATTATAGCTGTACAAACATCCAAGTGTTAGGCATGCCCTAATCCCACCATCAAAATGCCCCCGACATGCCCCCTTGTTATTTGGATGCACTGCTGACAAAATGTATAAATAGACATCGGCAAAACAGGTTTTGAAAATACCAATTTGGAAGTTTTGAGAAGAAATCCATCCAAATGGTGCATTATGACAATTTTTGGACATCTTTCTCTTTCGAAAATGAGCCCCATAGCAACATAGTACATGACAGCAGATAAAGACCTATACGGTGCATCCAATCTGCCCAACAAGAAAAACTCATAGCATAAGGGATGATGTGATACTTCACATGCATACCTGATCTTGATTTGTGTTTGTCATTTTCCGGACATAGACCGTAGAAGTCTGCCTAGCACTAGGGTTACCATCGGCCTTATTTTTGAAAGAGAAAAACGCCTATAGTGCGACCTAAATCGGGAGATAGACGTTTATCTCGCAAAGGCGCCCACATCGGTATAATCGAAAGCTGATTTTGGGCGTTTCCAACTGCAATCCGTCGCGGAAACGGATAAAGTTGACGGGGGCGTGTCGGGGGCGTGGTGGAGGCGGAACTGGGGCGTGGTTATCAGCCGAGGAGAGATGGGCGTCTTTAGCTGATAATCGAAAAAAAAGGCGTTTTGACCGCGATTTGGGGTCACTTTTTTTTTACCCTTTTTTTTCACGAACAGGTCCCAAAAAAGTGCCCCAACTGCCCAGATGACCACTGGAGGGAATCGGGGATGACCTCCCCGGACTCCCCCAGTGGTCACTAACCCCCTCCCACAAAAAAAACCCCACTTTAAAAACTTTTTTCCAGCCTATATGCCAGCCTCAAATGCCGTACCCACCTCCATGACAGCAGAATGTGTTCGATCCTCTCACAGCCTTTCCCTGGGTCAGATGTGGCTCTCGGGTGCAGTACAGGGTCACATCAGCATTGCATTGTGGTGGGTGTAGGGTATTGGGCTCTGTGATTTCATTAGCTTGTGTTACAGTCTCACGATGTTGGTAGTTGGTAGGCTCTTCTCCCATGGTGCTTTTCCCCCTGCCTACTGGGTCAGAGTGTGCCCTGTTGTGTTTCCTGTTGTAGTCCATGCGGTAGTGGCCATTTTTGTAAGCCAGTTTTAGTTCCCTTTCCTGTGTTAGCCACGTTACAGAACTTAGTTCTTCCCTTGAATGTGGCTGAAAGAGGGCATTGTACAGCATTCTGCCAGCTCTGACCTACTGCTCATCTCAGTACCAGGGAGACTCGTTGCCAGTGGGGCACAACCTCTGATCTGCAGTTAACTGTGAGTAAATGCGGTTATTCCAATAAAGGACGTTTTCGGAGAGATTAGTCTTTAGGTGTCAACTGGTGTGCCAATGTTATATAGCAGCAACCAGTCCTAGAGGCCTGCGTGTATGCAGGTCCCTGGAGCACTTTAAGTGGGTACCGCAGTGCACTTCAGCCTAGGGCCCATCCCCCCCTACGTGTAACACTTGTGCTGGTAAATGGGAGGCCTCCAAAACCCACTCTACCCACATGTAGGTGCCCCCTTCACCCTAAGAGCTATGGTAGTGTTGTACATTTGTGGGTAGTGGGTTTTGGGGGAGGGGAGTTGGGTGTTCAGCACCCTTGGTAAGGGAGCTATGCATGTGGGAGCTTTTTCTGAAGTCCACCGCACTGACCTAGGGTGCCCAGTTGGTGTCCTGGCATATCAGGGGGGCCAGTGTACTACCAATCCTGGCCCCTCCCACAACCAAATGGCTCGGATTAGGACGTTTTTGAGCTGGGCGTTTTTAGTTTCCATTATCGCTAAAAAAACCAAACACCCAGCTCAAAAACTTCCATTTTTTCGAAAATATGGTTCGGCCCGCCCCTTCACGGACCCATTCTCGGAGATAAACGCCCATGGAGATAGGCGTTTCCATTCGATTATGCCCCTCAATATGTCCAGATTTACCAGAGGACATGTCCGGGCAACCGGTTGGGTTTTGCCAATCTGCCTGTTTGTCCGGATTTCTGGACAAACGGGCAGGCTGGTGGGCGGGCCATCCTATAGGACGGCCCGCCCACCAGCCTGCCCGTTTGTCCAGAAATTCGGACAAACGGGCAGATTGCTAGCCTCCCCTCCCCTTACTTACTTACTACTGCCTTTCAACTCTCGGCGGTCATTTTGAATCGGCACCGAGATCACGAACATGAAGGATGCATGCAGGGCAGCGCTCCGGGCAGGAAAGAGGGGGCTTTTTCCTGCCCCAAAGAGGTCGCTAGACCACCAGGGCAGTAGTAAGGTAAGGGGAGGGGGGTGACGGGGAGGGGGAGTGACGGGGTGTGTGACAGGGGGGAGGGGAAAATGTGACAGGGGGCGGAGCGAGGGCGTGAAAGGGGCATGAAAGGGGCGGGGTGTGAAAGGGGGAGAGGCATGTGTCCTCCTTTTGGGGGGACAAAATATGGTAACCCTACCTAGCACTGTTCTTGTTCTAAACCTTCTGAAGTTGTCATTGAAGCCCCCACTCCAGCCCATCCAAATCTGTCCAGCCATGATCAGGGCACAGACCGTAGAATTCTGCCCAGCACTGGCTTTGCTTCCCAATTACTGGTGTTGCTATCTAATCACCGCTAAGCTTCTTTGGATCCATGCCGTCTTTGATGAAGATAATTGATTTTTAGTTTTAAAGAGTTTTGGACCAATGACTGTATTCTAAGTGTATTCAGTGTGTAGTTTTGGACTTACCACATGTATAATGTAAAAATTAACGTATGGTAAGTGGAAAGCCTATCTGTCATCATTTATGCCTGTGTTTACAAAGGCGTGTTACCATTTTTAACGCTCATTAAATGCTAACCCATGTCAAACGTTAACGCACCTATAGGAATGTATCGGCGTGTTAGCGTTTAACGCACCTTAATGTTAAAGGCGTGTTAAAAACACTAAAGCGCCTTAGTAAACATACCCCTTAATTTGTTACTGTCACTATCATCTGCATGTCCCCCCCCCCCCCCCCCCCGCTAATTATGCTAAAGATATTATTCAGGACCTAGTTAAAGATACTTTGAATGACTAGAAAAGAACTTTTATATATTTCATTTAGTTTTTAATGAAGCCCAAACAATATTTTTTCTTCAGAAAATCAAATCTTGGCAAAACGAAAAGTAAAAACTGTAAGTGGTTGGCTCAGCTCCACCTCTTATCCTATACTACATCCTTTAAAATAATAATTCAGGCAACACTGTGCGTCTGTTCTTGTTTTGCTTGTTACTGGCATCTGCCTGTCCATATGGACAGAGAATAAACTCCTGAGTATATCCTCCTTAACTGCCAATTACTTTTTGGCTTGTCTTGTTTTGAAGACGTTACATTACATTACATTTCATGTCTTATAACTTGCAATTGCCTTTCAAAGTTCAATGTGGCTAACAAACAAACCATAAACCAGAACATAAGGAGCAACAATTTATATATTAACAGGCATCCAGTGATTCATATCTAGAAAGAATATTCTCTATGCATTACACAAAATAAATGTCCTAAACAAAAGATCATTTCTTTGTTGTCGCACTGAAGAGTTCCAAGTTAAGTGGCCAGTGCTGTTAAGCTGCGGCTGTAAAGCGGCTGCAATTTCGTTTGTACAATACAGAGGCGGAGGGAATCCAAAAGCAAAGCAGCAAAAGCTAAAATCCAGAAAAAAAAAAGCACAGGGAGCCTTCAAGAATGGAAGCAGCGCTACTACGCCAGTGTTTGGCTATTCTCACACTGCGGACATTCTACTAGGTTCGTAATTTGTTCCTGTGCTTTTTCGGTGTCTCTCCATGAAGTATTTTTCAAGACGAGTTTGTTTCTGTTCCTTTGAAGACAATAGACCCCTGATGCAGGCATGTGTTTGCCGAAACGTGGACTGTGTCAGATCTGATTAATAAAGTACAGCTGAGGTGCTCTCATTTTTGTAGGCCCCTTGTGCTTTTTTTTTCTGGATTTTCACAATTTGTTTTGTGCCATGTGCTAATTTCCCATTTAGTATGTGGCCATTTATTTATTTAGATTTTGCTCACACCTTTTTCAGTAGTGGCTCAAGGTGACTTACATTCAGGTACACTGGATATTTCTCTGTCCCAGGAGGGCTCACAATCTAACTTCAATGGAGGGTTAAATGACTTGCCCAAGATCACAAGGAGCAGCAGTGGGATTTGAACCCCTGGCCACCTCTGGATTGCAAGACTGGTGCTCTAACCACTAGGCCACTCCTCCACCCCAAAGACTCTTGTTACTCTTTGGGGTTCTACATGGAATGTTGCTACACTTTGAAATTCTGCATGGAATCTTGTTATTCTTTAGAATTCTAGAACCTTTATTTATTTGGATTTTGCTCACACCTTTTTCAGTAGTAGCTCAAGGTGAGTTACATTCAAGTACACTGGATATTTCTCTGTCCCAGGAGGGCTCACAATCTAAGTTTGTACCTGAGGCAATGCAGGGGTAAGTGACTTAGTAACATAGAAACATAGTAGATGACGGCAGAAAAAGACCTGCACGGTCCGTCCAACAAGATAAACTCATATGTGCTACTTTTTGTGTATACCTTACCTTGATTTGTACCTGTCCTTTTCAGGGCACAGACCGTATAAATCTGCCCAGCACTATCCCCGCCTCCCACCACCAGCTCTGGCACAGACTGTATAAGTCTGCCCAGCACCATCCCTGCCTCCTGCCACCGGCTCTGCCACCCAATCTTAGCTAAGCATTTTAGGATCCATTCCTTCTGAACAGGATCCCAAGGAGCAGCAGTGGGATTTGAACTGGCCACCTCTGGATTGCAAGACCAGTGCTCTAACCACTAGGCCACTCCGTTACTGTGTGAGCCTTTACTGCCACCTATTTTGTAGATGCTACGGGCTTCCACTGTACCCTGAGCTGATTAGGCAACACATGGCAATTTACCTGCGCTACTCAATTAGTGCAGGCCACGCCTACGCCTCTATACACGCTCCCTCACTGAAAAATATTTGATATTTTTTAGCATGAGATTGGCACTCAGGCAACCCGCACCTCAGGGGCGTAGCCAGACACCCAATTTTGGGTGGGCCTGGGCCCAAGATGGGTGGGCAGAAGAACTCCGCCTTGTCCCACATGTGACGTGGAGGGGCATAATTGAACGAAAACGTCTATCTCCATGGGCGTTTATCTCCGAGAACGGGTCCGTGAAGGGGCGGACCGAACCGTATTTTCGAAAAAAATAGACGCCCATGTTTTATTCGACAATTTGTGAGCTGGGCGTTTTTGTTTTTCAGTGATAATGGAAAATGAAAGCGCCCAGCTCAAAAATGAATAAATCCAAGGCATTTGTTCATGGGAGGGGCCAGGAGTCGTAGTGCACTGGTCCCCCTCACATGCCAAGACACCAACCGGGCACCCTAGGGGGCACTTTTACAAAAACAAAAAAAAGGTAAAAGAGCTCCCAGGTGCATAGAACCCTTCCCTTGTGTGTTCAGCCCCCAAATCCCCCTCAAAACCCACTGCCCACAAGTCTACACCATTACTATAGCCCTAAGGGGTGAAGGGGGGCACCTACATGTGGGTACGGTGGGTTTGGGGGGGTTGGACGACTAAGCATTAAGCAGCACAATTGTAACAGGTAGGGGGGGATGGGCCTGGGTCCACCTGCCTGAAGTCCACTGCACCCCCTAATAACTGCTCCAGTGACCTGCATACTGCTGCCAGGGAGGTGGGTATGACATTTGAGGGTGAAAATAAAAAGTTGTGAAACGGCATATTTTGTGGTGGGAGGGGGTTTGTGACCACTGGAGGAGTCAGGGGAGGTCATCCCCGATTCCCTCCAGTGGTCATCTGGTCATTTAGGGCACTTTTTGGGGCCTTATTCGTGGAAAAACAGGGTCCAGGAAAAGTGCCCTAAATTCTAGCTACAAACGCATACTTTTTTTCCATTATCGGCGAAAGGCGCCCATCTCTGTTCGGGTGATAACCATGCCCCAGTCCCGCCTTCACCCCGCCTCCGACACGCCCCCATCAACTTTGTACGCTTCCGCGATGGAGTGCAGTTGAAAACGTCCAAGTTCGGCTTTTGATTATACCGCGTTATTCGTTTTTGGGAGATAAACGCCTATCTCCCGATTTGGGTCACAATATAGGCGTTTTTCTATTTCGATTATAAGCAGGATTGTGTACCTTTTCATGGCTTTTATTACATATCAACAGTCTATCATTACTTATCAAGACCAGACCTATGTGATTAATGTTTAGTGGTATAAATTTGTTCCTGTGGAATGTTAGAGGTGGTGTCTGGGCTTCCACAAAACACGAGAAACTTTCCCTGCAGTATGATTTTTTTGAGAGGTGAAATATCCATTTGCCTGACTGAAAAACGATTTCCTTCACATGCATTATGTTGATTTATGAAGCAAATAATGAAAACTAAGGACATTATTTTCAATAACTCTGTTTAGTTAAAAAATGGTCTTTATATAACTGTACTGCAAACTTCTAGACCAATCTCTAATCAAACTGCTTTTTCTGATAACTGAAGACATTTGTTTCTGCCATGTAATGTTTAGCAAGAGTGTCTGAGATAAAGTGAGGCTATAACTGGGGTCTTAAATAACTTTATTTTGACAGCCAGTGAAGGGATTTGCTTTTTCTAGTATATTTTGATCTCCAGAAGGTTATGGTGATTTTAAAGATCACCTACTGTCCTCTATGACTAACTTGTATATACCAAGTCTTAAAAATTAAACCCAAAATAACCTCTGGTAACAATAATCTAAGATCTGCAATGAACCAGGGTATAATAAGGAGAGATCAAATGAGAGAACGAACGATCCAGTATCCAATCAACTTCTTTGAAAATGTTTTTATAATAAATGGAGAAATCTCAGAGTAAAAACTCACCCAAACAGGGCTGCACAAAGTGATTTACGCCCCAGAGGGTGGACAAGCTTCTCAATCATAGAATATCTCCAATATTTTTTCTTTTTATTTCATGGAGATTTCTCCATTTATTATAAAAATATTTTCAAGGAAGTTGGATCCTAAGGAGCTTAGCCGAGTTTGGGTGGCAGAGCCGGTGGCGGGAGGCGGGGATAGTGCTGGGCAGACTTACACGGTCTGTGCCAGAGCCGGTGGTGGGAGGCGGGACTGGTGGTTGGGAGGCGGGGATAGTGCTGGGCAGACTTATACGATCTGTGCCAGAACCGGTGGTGGGAGGCGGGGCTGGTGGTTGGGAGGCGGGGATAGTGCTGGGCAGACTTATACGGTCTGTGCCAGAGCCGGTGGTGGGAGGCGGGGCTGGTGGTTGGGAGGCAGGGATAGTGCTGGGCAGACTTATACGGTCTGTGCCCGGAAAAGGACAGGTACAAATCAAGGTAAGGTATACACAAAAAGTAGCACATATGAGTTTATCTTGTTGGGCAGACTGGATGGACCGTGCAGGTCTTTTTCTGCCGTCATCTACTATGTTACTATCCTGCTTATAATCGAACGAGAAAAACGCCCAAGTTCCGATCTAAATCGGGAGATGGACGTTTATCTCACAAAAGCGAATAACGCGGTATAATCGAAAGCCAAACTTCAACGTTTTCAACTGCATTCCACCGTGGAAGCGTACAAAGTTGACGGGGGCGTGTCGGAGGCGTGGTGAAGGCGGGACTGGGGCATGGTTATCACCCGAACAGAGATGGGCGCCTTTCGCCGATAATGGAAAAAAAGTATGCGTTTGTAGCTAGAATTTAGGGCACTTTTCCTGGACCCTGTTTTTTCACGAATAAGGCCCCAAAAAGTGCCATAAATGACCAGATTACCCCCAGAGGGAATCGGGGATGACCTCCCCTGACTCTCCCAGTGGTCACTAACCCCCTCCCACCACAAAAAATGATGTTTCACAACTTTTTATTTTTACCCTCAAATGTCATACCCACCTCCCTGGCAGCAGTATGCAGGTCCCTGGAGCAGTTGTTAGAGGGTGCAGTGGACTTCAGGCAGGTGGACCCAGGCCCATCCCCCCCTACCTGTTACAATTGTGCTGCTTAATGCTTAGTCGTCCAAACCCCCCCCAAACCCACTGTACCCACATGTAGGTGCCTCCCTTCACCCCTTAGGGCTATGATAATAGTGTAGACTTGTGGGCAGTGGGTTTTGAGGGGGATTTGGGGGGCTCAACACACAAGGGAAGGGTGCTATGCACCTGGGAGCTCTTTTACCTTTTCTTTTTGTTTTTGTAAAAGTGCCCCCTAGGGTGCCCGGTTGGTGTCCTGGCATGTGAGGGGGACCAGTGCACTACGAATCCTGGCCCCTCCCACGAACAAATGCCTTGGATTTATTCGTTTTTGAGCTGGGCGCTTTCATTTTCCATTATCACTGAAAAACAAAAACGCCCAGCTCACAAATTGTCGAATAAAACATGGGCGTCTATTTTTTGTGAAAATACGGTTCGGTCCGCCCCTTCACGGACCTGTTCTCGGAGATAAACGCCCATGGAGATAGACGTTTTCGTTCGATTATGCCCCTCCACGTGAGGAATAACCCTCATGTGCTCCAAAGTAAACAATGTGCCGTACTTAAAATATCTGGATATGTTCTCTCATTATACAACATAGTAAGCATATGACTTATTCCTTAAAAGAACGATTCCTTGTACATATGAATGAAAGAGGGTCCTTGAAGAGGGGATGAATAGTTCACTCTTTTCCCCCGGGGACAGTGTCTCCAAATAGGTTAGCTTTGCATATAGCGAAGGTGAACAATAAACACCGAATAATGCTCTTAATGTTCAAAACCATTTATTAACATCCAAGACTCGACGCGGGCCGTGTTTCAGCCACTAGGCCTCTCTTAGGAGACTGAAAACTGCATCAGGAGTTTGAAAAGGATGTGCATATACTCAAGCATCCCATTGCTATAAAAAGCAAAAGAAACACGGCTAACGTTGATTCTCAAATAAGATTAAGTAATGGTACCGCTGAATCCACACCCTTGTCACCTCTCGTTTAGACTACTGCAATCTGCTTCTTGCTGGCCTCCCACGTAGTCACCTCTCCCCTCTCCAATCGGTTCAAAACTCTGCTGCCCGTCTCATCTTCCGCCAGGGTCGCTTTACTCATACTACCCCTCTCCTCAAGTCGCTTCACTGGCTCCCTATCCGTTTTCGCATCCTGTTCAAACTTCTTCTACTAACCTATAAATGTACTCACTCTGCTGCTCCCCAGTATCTCTCCACACTCGTCCTTCCCTACACCCCTTCCCGTGCACTCCGCTCCATGGATAAATCCTTCTTATCTGTTCCCCAGACTTCGCGCCTTCTGCCTCGCTGCACCCTACGCCTGGAATAAACTTCCTGAGCCCCTACGTCTTGCCCCATCCTTGGCCACCTTTAAATCTAGGCTGAAAGCCCACCTCTTTAACATTGCTTTTGATTCGTAACCACTTGTAACCACTCACCTCCACCTACCCTCCTCTCCTGCTTCCTGTACACATTAATTGATTTGATTACTTTATTTTTTGTCTATTAGATTGTAAGCTCTTTGAGCAGGGACTGTCTTTCTTCTATGTTTGTGCAGCGCTGCCTACGCCTTGTAGCGCTATAGAAATGCTAAATAGTAGTAGTAGTAGTAGATAGCTCAGTCTCTACGGGGTCCTTTTACTAAGGTGCACTGAAAAACGGGCTGCGCTGGTGTAGGCAGGCGTTTTGGGGCGCGCGCAGCTCCATTTTTCAGCGCGCCTGTAAAAAAAGGCCTTTTAATAATTTTTTGACGAAAATGGATGTGCGGCAAAATAAAAATTGCGCATCCATTTTGGATCTGAGACCTTACCGCCAGCCATTGACTTAGCGGTAAGGTCTCACACGGCAACCGTACGGTAATAGTCTATGCACGCAGAATGATGATTACCGCCCGGTTTCCACTGTGCGCCAGAAAATATAAATTATTTTGTGGCGCGCGTAGCAGATGGGGTAGGGTCTCCATAAAGTGGATGAACGCTAAATCCCGCGGGGTAAAGATGCAAAAAAACAGAGTGGGAAGCGGACCAGTGACTTCAGGACATAGAGACTGATGTGGTATATAGAGGAATAAACTTTATTGTAGACTCGACACAGTACTGTGTTTCGGCCACAGGCCTGCCTCAGGAGTCTTGAATGGTGTAAAAAATGATTAAATGCTTGTCCGTCTTAGGTGATACACATGGAAGTATAACAAAGAAGTATCCAATACTTTTTGGTCTCAAAATGAACCTCCTAGATCGTGAAGCTCAAGTATAGTCAAACTACAAGTTGCCTCTTTCTTCAACAACGAAAACTAAATTACCGCTTGGGCTTCACGGTAGCCAGGTGGTATCTCCAAATTGATGCACATTGGGCGCATGTAGGCATCTACTGTACATGTCTTAGTAAAAGGGCCCCTAAGTCAAGTGATTCGTCATGTTGACATTGGAGAATAAGCTATCTTGTTTTGAGACGAGGTTGCTGCATTGAGTACAGCAAATCGTATTTGAGAATTGGAGTTAGCCATGTTTCTTCTGCTTTTTATAGCAGTGTGATACTTGAGTATATGCACATCTTTTACAGATTCCTGATGCAGGCCTAGTGGTTAAAACATGGCCCGTGTTGAGTCTTGGATATTAATAAATGGTTTGAACCTAATGAGCATTGTTTGGTGTGTACTTATCACCTTCGCTGCATGTTGGGTGCTCTTTGTGCTTGACGAAGACCTGCTCTTCTGTGTTTTTGTCTGTCTTCATTTTGCATATACCATGACATCAATGAACGTTACTCCTAAGCCAGTATGATCTCAGTTTCTCAAATTTACTGCTAATTCTTTCCGTAGTACTTGTGTTGTACCTTCTCCCTATAGGAATGCATTTACATCCTTTTCGCCAAAGACGAAACCCTTTTATTAATCTGTTTATTCGTACATTCTTCTAAGCTGCTTCCCCTGTTCAATGAATCGCCCAAAGTGGTGTACAAAACTGTGCGAGTAGTGAGCGAACAATATAAAAAAAAACAATAAAACCATGCAAAACTTAGCCATTTAAAACTACTACCCAACTAGACCAGTATATTCAGTGGAGAACTTGTCCAGGTATTTTTCACTGTATAACCATCTGGAGATGCTGCTTTCCTGCCTTCTTGCTGAATATTGATTTCCTAGAGAAGGGATGAGCCAATGTTTTGGATCATGGGCCGCTCTGACACCCATGAGTGGTATGTGGAGAGAAGGGGTAGGGACTGCTAGGCATTGGGTGTGAGAAATGGGGGGAGGTCTCTCTCTAACCCAGGCTAATTTTGCCCTCATCTCTTTCTACATCAGTCTCCCTTGCCTTCCTTTAGCCTCTTACCCTATCCTTGCTCCATCCTTCCTTCCAACAGTATCTACTTTATTTATTTAACACATTTATAACCCACCTATATCTAAGTGGGAATACATGAGAACATACATAATCAAAGAACATTAAAAACACTTAATATGCAATATTTTTTTTATTACATATGTACCCTGTGCTTTGCCACTCATGGCAGGCTCAATGCGGCTTACATATTGTATATACAGTGGGGGAAATAAGTATTTGATCCCTTGCTGATTTTGTAAGTTTGCCCACTGACAAAGACATGAGCAGCCCATAATTGAAGGGTAGGTTATTGGTAACAGTGAGAGATAGCACATCACAAATTAAATCCGGAAAATCACATTGTGGAAAGTATATGAATTTATTTGCATTCTGCAGAGGGAAATAAGTATTTGATCCCCCACCAACCAGTAAGAGATCTGGCCCCTACAGACCAGGTAGATGCTCCAAATCAACTCGTTACCTGCATGACAGACAGCTGTCGGCAATGGTCACCTGTATGAAAGACACCTGTCCACAGACTCAGTGAATCAGTCAGACTCTAACCTCTACAAAATGGCCAAGAGCAAGGAGCTGTCTAAGGATGTCAGGGACAAGATCATACACCTGCACAAGGCTGGAATGGGCTACAAAACCATCAGTAAGACGCTGGGCGAGAAGGAGACAACTGTTGGTGCCATAGTAAGAAAATGGAAGAAGTACAAAATGACTGTCAATCGACAAAGATCTGGGGCTCCACGCAAAATCTCACCTCGTGGGGTATCCTTGATCATGAGGAAGGTTAGAAATCAGCCTACAACTACAAGGGGGGAACTTGTCAATGATCTCAAGGCAGCTGGGACCACTGTCACCACGAAAACCATTGGTAACACATTACGACATAACGGATTGCAATCCTGCAGTGCCTGCAAGGTCCCCCTGCTCCGGAAGGCACATGTGACGGCCCGTCTGAAGTTTGCCAGTGAACACCTGGATGATGCCGAGAGTGATTGGGAGAAGGTGCTGTGGTCAGATGAGACAAAAATTGAGCTCTTTGGCATGAACTCAACTCGCCGTGTTTGGAGGAAGAGAAATGCTGCCTATGACCCAAAGAACACCGTCCCCACTGTCAAGCATGGAGGTGGAAATGTTATGTTTTGGGGGTGTTTCTCTGCTAAGGGCACAGGACTACTTCACCGCATCAATGGGAGAATGGATGGGGCCATGTACCGTACAATTCTGAGTGACAACCTCCTTCCCTCCGCCAGGGCCTTAAAAATGGGTCGTGGCTGGGTCTTCCAGCACGACAATGACCCAAAACATACAGCCAAGGCAACAAAGGAGTGGCTCAGGAAGAAGCACATTAGGGTCATGGAGTGGCCTAGCCAGTCACCAGACCTTAATCCCATTGAAAACTTATGGAGGGAGCTGAAGCTGCGAGTTGCCAAGCGACAGCCCAGAACTCTTAATGATTTAGAGATGATCTGCAAAGAGGAGTGGACCAAAATTCCTCCTGACATGTGTGCAAACCTGATCATCAACTACAGAAGACGTCTGACCGCTGTGCTTGCCAACAAGGGTTTTGCCACCAAGTATTAGGTCTTGTTTGCCAGAGGGATCAAATACTTATTTCCCTCTGCAGAATGCAAATAAATTCATATACTTTCCACAATGTGATTTTCCGGATTTAATTTGTGATGTGCTATCTCTCACTGTTACCAATAACCTACCCTTCAATTATGGGCTGCTCATGTCTTTGTCAGTGGGCAAACTTACAAAATCAGCAAGGGATCAAATACTTATTTCCCCCACTGTAGGTACTTATTTGTACCTGAGGCAATGGAGGGTTAAGTGACTTGCCCAGAGTCACAAGGAGCTGCCTGTGCCTGAAGTGGGAAATCGAACTCAGTTCCTCAGGACCAAAGTCCACTACCCTAACCACTAGGCCACTCCTCCACTGTTGCTACTATTTGAGATTCTACATGGAATGTTGCTATTCCAACATTCCATGTAGAAGTCGGCCCGTGCAGATCACCAATGTGGCCGCGCAGGCTTCTACATGGAATGTTGCTAGTGGAATAGCAACATTCCATGTAGAATCTCCAATAGTATCTATTTTATTTTTGTTACATTTGTACCCTGCGCTTTCCCACTCATGGCAGGCTCAATGCGGCTTACATGGGGCAATGGAGGGTTAAAGTGACTTGCCCAGAGTCACAAGGAGCTGCCTGTGCCTGAAGTGGGAATTGAACTCAGTTCCTCAGGACCAAAGTCCACCACCCTAACCACTAGGCCACTCCTCCACTCCTATCCAAATGAAAAACAAAAATCCAGCAACTGACAAGACCTAGGGAGATATCAATATGCTGACAGCAGATATCCTTCTCTAAGCCTCAAGACCGTATGCACACAGAAAAAGCACAGATTTAAGCTACTTTTTAAAATTGGATGTATCAGTCAGCAATCTAATATACCCAGGTAGGTGGTTCCATTCCTCAGAACCAGCAAAAAAAGGCACATCTTCTCGTAACAAATAAATAAATCTCTGCAAGATGAAAATTCTTTAGCAAAGGAACCACCA
This sequence comes from Microcaecilia unicolor, assembly GCF_901765095.1. Taxonomy (NCBI): domain Eukaryota; kingdom Metazoa; phylum Chordata; class Amphibia; order Gymnophiona; family Siphonopidae; genus Microcaecilia; species Microcaecilia unicolor. The sequence goes on from NW_021963004.1 coordinate 276,238, forward strand.
CAAGCCGCCCTTTATTCGATCTCAGGTAACCCCTATTCTGAAGGAACATCATGGGCTCCCTATAAGGTCTCATATCATCCATAAGGTTTTGGCCATCATTTATAAGGCCTTATGTCTAAGATCTCCCCCTTATCTGGCCAACCTAATCCCGCGCATACTCTCTGTTCAGCATGTGATTCCCATCTTTCTGTGCCATCCCTTCACTGGGTCCGCCTCGACTCCACTCGCCATTCCGCTTTCTTTTATCTGGCCCCTTTCCTCTGGAATTCCTGAACCTCTGCGCTAAGATCCGAGCTCTCGTTCCCTCGTTTCCACGGTCTCTTTAAAGCCCACTTATTTTCTTTGGCCTATCTTTAATTTTGTGCTTGTTGGGTGGGTCCCGTGTTACAGGTTTCTGCAGATGGTTGGTTGTTTCTCTCTGCCCCGTCTCCTCTTCATGTATTTCCCTTTTCACCTCATTTACTTTATTTCTTCTGTCCTATCAGATTATTGGTGTTCCTTTCCACCTTCTAGGTAGTTTGATTTGTTGTGAAAGGCGGTATATCAAGTACCTAAATAAACAGAAACATCTCAGTGCTCGCTGTGGAGTGTAAGGTTGTAACAGTGTCATTAAATAGAGCAGTGCTTGTTGTTTTAATGCCTGATGTACGAACAGCAATACTTTAAACCAAATCCTCTCATTACCAGGCATCCAGCGCAATCCTATCAAAGCAGGGTAACATGTAGGAAACATGAAACCCATAATTAAATGTGCTGTTAATTTTTGTGTTGTAATAGCTGACTTTGGGAAGCCTAAAAGCAGGGAATTACAGTAGTCAATTTTCGATAATAGAAAACGTTGTACAACAATTCTAAACTCCGCTTTAGCTAACATTGGTTTCACTTTCCTCAACACATGTAACCTAAAAATAAAATAAAAACCCAAAAGAAAACAATCCTTCACCAGTTGCTGCAGGTAAGGGCAGAGTCTAACAAAATTCCCAGACATTTAACTTGCTGAGAGACAGGAATCATCTGACTGCAGCTATTTGGAGAAGACGGGTCACTGCTTATGAGCCTTATCTTTTGTGCTACACTGCACCAGGGGCGTAGCCAGACACCCAAATTTGGGTGGGCCTGGGCCCAAGATGGGTGGGCAGAAGTACTCCGCCTTGTCCCACAAGTGACTTGGTCTCTCCCTCTCTTGCCTGCATCCATATGGTCTCTCAGACATCCGCCCTTCCCTGAATTCCTTTTAAATAGCAGATTTTCACCGGCAGCGAGCAGCAACTAATACACACTGCTCATGTTGGCCCCACAGCCTTTCCTCTGATGTAACTTCCTGTTTCCGTAAAGGCGAGAATACATCAGAGGGAAGGCTGCAGGGCCGATGCGAACAGTATGTATCAGTCGCTGCTTGCTGCAGGCAAAGATCTGCTATTTAAAAGGTATGCAGGAGGGACAGTTGGGCGTTTTCGGCTGCTGGGGCTTGGGAATCCCTGTCAGCCACATTATAGATGTGCTGCTACTGGGTGGGCCTGAACCCAAAGTGGATGGGCCTGGGCCCACTCGAGCCCACCCTTGGCTACGCCACTGCAGTGCACTAACCAGACAGGGAAAACACTGGACTGTTCCTGCTGGTTTCATGCTAAGCCCCTGATGCAGGCCTTGAGAGGGTGAAACATGGCCAAGCTGGGCCGTTAGGGGAAAGTTATATGCTGATTTCATGTATCTGCGTTGAATACATAGGCGCCCCGTATAAGAGGCTTGGACTTCCGCTTGTGATGCAGCCCACCCCCCCGCCCCGCGCATTTTGACCTTTTATTTCCGTGGCAGCGACATCAATGAAGAAAAAGACTACAGGCTCGCCGCCAGCTTCTCCCTTCTCTCTGCACACAGTGTCCCGCCTTCTGCGGTGATGCATTTCCTGTTTCCGCGAGGGCGGGACACTGTGTGCAGAGAGAAGGGAGAAGCTGGCGGCGAGCCTGTAGTCTTTTTCTTCATTGACGTCGCTGCCACGGAGCATATGGAGGTAAGCTCCGCCCCCTTTAGCCTCCCCAAACAGTTGGGCTACCGACCGTCTATGGTTGAATACATTTAGTTTTATTTCATCACATGGGTCTGCTTTTCTTTTCTGCTATCTTGCCAGTGTGCCTTTTGGACCCTACACTTTTGGGACAAGTCTATAAATGGGCTCCTTCTTTGAGGTACTCCGATGCTGCATGGTGAGATCCTATTCTATACGAGTATCTGGGTGCCTGGGTTCTATTATTTATTTATATTATTCATATCCCACATTTCCCCAAACAGAACAGGTTCAATGTGGCTAACAGATCATTGAATTAATGGTTGAAAAAGGAATTTGAGTTCTACCGAGTAATATAATGAAGCAGATAAAATATTAACCCCCCCCCCCCCCCCCCGTTCACTAAGCCATGCTAGTGGCTTCTGTGCGGCGATGCCGACACAGCCCATTCAAGGTGAATGGACTGTGTTGGCATTACAGCTAACCAGGGGGTAAATAACACAATATATAGTTTTGATAACTATAAGTAGATTATCAGATGAAAGTTACAAAAGAGATTGGTATAAGACGTAAAACAGAGTGAAAAGCAGATTGAGTAATGAATGGTATTTCTAATTTTTAGGGTAATTCATTGATGGTGTTCATCACTGAGAATTTCTTGAACAGAAAGACTTTGAGGATCTTCCTGAATTTAGACATGATTAGGCCCCCATCTGCTTAATTTGGGGAGAGGTATGGAAAACCTGACGTGAAAACTGACTTATAGATCACTTTTTTGCAACTAGGGTAATGAAGGGTTAAGTCATCTCTGGAGCCAGGAAGAGCATTACATCAGGGGAGATCAATTAATGGTTGCATATAATCTAGGGTTAAACCAGAATAACATAGCCTGGCCTCAGCTTGCCTTACATTTAGTCATATGCAGTTATACAGGGCAGGTGTTAGGGGGTGGCAAAAAGGGCAATTGCCCTGTGCATCCATACTACAAGGGACTCCCAAGCTTACCTCCTGCTGAAGGAGGCATAGCTGAAGCCAGCTTTGGTGCCCGGCTTCTGCCTTTGGCTCCTGAATGTCTAACACCAGCCCTGCAGTTACACTAGCTATAGACTTGGTGTAACTAGGCATGTCTACATGCAGCAAAGCTGTGCATAACAGCATATAAATGAGACATGTAACTGAGAGCCAGGCTCATATTCTTTCCACCCTCCGCCTTGAAGTATGTATTTGCATGCTATGCAATGTGCCCTTACAGAAGAGCACTTAAAGCCTTACATAAGTGCTCATTTTTTGTATATTTATATGTACAAAGGGGAAAGGGAAATGGGACTTGATATACCGCCTTTCTGAGGTTTTTGCAACTACATTCAAAGCGGTTTACATATATTCAGGTACTCATTTTGTACCAGGGGCAATGGAGGGTTAAGTGACTTGCCCAGAGTCACAAGAAGCAGCAGTGGGAATAGAACTCAGTTCCCCAGGATCAAAGTTCACTGCACTAACCACTAGGCTACTCCTCCACTCATTCCACCAATAAGAGCCAACCTCATCAGTGATGTCACAGTGGCTTGATTGCTCGATACTTGGCTCACTTCTGATATTGTGATGTCATAAGGGAAAGGGGGAAAGGGAAATGGGACTTGATATACCGCCTTTCTGAGGTTTTTGCAACTACATTCAAAGCAGTTTACATAGTATATCCAGGTACTTATTTTGTACCAGGGGCAATGGAGGGTTAAGTGACTTGCCCAGAGACACGAGAAGCTGCAGTGGGAATCGAACTCAGCTCCCCAAGATCAAAGTTAGCTGCACTAACCACTAGGCTACTCCTCCATCCTTGAGTACCATTTTGCAGAATTGTCCTTCACTCATGCATGTTAAATTTAAGCATTTTTGTGGTTACATGTGTTTATAACAACCTTTTTTGTGTGTGTCAAACAGGTTTTACATGTGGTAAGAGCTATACAATTACCACCGGTATGTAATTTTTTAAAATGGTATTTATTACCAATCTCAAGCTTTGATAAAATGATTTAAAAACACGAACTCATAATAAAATCATTAAAACAAATCTTAACACCTTAAACAAGCATACAGACTAGAATATAAACAGTAACAATCTCCAACTTACAACTGAATCATCACAGGGGATGACTGGGAAGATCGTTGGTCTGAAAGTCAAGATCTGGCCAACCGCTGAGACTTCAAGTAGTCACATTTTGAATGAATTAATAAAGGCAACACATTCCACAGTTTTGGGCTAACTTCTAGCGCAACTCAAAAGGGGCGTGGCCATGGGAGGAGTTTGGGTGGATCGGGAGCATTCCCAGAAGTTAGACGTGATGCTACAGTATACTATGATTTGTGTGCTCAACTCCTAAGAATTAGGGACCAGCATTTACAGCAGGCTGTAGCAGATGTAAACAGGGGCGTAGCCAGACCGGCGGGAGGGGGCACATTTTAGCCCCCCCCCCCCCGGTGCCGCTGGCCCCCTCCCCGCCAGACTCACAGAAACAGAACGAAGCCTTGCGCCAGAAGATGAGGACCTCGGCAGGCAGGGGTTGGGGTCCCCCGCCAGCAAAGGTAGGCGATGGCGACGGCGGGTTGGCAGCGGGAGGGGAGGTCGAGTCGGTTGTCGGCAGGGGGGTCCAGGCCCCCGTGGCCCCACGTAGCTACGCCACTGGGTGTAAATGCTAGTGCCTAAAGTGAGATGTGGGAATCGAGTCTAAGCGCCATTTATAGAATCCCCCCCCCCCCCCTTTAGTGCTGTTGGAAATTACCACAGGGCTGGATTCCATATAGCGTATTTAGAGATCTGCACGGAAATTCAGATGTTCTATAACTATACATATAATTTAATTGGCTTAACAAGTCAATCAGCGTATTTAACAGAAATTAACGAACAATAATGAGCACTAATTAGCAATAATTAGAATTTACACGCTAAGTGTATTCTTTAATGAACTGCAACTAAATTCTAAAGCACGCAGTTCAAAAGGGGCGTGGTTATAGGCATAGAAATGGGCATTTTGTGGGCGTTCCAAAATTTACACATGTAGTTACAGTGTACGTAAATCTATGCGCTGGGACTTATACCACATTTTCGTTGATGTAAATGGATGCATGTAGTTCTAGGTGCTAGACTATCAACTAAGCAAATTCTACATACCATGCCTAAATCTATCTAAATATCATGGAATATGCTTAGGCAGAAATGTTTACTATATAGATATTTTAGGTGCCGTATTATTATTTCTTGAAGTGTATTTCTCTAGTTTGGTCAGCAGGTGGTGCATGTTTATGTTTAAAATTGCTGCAGAGAAATGACTGTTTCTTCTTTATTAGCACACAGAAGAAGTAACATGCAGTGATGTGGCCAGCTACTTTTAAAATCTGCTGTTCTGGGTTCTGATTGGCCCAGGAGCTCAAATTCAGACAGGGTGTACTGGCCTTTTCCTCAGTCTCAGATTGGGCGGAAAGAGAGAAGGATTTCTTCACTGAGACCCTGTGAGCAGTTATATTCTATAACCTGTGATCAACTATATCTCCTGTACTATTCAGACACAATTCAGGTAGTGAACAAATGTTTAGATAGTGTTATAATTGATCCATATTTCAGTTACCTGTTATTGTTTGCTGATTGCATGTTTTCTGTTCATTGTTCTAGTTTTTCATGACAATAAACATTTTTAGTTTATTGCACCTGCTTGTCTGGACTGATTAAGAATCCTGGTGGTTTGTGTGTTGGGTCTGTGAGTGGTTTCTGGGAACTGTGGGACCACTGGGAGTGTGGCCCCAGTAACCTAGAAATCACTGGGGTATACCTTGAGAGTGGGAGACTGTCCCAGAGGCAGTTGGGATCCAGTCGGTGGGAGGAGGGTGCTAATATAGAGCACATACCCAGACGCAGGCAGACCTGAGCTGTGCTGGGTATAGACCCTCTAAGTAGTCGCAGGGTTAGCCCCAGGTGGGCGGCTAGGCATTTTGTGACGGGGTGTTCCAGGGAAGGAGTCAGCACTTGGCCGGTTAAATGCCGATATTCAAATGCCGTATAAAAGTCAGTCCTATCTTTATGTGATGCCCCATAGCTGGTTAAGTGATTGCACCTCTTAATGTTGATTAGTAAAAGGGCCTCTAAGATTTGATGATAATATTTTCGATCCCGGCTATCTCCATTCTAAACCAGTCTTTTTATGCCTCAGCTTTACGGTTGCATAAATTCCGGAATTATAATTGGACTTGAATTTTTGTTTTCCCAACTTCATAGGCGGCTCGATTAGCTTAATTAAAGTCCTTCCAATTCTGAACATTTTACTTCAATTCAAAAAACTGAATAAGCACAGCTCTGCCTTTTTCTAACAAATAGTTGATCTCATCCCTTATCTCTCTCTCCACTGTGCTTCTCACCGGTAATTATATCTCTTTCTGAGTAGCTCATACACAGGCACGGTCCTTTCAGTGACACATATTCAGTACCATATTTAACATTAATAAATAATTCAGTGTCTCCTCGCTTGCTGGTAACCCCCCCCCCCCCTGTTTCCCATCTTTCTGAGAGATACATCATCATCTGAAGGGAGTTTTCTCTACTAGCTTCTCGAGTGTCTTTGCAGCAGCACCTTCCCAATTAGCAGATATCCAATCTTTTATTCTTTGTCACACAACTCATTATTCTGTCTCCACAATGAACAGCCTCGGCCACCTTTAATTAGGTCAGGCGCAGAGTTGCTCCACATCCTTGAGCGTTTGATTGCATCGCTTCCTGCACTTTCTCATTTAGCAAACTGCAAACTTGAAAATACCTTTTGCTATATAAAGCAGGGCACAATTTTTCTTCTGCAACTCCACAAAACCCCTCGTCTAGTGCAACCAGACTTTTTCTTTCATTCTGTTCTATTCTAGTCCAGCGATTTATGTGGCACCAGCTCCCAAAGCAATAAGAAAGTCAACTAAACCAGCTGGGAAAATTGTATCTATGGCGACTAAATTTGCATGCACAAATTAATTGATTAATGAGCCAATCAGCACCAATAATTGGTGACTAACATCCTATTATTGTTTACTAGTAAAAAAGGCCCGTTTCGTAAACAAATGAAACGGGTGCTAGCAAGGCTATAGAGAGAGTGAGAGTGTGTATATATGTTTGTGTGTATGTGACACAGAGAAAGTGTGTGTGTGTGTGTCTGTGTGTGAAAGAGAGTGTGCACAGGTAGGGTGAAAATGAAGAGACAGCAGTGAAATTTTACATAGGACAGCTGAACCATTTGAGGCGTGTTTGTGTGTCTGTGTGAGAGAGTGTGTATATGTGTGTGGGTGCGTGTGTGTGTGAGATGCTGACAGTATAAGTGTGTGTGTGTGTGTGTGTGAAAGTGAGTGTGAAAGGGTAGGGTCAAAATGAAGAGACAGCATTATAATTGTACATAGCACAGCACAAACATTTGAGGCAGTTATTGCCTTATCTCCCCTGCCGCCCCCTCCATACCCAACGATTCGTTCCTTGTCTTCCATCCCCTCTGTGTCCCGTGTGTGTGAGAGAGAGAGGTGCTAGCAGTCTCTGTGATAGTGGCAGGTCAGTTGCTCATTATAGCCAGTTAAGAGTGAGAGTGTGTGTGTATGTGCTGGTTTTTTTCCTTCCCTCATATGCCCTCCTTGTCCGTTGTTTGTGTGGAGAGCAGAGATCTATATGGTCCTTTTAGCGTTGCTGTTGACGTCGCGTAGCAACTATGTGCTGCTGGTTTTCATTGTTTTGCAATGTGTCTTATGTCACGTTCCGTCGCTTAGTAACAGGTTCGCGATGCGATTGGTTGAGTGTCATTGGTCAGCCCTTGTCGTCATGACGTTTGACGCAGGGGGCGGGGCCAACACTCATGGGCGAATTCCGGGTTTCACCACCATGCATTTAGAATGTTGGGACTTGTGGAGGCTTTAGAACGTTGGAGGTGCGTTTTATATAGAGAGATGTTTATGTTGATTGTGGTCTTGATATCCGAGCCGTAAAGGACTAAAATATAAATCCACATACGCGACCAGTTTCTCATATATCTGTACGCAGCTATGGAACGCACTACCGAAGGCCAAAAAAACAATGCAAGACCTAACCATCTTCAGAAGGCTACTGAAAACAGATCTTTTCAAGAAGGCCTACCACAAACATCCATCTTAAATACTAAATAACAACGCTACACACGATCTACACGTAATCGATCTTTTACCTCATGACTGATCACCTCTTTGATATTCACGATCAAGCATTACCACTTCAATCTTATGCTGAACAGGGACTCTCTATAATCGATGACCTAAAGTATATTACAATCCAATTTATATAATCCAACTCTCTATAATCGAGGACCTACTGTACAGGGCTGGTCAAACCAGCAGGCTGTGCATTGCAGGAGAGCGTTTGCCTTCAAGGGCGCCTGCTGAGGCTTTTGTTTATCTAATCTCTCCTGCTCATCTCAGTCTGGCTCCAAAGCAGGAGCTGTCAGCTCTCTGTCCAGTCCCCTCCCCCCTCCCAAGCAGAGAAATATCCTCCTGTTGTGTTTGTCAGGGGACCTCACTGCTCCAAACACATTGAGATTGAGAGTGAAACCAGGAGCTGGAATCCAGCCCAGAGAGGGCTCAGAGACAGCACAGCACAGCCTGGACCCTTGTTTTGTCAGAGACTGCTGTTTAGTGCTGCACCTGACCCACCCTTTTCCATCCCCACCCCAACACAGCAACTCACAGGACAGGAGGGCTAGATGGCTGCTTTCAATTCCTAACCATCACCAATCTCCTATCTCTCATTCCCACTTCAGTAACTCCTGTTAGTCTGTCCAACAGAATATGTTAGTTTATGCTGATTAAGGGGTAGATGCATCAAGCAAACGTAAAAAAATCAGAAACGTTAAAACCTTTACCGAATTTAAAATAACGAAGCATGCTCCAAAAACACAGCCCCAAAAAGTTTGGTGCGGTATTGGAAAGAACGATGCACCAATCCCCGTCGGTAATCGGCTCGTAAAGCATGCGCAAAGCAGCCAAGCGTTATGCTGGCTGCTCTGCGCATGCCAGAAACGTTCAAAACACAGTCAAATCGCAAGCACATGGCTCCCAAATCAAAATAAAAATAAAAAAAGGATCGGGAGGGGGCAAGGGCGCTCATCAGGAGCGTCCTGTACGGACGGCCTTGCCCCCCCCACTTTCCGCCGCTCCCCCCACCCCGAAAAAGCAAACTTCTAGAAGCCCCTGCCCCCCTCCCTTCCTCACTACTCTGTCACCTCAGCTCCGCCTCCCGACATCCTCCGTCCGTGCCCCGCCCCCTTTTGGGGTCGTCGCCGCCATTCCCCTCCTCCATCGGGCCCCCCTTCCTCTTACCGGGCCCGTGCAGCGCCTCTCTCCTCTGTCCGAAGGCGCTGCACGGGCAAGAAGAAAGCTGAATCAGCTGATGCCTGCCTTCACGATGGCGCGTCTTTCTCCTCCTGGGCCCACCCCTGTCTGACGTCAGTAACCTACGTAGGTTACTGACGTCAGACAGGGGCGGGCCCAGGAGGAGAAAGACGCGCAATCGCAAAGGCAGGCATCAGCTGATTCAGCTTTCTTCTTGCCCGTGCAGCGCCTTCGGACAGAGGAGAGAGGCGCTGCACGGGCCCGGTAAGAGGAAGGGGGGCCCAATGGAGGAGGGGAATGGCGGCGACGACCCCAAAAGGGGGCGGGGCACGGACGGAGGATGTCGGGAGGCGGAGCTGAGGTGACAGAGTAGTGAGGAAGGGAGGGGGGCAGGGGCTTCTAGAAGTTTGCTTTTTCGGGGTGGGGGGAGCGGCGGAAAGTGGGGGGGGGGCAAGGCCGTCCGTACAGGACGCTCCTGATGAGCGCCCTTGCCCCCTCCCGATCCTTTTTTTATTTTTATTTTTTTATGTGTTTTCTGAGGTCCTTTGGACCAATCACAGCGCTTTTAGCTCTGCTAATGCGCTGGGATTGGCTCAAAGTTTGTTTATTTTTTCACTTAACACTTTTTCCTGGCACAGAGCTGTCCTAACGAGAGGTCCAGACCTCTCGTTAGTTTTCCTGCCTTTTTCCTGCGTAAAGGCAATCGGAAAAGGTTAGTGCATGTCGTTTCAATGGGGTTTTCACACTAATTGCTCATCTCCATTCCGTTTTCGTTAGCTGCTACTACCGTCGAAAAATAGGCTTTAGTGCATGGAAAGGATCGGAAATTCTTCCTTAAGGGCTCATTTAACGATGAAAAACGTTTAGTGCATCTGGGCCTAAGTCTGTCCTAGCTAGATCCTAAGCTGTGCTGGATGGGAAGGCTATTGTGCTGCATGCAGAGTCTAACTTCTTAGGATTTCAGGTTAATTTTTGAAGAATTAGAAGAGGGGCTATCTCTGTTCTACATGTGTGACTGCAAGGCCAAGTGTCTGAATAGGGATCTGTTTGTTAGATTCTGAAATTTTGATAACACATTGTTTTTCAGAGTTGGCAAGACTGTCTGTTCTCCTAATTCCTGGTCTGTGTGCTAAGTTATTTTTCTTCTATACTGGTGTAATATTTTCAATGATGCCATGGCTGGTAAAAGGGGTGTGTCTACTGTGGGGGCGGAGCCATAGTGATCCCGCCCCTGGATGGGTAGGGGCGCCGACTAATAGACTGCAGGAGGACGCTAGAAACCCTAGGGCCGGCCCTGCTACTGTATGTTACAATCCAACTTATTCTTAGAAACTTCATGCAAGACCATAATTTATTTTCTTTACCATGTATATATGCACATGATATATACATATACCATGATCTGTTCCATATATGCCATGTTCCATGTATGTTGCCATATATGTATGCACCTTAATACAATACCATTTGTAATTCTGCTACCCGGAAATGGCAACTGCCATTACGGCAAATGTAAGCCACATTGAGCCTGCAAATTGGTGGGAAAATGTGGGATACAAATGCTACAAATAGATAAATAAAATACATTTATTTATTTGGTGCATTTTTACCCCACATTTCCCGACAAGAGCAGGCGCAATGTGGCTTACATGAATTCAAGAGGTAACAATACAATGCAAAGGTGACTCAGTTACAGACTGTGACAGGCTGGGAAAGGAACAGGGGACAACACGGGGTGAAAGATAGGGGCAAGCAACCAGCAGATAGCCATGTACAGTCAGCAAGGGAGAGAGGTTAAACATACCATAAATATACCATCTTAGCTTAGGAAAAGGTCAAAGCGGAGTACAATTATGACATTAAAAACAGAAAGGAACTCCAATTAAGATAGTAAAGAGACTTCCATACAAAGAGAAGAGAATTTATTATTTATTTATTATGACATTTCTACCGCACATTTTCCCACGAGAGCTCAGGTTCAATCCAGCTTACATAACAAATTAAGAAGAAGCGTTATAAGACAATTAATAATACAAGAATACAACTATTACAAAAAAAATCTTTTCATATTAGCTGAACACAGATCTAAGGAAATGGGTACGTATGTATTTATTTATTAGGATTTATTTACTGCCTTTTTGAAGGAATTCACTCAAGAGGGTGTACAATATGAATAAATCAAACATGAGCAATAGACAATTACAGCAGTAAAAATATTCAAATAACAATGCAAGTATGGCGTGGAGGGGCATAATCGAACGGAAACGCCTATCTCCATGGGCGTTTATCTCCGAGAACGGGTACGTGAAGGGGCGGGCCGAACCGTATTTTCGAAAAAATGGACGTTTTTGAGCTGGGCGTTTGTTTTTTTTAGCGATAATGGAAACTAAAACGCCCAGCTCAAAAACGTCCTAATCCGAGCCATTTGGTCGTGGGAGGGGCCAGGATTGGTAGTACACTGGCCCCCCCTGATATGCCAGGACACCAACTGGGCACCCTAGGTCACTGCGGTGGACTTCAGAAAAAGCTCCCACATGCATAGCTCCCTTACCACGGGTGCTGAGCTCCCAACCCCCCTCCCCCAAAACCCACTACCCACAAATGTACAACACTACCATAGCTCTTAGGGGTGAAGGGGGCACCTACATGTGGATACAGCGGGTTTTGGAGGCCTCCCATTTACCAGCACAAGTGTTACAGGTGGGGGGGATGGGCCTGGGTCCACCTGGCTGAAGTGCACTGCGGTACCCACTAAAAGTGCTCCAGGGACCTGCATACACGCAGGCCTCTAGGACTTGTTACTGCTGTATAACATTGGCACACCAGTTTACACCTGAAGACTAATCTCTCCGAAAACGTCCTTTATTGGAATAACCGCCTTTACTCACAGTTAACTGCAGAGCAGAGGTTGTGCCCCACTGGCAACGAGTCTCCCTGGTAGTGAGATTAGCAGGTCAGAGCTGGCAGAATGCTGTACAATGCCCACTTTCAGCCACATTCAAGGTAAGAACTAAGTTCTCTAACGTGGCTAACACATGGAAGGGATCTAAAACTGGCTTACAAAAATGGCCGCTACCTCATGGACTACCGGAAACAAAACTGGACACACTCTGACCCAGTAGGCAGGGGGAAAAGCACCATGGGAGAAGAGCCTACCAACTACCAACATCGTGAGACTGTAACACAAGCTAATGAAATCACGGAGCCCAATACCCTACTACACCCACCACAATGCAATGCTGATGTGACCCTGTAGTGCACCCGAGAGCCACATCTGACCCAGGGAAAGGCTGTGACAGGATCAAACACATTCTGCTGTCATGGAGGTGGGTACGGCATTTGAGGCTGGCATACAGGCTGGAAAAAAAGTTTTTAAAGTGGGTTTTTTTTGGTGGGAGGGGGTTAGTGACCACTGGGGGAGTCCGGGGAGGTCATCCCCGATTCCCTCCAGTGGTCATCTGGGCAGTTGGGGCACTTTTTTGGGACTTGTTCGTGAAAAAAAATGGTCCAAAAAAAGTGACCCAAAATCGCGGTAAAAACGCCTTTTTTTTTTGCGATTATCAGCTAAAGACACCCATCTCTCCTCGGCTGATAACCACGCCCTAGTTCCGCCTCCACCACGCCTCCGACACGCCCCCATCAACTTTATTCGTTTCCACGACAGAGTGCAGTTGGAAACGCCCAAAATCGGCTTTCAATTATACCGATTTGGGCGCCTTTGCGAGACAAACATCTATCTCCCGATTTAGGTCGCACTATAGGCATTTTTCTCTTTCGAAAATAAGCTGGATAGTATACTACTTACAATGTCAACACAATACGTAATAGAACATTTTAATTGATAGTGAAGGGTAATTCAAAGATGAAACATATAGATAGGTAGTGGCTAATTTGTAGAAAGTTGCACATGAGGTCAGAGAGTACAAACTTAGATTGTGAGCCCTCCTGGGACAGAGAAATATCCAGAGTACCTGAATGTAACTCACCTTGAAATACTACTGAAAAAGGTGCGAGCAAAATCTAAATAAATAAATAAATATTATCTCAGCTAGGGTAGGAGTGGATAAACATGTCCTGCTGCAGTATGTGCAGCCCGAATCACTCCTTGTGTGTGTGAGTGAGACTAACAAGTTAGTTATTTCTTCCATTAAAGGCTTGGTTGAAAAGCCAAGCTTTCACCTGCTTCCTGAAGTACAGGTAGTCTTGTGTTAAGCGGAGTCTTTCAGGCAATACATTCCAGAGTGTGGGGGCTACTCCGGAGAAGGCTCGCTTGTGGGTATCACATCATGTAATGTCTTGGAGAGGGTGTGGTTAGGGATACTCCTTGGGGGGTACCTTAGTAAACTTCTAAACGACATATAATCGAGTGAGGAGCCCTTTTACAAAGCGGACTTACCAAAGGGAAGTACCGCCAGGCTACTGCAGCAGCCGGGCAGTAGTACCCTCCTCCGGCATGTGCCATATCCGGTGCTACAAAAATATTTTTATTTTGTAGCACCAGTGTGTACCCGGCGGTAATTGGACAGTGCCGCATGCTGCCTGGTTACCGCAGGGTTTGCTTTGGAGCCCTTATCACCACCTCAATGGGTGGCGGTAAGTGCTCCCCCCTCCCAAATGGCCATGGGGCAAATGCTCCACTTGCCGCACGGCCATTTCCTGAAAAAAGAGAAAGATCTACCTTTTGCCCACTGCGGTGAAAGGGGGCCTCAGTGCACATCAAAAATACGCATCGATGCCACCGCAGGGCCCCATTTGCCACAGCTTTGTAAAAGGGGCCCTGAGTGTTTCATCTACTTGGGAAATGAGTTCCAGAGTCTGGTACTTTGGTAAGAAAAATTAGCATTTTGGATAGTTTTGTAGGTTAAGTTTTTACAACTTGGGAAATGTAATAGTAGGGGAAGAGGGGGGAAGGGAACAGATTTCAAATATCGTATCTCTGCATATGACCACAGGGTCAGCACTTAGAGGCCCTGCCACTAAGCAGCGGCAGGGCTTTTGCGCAAGGTGGCATGCACCAAATCAGCACTACAGCTAGGGTAGCACGGCCGACCAGTCTGTAATTCCAAAGTTGGCGCGCGATGCTTCCCATGTGGCGATCTGTGCACTACCACCAGGCTACCGCAGGAGCCCAGCGTTAGTGCCTGCCCCAACTGTGCGCCATTTCTGGTGTGTCAGAATTATTTTGGGGGGGGGGGAGTTAGTGCTGGGGTAGCTCCGGAGCCCTTACTGCCTCCCAAAAAAGCGGCGGTTAGGGCTATCGGGGAAATGACTGCGCAGTAAGTGTTTAACTTGATGGCCATTTCCTTTTTGTTTTTTAAAGCCTTTTATCTGCTGCGATCAAAGAGGGCCTCGGCTCATGGCAAACCCGCACGCTGACCCCACCGTGGGCCCCCTTTTTATCGCAGCATGGTAGAAAGGGCCCTCAATGAAGCATCCAAGATTCATGTACACCCTAAGCCTTTAGCTGAAGGAAAATAGAGCAATATTTCATCCTTAGGCTGTGATGTTTTTCTTAACCTCTGATATGGAAGAAATTGGGTAAAGTAAGCTGGAGCAGAGTCTATAAATATTTTATGGACGAGGCGCACAATTTTAAAAGCAATTCAACCATGATCTGGGGGGGGGGGGGTCAGTGTAATTGAATTAAAAAAGATGTAGATTCATTATATTTACAGTGGTGGAAATAAGTATTTGATCCCTTGCTGATTTTGTAAGTGTGCCCACTGACAAAGACATGAGCAGCCCATAATTGAAGGGTAGGTTATTGGTAACAGTGAGAGATAGCACATCACAAATTAAATCCGGAAAATCACATTGTGGAAAGTATATGAATTTATTTGCATTCTGCAGAGGGAAATAAGTATTTGATCCCCCACCAACCAGTAAGAGATCTGGCCCCTACAGACCAGGTAGATGCTCCAAATCAACTCGTTACCTGCATGACAGACAGCTGTCGGCAATGGTCACCTGTATGAAAGACACCTGTCCACAGACTCAGTGAATCAGTCAGACTCTAACCTCTACAAAATGGCCAAGAGCAAGGAGCTGTCTAAGGATGTCAGGGACAAGATCATACACCTGCACAAGGCTGGAATGGGCTACAAAACCATCAGTAAGACGCTGGGCGAGAAGGAGACAACTGTTGGTGCCATAGTAAGAAAATGGAAGAAGTACAAAATGACTGTCAATCGACAAAGATCTGGGGCTCCACGCAAAATCTCACCTCGTGGGGTATCCTTGATCATGAGGAAGGTTAGAAATCAGCCTACAACTACAAGGGGGGAACTTGTCAATGATCTCAAGGCAGCTGGGACCACTGTCACCACGAAAACCATTGGTAACACATTACGACATAACGGATTGCAATCCTGCAGTGCCCGCAAGGTCCCCCTGCTCCGGAAGGCACATGTGACGGCCCGTCTGAAGTTTGCCAGTGAACACCTGGATGATGCCGAGAGTGATTGGGAGAAGGTGCTGTGGTCAGATGAGACAAAAATTGAGCTCTTTGGCATGAACTCAACTCGCCGTGTTTGGAGGAAGAGAAATGCTGCCTATGACCCAAAGAACACCGTCCCCACTGTCAAGCATGGAGGTGGAATGTTATGTTTTGGGGGTGTTTCTCTGCTAAGGGCACAGGACTACTTCACCGCATCAATGGGAGAATGGATGGGGCCATGTACCGTACAATTCTGAGTGACAACCTCCTTCCCTCCGCCAGGGCCTTAAAAATGGGTTGTGGCTGGGTCTTCCAGCACGACAATGACCCAAAACATACAGCCAAGGCAACAAAGGAGTGGCTCAGGAAGAAGCACATTAGGGTCATGGAGTGGCCTAGCCAGTCACCAGACCTTAATCCCATTGAAAACTTATGGAGGGAGCTGAAGCTGCGAGTTGCCAAGCGACAGCCCAGAACTCTTAATGATTTAGAGATGATCTGCAAAGAGGAGTGGACCAAAATTCCTCCTGACATGTGTGCAAACCTCATCATCAACTACAGAAGACGTCTGACCGCTGTGCTTGCCAACAAGGGTTTTGCCACCAAGTATTAGGTCTTGTTTGCCAGAGGGATTAAATACTTATTTCCCTCTGCAGAATGCAAATAAATTCATATACTTTCCACAATGTGATTTTCCGGATTTAATTTGTGATGTGCTATCTCTCACTGTTACCAATAACCTACCCTTCAATTATGGGCTGCTCATGTCTTTGTCAGTGGGCACACTTACAAAATCAGCAAGGGATCAAATACTTATTTCCACCACTGTATGTACCTTAACATATTCATTTAGCAGGGGTATTTTAACAATTTTTGTTTGTTTCTGGAAGCAGCGGAAATTCCTGCACATGATGCATTAAATTAGTCTAATTGAGGAAAGATTACTATCTGGACTTTTATATAAAATTGCTTTTCATGAAAGCAAGGTCATAACAGTCGAAACTACGGTAGCGTTAAAAAGATCTTTCTAATGATTAAATTTATCTGAGAGTCCAAGGAAAGTCATGAATCTATAATAACCCCTAGGACTTTGATAGATTTTTCAATAATAAGGGATAATGCAGAAGGTAAAAGCAGCATTTCTGGTAACAAACTTTGGGCTCCTTTAACTAAGCTGTGGTAAAAAGTGATTAGTGTGCCCTTATGCTGGTCTTTCCTGTGTGCTAAGGCCAGGGGTGTGCTGGTCAATTTGTAACAATGGGCTCTCTCGCCAGGTGTAGCAAGCCCTGCAATTTGGGGGGGGGGGGGCAGGAGCAGACTAGAGGGGCAACGTATTCCTCTCTCCCCCCCAACTCATGCAGGCACACTAGGCATACCTTTGCTGGAAGGGATGCTGAACCCCACCAGCCAATAAATGGACTGCCATCACACCCCGCTGCTTGTTTCTGGCTCTGAGCAGCATGCCGTGACTTCTCTCGCATGCAGGAGAAGTCCCAGCTCGCTGCTCAGAGCTGGAAACAAGAAGCAGGAAGCAGCAGCAGTCTATTTACTTGACTGGCAGGACTCAGCATCCCCACCAGCAAAGTAAAAGAGAATTCAGGAGGGGCCCAAGCCCATCTTTTGGGAGCCAGTTGTTAAAGTAGCCATGAGGGGGTCTACTTTAACAACCGGCTCCCAAAATTCTTAAAAACTTAACAAACGGCTCTTGCAAGCCCGTGAGAGCCCGCTCCAGCACACCACTGGCTAAGGCCATTTTTAGTTTAACTAACATTAGCAAATTGCTTATTTAATGGTTTAAACAAAGAAGGAGCAGAGGATGGATAATGGACACTCCAGCACAGGAACTGGTGCTTAACAAATGCTTTATTCAGTGTAATAGGACCCGACATGGTCTGTGTTTCGGCGTGATGAAACATCTGCATCAGGGGTCACACAAGTATTCGAACAAAGGTCGATAAAGGTCGATATGTGTAATTGTCAAAAGACCTCCGTTCTCAAAGTATAACTGGACAGCCCCAAACAAGAGATTGCTTTGAATATCAACCCCCAACTCTTTAACTGCCTTTTTAAAGATGGAAGCATCAGTCAATGGTCTAGAAGGCAAGTGGTTCCATTCCTGAGGTCCTGGGATTGAAAACTTGTTATTCCATATTCCTTCCAAAAGAATTCTGTGTCAAGAAGGGATGACAGGAAAGAGCTGATGCGCCGGTCTGAAAGCGT
The DNA here is from genome assembly GCF_901765095.1 of Microcaecilia unicolor. Lineage (NCBI taxonomy): Eukaryota > Metazoa > Chordata > Amphibia > Gymnophiona > Siphonopidae > Microcaecilia > Microcaecilia unicolor. The sequence continues at coordinate 294,267 of NW_021963004.1, forward strand.
CTGTGCATTTGCTTAAGCCCTGTGTTGGAGTGTCCATTATCCATCCTCTGATCTGTCTTTGTTTGGATTTTCGACGTGGAGGGTTTTCCTGTTTGCTCGTGGCTTTCAGGTTATTAGATGGTTGCCCAAGTTATGTAATGAAGGAACCACCCGACTAGTTTATCGAATGTTTCACCTAACATTTAGCTTACATGTTTTCTAATGGTCACTTCCCAGCCGACAAGGGTACTTACTCCAATTCACAAAAACTCTACAATTAAGATAAGTGAGGTCTCTAATTATAGACCAGTGGCCTCGATCCTGCTATTGACCAAGATTATGGAGAGCTTGATAACTTAGCAGCCCATAGAATGCTTGTCACATTTCTCAATCCTTCACGGCTCCAAGTTAGGTTTCAGACCATTATACAGCACTGAGACAGTTCTAACTACCCTTGTAACAAGATTCAGAAGACTAATTAGCAAGGGTCAGAAAAATTTACTACTACAATTTGACATGTCCAGTGCTTTTGATGTAGTAGACCACATAACACTAATGAATCTACTTGATAACATGGGTACAGTGGTGGAAATAAGTATTTGATCCCTTGCTGATTTTGTAAGTGTGCCCACTGACAAAGACATGAGCAGCCCATAATTGAAGGGTAGGTTATTGGTAACAGTGAGAGATAGCACATCACAAATTAAATCCGGAAAATCACATTGTGGAAAGTATATGAATTTATTTGCATTCTGCAGAGGGAAATAAGTATTTGATCCCCCACCAACCAGTAAGAGATCTGGCCCCTACAGACCAGGTAGATGCTCCAAATCAACTCGTTACCTGCATGACAGACAGCTGTCGGCAATGGTCACCTGTATGAAAGACACCTGTCCACAGACTCAGTGAATCAGTCAGACTCTAACCTCTACAAAATGGCCAAGAGCAAGGAGCTGTCTAAGGATGTCAGGGACAAGATCATACACCTGCACAAGGCTGGAATGGGCTACAAAACCATCAGTAAGACGCTGGGCAAGAAGGAGACAACTGTTGGTGCCATAGTAAGAAAATGGAAGAAGTACAAAATGACTGTCAATCGACAAAGATCTGGGGCTCCACGCAAAATCTCACCTCGTGGGGTATCCTTGATCATGAGGAAGGTTAGAAATCAGCCTACAACTACAAGGGGGGAACTTGTCAATGATCTCAAGGCAGCTGGGACCACTGTCACCACGAAAACCATTGGTAACACATTACGACATAACGGATTGCAATCCTGCAGTGCCCGCAAGGTCCCCCTGCTCCGGAAGGCACATGTGACGGCCCGTCTGAAGTTTGCCAGTGAACACCTGGATGATGCCGAGAGTGATTGGGAGAAGGTGCTGTGGTCAGATGAGACAAAAATTGAGCTCTTTGGCATGAACTCAACTCGCCGTGTTTGGAGGAAGAGAAATGCTGCCTATGACCCAAAGAACACCGTCCCCACTGTCAAGCATGGAGGTGGAAATGTTATGTTTTGGGGGTGTTTCTCTGCTAAGGGCACAGGACTACTTCACCGCATCAATGGGAGAATGGATGGGGCCATGTACCGTACAATTCTGAGTGACAACCTCCTTCCCTCCGCCAGGGCCTTAAAAATGGGTTGTGGCTGGGTCTTCCAGCACGACAATGACCCAAAACATACAGCCAAGGCAACAAAGGAGTGGCTCAGGAAGAAGCACATTAGGGTCATGGAGTGGCCTAGCCAGTCACCAGACCTTAATCCCATTGAAAACTTATGGAGGGAGCTGAAGCTGCGAGTTGCCAAGCGACAGCCCAGAACTCTTAATGATTTAGAGATGATCTGCAAAGAGGAGTGGACCAAAATTCCTCCTGACATGTGTGCAAACCTCATCATCAACTACAGAAGACGTCTGACCGCTGTGCTTGCCAACAAGGGTTTTGCCACCAAGTATTAGGTCTTGTTTGCCAGAGGGATTAAATACTTATTTCCCTCTGCAGAATGCAAATAAATTCATATACTTTCCACAATGTGATTTTCCGGATTTAATTTGTGATGTGCTATCTCTCACTGTTACCAATAACCTACCCTTCAATTATGGGCTGCTCATGTCTTTGTCAGTGGGCACACTTACAAAATCAGCAAGGGATCAAATACTTATTTCCACCACTGTATTAGTAGAACTGTTTAATGGATTCCTAAAAAACAGATCTTGTGTATAACTGCAAATGGCCATTCCTATGAGAGGATTACGGGCAAGGCATGGGCATGCTTTATAGAATACTAGCCGTTAAGCCCGTAACAATGGGCTAGTTTTTTGTTTTCCTATGCCCCCCCCCCCGTCCACCAACCCTGCTCTCTCCCCTGCCCTCCCCCCAGCATCTTTTTCCCTCAGTTCCGCCCCCTCCTTCCCTCCCTGCTCCCTCCTCCTCCGATTTCCACGCCCATGTCCAAGCCCTCTTCCCTATTGGGCTATACTGCTGGTGGGGCTTGGATTTCTACACTCTCAGCGTGCCGACTCTTCTGCGCATTTGCAGGTGAGTCGGTCACTTGCCGTTTATATGTTTGATTCACATTTATGTGTGCAACTGCAGCCTTTAGATGCAACCATTTAGACCAACCACAGACATGGGTCACGCCTACAATTGGGCGCATAACTGGATACATACATGAGTATTCGATAGCAGATTTGGTGCACTAAGTTTTAGTGCTTTTTATTGAATTGATCCCTTAATGTGTAGCCCTGGGGTACTGTTTGAGGGGAGACCAAGGTTAGTGAAGTGAGTAGTGAATAACAAGTAACACGCCTGACATTTTGGTTTATGCTGAGTGAGATGGAAGACGCTTTTTCAACAATCTGTTGTTGGAATGCTCCTTTTCTTAACCACCTGTTCGTAAAGTAAAGGCTTTGCGTCCTCTACAGTCCTCACTGAATTACCAGGCAGCCTGTAGCTGGAATTCGCTTCCTACTTTTTAAGGGATATAGAACACTAGTAAAAAAAGCCCCGTTTCTGATGCAAATGAAACGGGGGCTAGCAAGGTTTTCTTCTGTGTGCATGTGGGAGTGTGTGTGTCCCTGCCCTCTGCCCTCTCTCCCTTCCCCTGTGCTGTCTGTCCCCTCCCCCCTCCGAGTCGAGTCCTTCAGTGTTAAGTTTCTTGCTGTGCTGTGTTTGTGTTACAGAGATAGTGAGGGCTTCTGCCCTCTCTCCCCTCCCCCCTAAGAGTCCTTCACTGTTACAGAGAGAGCGATTTGATTTCGTGCTTTGCTGTGTTTTCCTTCACTGTTTGTGTTACAGAGAGAGCGAGGGCGGGGCAGACACTCATGGGGAAACCGGATATCTCTCCCCCTTCACACTTCCGGCTGGAGGCTTCATAGAACGTTGGTGGTGCCTTTTATATAGAGAGATTATTCTGTGTTTCAGAAATTATTAACGATGTTCCTTTTTAGAAACTATGTTTCTTATCTTACAGATATTGTATTTTGTTTTTTTCAGATTGTGATTATTTTGTATAGTTATCTGGAGTAGGCTCTTTTTCTTGATGTTATCTGCTTAGATTTTGTTGGTTGTAGCAGGCTATAAGACCTTAATGTAATTTTATTTATTTATTAGGATTTATTTAACGCCTTTTTGAAAGAATTCACTCAAGGTAGTGTACAGTAAGAATAAATCAAAAATAAGCAATAAACAATTACAGCAGTAAAAATATTCAAATAATAACAAGTATGGCATAATACACTACTTACAATGTCAACACAATACGTAATAGAACATTTTAATAGACATAATAGGGTAAGAGGAAAAATGGAACATATAGATAAGTAAGAGAGTAAGAGGAGCTGGATAATAAGGTGACTAATTTAAAGAAAGTTCCACATGAGGTCAAAGAGATGACTAAATGATATCTCAGCTAGGGTAGGAGTGGATTAACATGTCTTGTTCCAGTATGTGCAGCTTGTGTCACTCCTTGTGTGTGTGTAAAACTAATAAGTTAGTTACTTCTTCCATTAGAGGCCTGGTTGAAGAGGCAAGCTTTCACCTGCTTCCCGAAGTAGAGATAGTCTTGTGCAGTGTGTTTTTACTAGCAAAAAAGGTGCCGGTACTCAAATGCTAAGGCCACCCTTCAGGGGTGTGGTGATCACCGATGGACCCATCCCACAATAGCCAGGCCCCCTGCAAGCAGTCACAGAATCTATGACAAGGCAGAATTGGTGTGTAGAGCCTGAGCTCTTTCATTAAAACTTGGGGGTCCATGGGTCAATTTTAGCAGACAGTTGAAAAAGTGCCGGTACTCAGTACCCCCAAGTGCCCCCTCAAAGAAAGCCCTAGTCTTGTGTTAAGTGGAGCCGTTCAGGGAGTGTATTCCAGAGTGTGGGGGCTACTCTGGAGAAGGCTCGCTTGCAGGTATCATTTCGTGTAATGTCTTTTGGAGAAGGTGTGATTAGGGATACCCCTTGGGAGGACCTTAGTGTCCTTGGAGGTGTGTAGAGGGTGATCATTTCCTTTCAGGGCCTTGAAGATCAGACATAGAGTTTTAAATTTAGCCCTGTATTGTATTGGTAGCCAATAAAGTTTTTGCAAAAATGGTGTGATGTGGTGATGTCACTTGCAACCTTCTATGAGTCTTGCTGCAGCATTCTGAATCAACTGGAGCTGGTGCAGGCCCTTTGTAGTCAGAAGTAGATTGCATTACCGTAGTCCAGTAATACAGTAATGTAATCATGGCCCATAAAGGCAATTGCGTAGTCTGAATGGACCACCCTTTACAGAATAGAAGTGTAGCACAGATCATGCCGGTGCTTAACTCTGGCTGCAGCCTTTGGGTGAAACGTGGCCACTGCTTTAATAAAACTGCACACCACTTCAGTACTGCTGGTCTCCTTGCTTGCTTACGGCTACTCTTAGTTGCGGATTATGGCCTCTTGTTGCTGTCATTTCATATAATATATACATGTGCATGCCAGCTTTGATGACTGATCCCAGGGTCGCTTTACTCATACTACCCCTCTCCTCAAGACCCTTCACTGGCTCCCTATCCGTTTTCGCATCCTGTTCAAACTTCTTCTACTAACCTATAAATGTACTCACTCTGCTGCTCCCGAGTATCTCTCCACACTCGTCCTTCCCTACACCCCTTCCCGTGCACTCCGCTCCATGGATAAATCCTTCTTATCTGTTCCTTTCTCCACTACTGCCAACTCCAGACTTCGCGCCTTCTGTCTCGCTGCACCCTACGCCTGGCATAAACTTCCTGAGCCCCTACGTCTTGCCCCATCCTTGGCCACCTTTAAACCTAGACTGAAAGCCCACCTCTTTAACATTGCTTTTGACTCGTAACCACTTGTAACCACTCGCCTCCACCTACCCTCCTCTCTTCCTTCCCGTTCACATTAATTGATTTGATTTGCTTACTTTATTTATTTTTTGTCTATTAGATTGTAAGCTCTTTGAGCAGGGACTGTCTTTCTTCTATGTTTGTGCAGTGCTGCGTATGCCTTGTAGCGCTATAGAAATGCTAAATAGTAGTAGTAGTAGTAAGCTGGCAGTGGGGGGTTCCACATTTCAGTATTCAGTTTTCTATCACTAGGGACAAGCAAGTTCCTTGGAGTCTTGCAGAGTTTGCCTGTCTCTCACTATTGAAAATGTGATAGTCAAACAGCACCCCCCCACTGGCAGGACTGTAGGTGGACGACTCCCGATCAGCTTAGAGGCAACAGTGGGTTTGATATGAAGAATTGCCACGCAAGGCTTCTAA